>NC_143395.1:46476306-46787175 GCF_052110815.1 Crocodylus siamensis | reverse complement strand
CTGGTTGTTCTGAGGGCTGGCATATGGCTGGAGTGTAGGGGAGGTGAAGCCCCAAGAATGCCTGCAAAGGGCAGCATCCAGTCTGTGAGGTTCCATGAGGAACCTGGAAAAAGGAAGATCAAGTTGTGGCAGATGAGTGTTGGGGCCTCCCTCAGGGGTGAACGTGACCCAACGCACAAGTCCCCAGGACACATCCCGCGACTTGAGTCGAGCATGTGCTCTAAGGTCGCTAGAGAGCACCTATACAAGACGAGATGGGTGCAGAGTAGAATCTAAAATATTACCATTCTAAAAATCTAAGGCACAGTTGCCCATTTTATCCATTCACTTTCTGTTTTAACCATTTGACTTTTAACTTCAGCATCATGTTAAATAAATTAATCTGAAGTTGGAGATGACAAGTTTGAACAGCTAATGTGTGCTATATATGTTACAGACCTAGAAAATACCATCTTTTGCATTTTAGACACAATAATTTTAATTAATAAAACTAGAAGGTAAAAAAATCCCAAATAAAATAACAGATTGTCCTTTCATCTCTGGATACAGTGCAACAGTCACATGTTGTGAAGTGGCTTGGTTGTAACTCTCTGTAATCAGTGGTCATGTCCCATAAGACAGAAACTAATCTGCAGATATGAAGCCAGGAGCACATCTGGGAGGGACCAGCAGGGGAGAGGATGCTCAAGGGTAACCAGCATGTGTTAATTAAGGGCAGATCCTGTCAGAGCAACCTGACAGCCTTCTATGATCAGGTCACAAAATCATTGGACACAGGTGTCACAGTGGATGTAGTCTTTCTGGACTTCAGGAAGGCCTTTAACACTGTCTCCCACCCCATTCTCATTAAAAAGCCAGGTGACTGTGGCATTGATGCCTACACAGTCAGATAGATCGCAAATTGGCTAGGGGACTGCACCCAGAGAGTGGTGGTGGATGGGTCATATTTGACCTGGAGGGAGGTGGACAGTGAAGTCCCCCAGGGCTTGATCCTTGGGCCCATACTGTTCAATTTCTTTATCAGAGACTTGGATGAGGGGGTGAAAAACAACCTGTTCAAATTTGCTGATGACACCATGATTTGGGGCTAGAAGGGAGGGACAGGATACAACTGGACCTGGACAGGTTACAGGGGTGGGCAAATGTGAATAGGATGGGATTCAATACTGACAAATGCAGAGTACTGCACTTGGGCAGGAAGAACCAGCAGTGTACCTATAGGCTGGAGAACTCCTTTCTTGAAAGCACAGTGGCAGAAAGACATCCTGAAGTCATTATCAATTCTAAAATGAACATGGGCTGCCACTGTGAGGACGCAGTCAGCAAGGCTTAACCACACCTTGTCATGTATCCACAGATGCATCACAAGCAGGTCCAAGGAGGTGATCCTCCCCCTCTATGTGACATTGGTCAGGCCACAGTTGGAGTACTGTGTCCAGTTCTGGGCTCCGCACTTCAGGAGGGATGAGGCCAGCATCAAGAGGGTCCAGAGGAGGGCCACTCACATGATCAGGGGGCAGTAGGCAGGCCCTACAAGGAGAGGCTAAGGGACCTGAACCTGTTCAGCCTTCACAAGAGAAAGCTGAGAGGGGATCTAGTGGCCATCTATAAACTTACCAGGGGGGACCAGAGGAGAATGGGTGAGACCCTGTTCCCCCGAGCGCCTCCCAGAGTAACAAGGAATAATGGCCACAAGTTAATTGAGAGTAGGTTCAGGCTAGACATCAGGAGGCACTACTTCACAGTCAGGGTGGCCAGGATCTGGAACCAGCTTCCAACGGAAGTAGGGCTGGCTCCTACCTTAGGGGTCTTTAAAAGGATGCTTGATAACTACCTAACTGGGGTCATACGAGCTTAACTGAGTAGGGGTCATATAAGCCCAGTATTCATTCCTGCCCAGGGCAGGGAGTCGGACTTGATGATCTGCTCAGATCCCTTCCAACCCTACATGTTTGAATCTATGAAAGCCAGTAGAGCCAGCTATATTACTTTTAAGTGAGTCAATGGGAAATCTGAGGAAGGGAGCTGCAGAAGCCTATGTTCTATTATGCAGAGATTGTTAGACCTTATTGCAAAAAATAGGGTCTCTTTCAAGCATCTGACATCCTGAATGATTCCTACATTCTGGGTGTGTCTACACAAGATGCTTTACTGCACAGAAGATTAGTCTACTACACAGTAAAGTGTCACTGTCTTCACATGTGCACATACTGTGCAGTAAAAGAATATGCTGCACAGTTAACTACTACCTGTAAATACAAGTAGTAAACTAACTGTCCAATAACACTGGTTAGACACTGACTGGGAACAAGTTTTGCCAGCAGGGGGCCACAGGGAACGGAGAGCTGTCTGCATCCATTTCTGGTGCTGCTGAGCTCCCCCAGGAGTTGGAAGCCAGTCAGTGTCAGAACTGGGCAACTCTGTGCCCTCTGTCCCAGCTCCTGGCACAGAGGTGGCAGCTCTGGAGGGTAAGCAGGGACTGAGAAGAGGCAAAAATTAAAAGGTTGTGCTCCACAGCACTGACTTAGAACTGGGCAGTTAAATAATAATAGGAGTTCACCTAATCAGTATGTGATAGAGTCTATGAAAAAATGATAGTGTAAGAGTGATGTTGTAGCTGTGATGGTCCAGAAGTTATGAGAGAGAAGAAGTTTGTAGGGTGATATCTTGTATTGGACCAACTGTGTAGTTGGAATAGAGTTAGATAAGCTTTCAAATGCAAGACATTCTTCATCTGGTCACTTGTATAACAAGAAACATTATTGAATTTTAAAAATATTAACTCCAAATATAAAGACTAAATAACAGATGGAGAGGAAAAGAAATCAGTTAAGTTTCAAGATGTTGACAGATTGGCATATATGAGTAAAGCATATCTGAACAAAAACATTTCATGTATGAAAAGCCAAATCAAACAAGGAACAACCCACAAAGCTGAGGCAGCTATACATATAACTATGTCAGGAGCCGTTTAATGGATGGAGTCTGTGGGGCTGGCAAAACTTACCTGCAGCATAGCTGTTTAATGGATGGCTACGTAAAGTTTGCCCCATGAGGGCTGAAAGATCAGAAGAGTCAGAAAGAAGAAGACATAATTAAGGCTGTTTCCCACAACCCATTTCAAATCTATCCATGCAAGGTCTTACTCTCAAAAGGCAGATTAAATTAATCCTAAAGCCTCTTCTGCAAGCAGGAGTTCCACTGGTTTAACCAAAATCAGTCATACTTTATATTATTTCCACAGTGCAAATGGCTTATAATGTCTCAGAAGTGATTTATAAATGTTTTAATAAGTGTTTACTTATTAAAGTTTACTTACTGAATCAAACAGGTGGCCTATAAACATCTCTATCATTTTTGCTGCTGTTCTTATAACCACTTTTATAGCATGCTATTTAAGTCTGGAACACATTTGTTGTATCTATTAATCAGTTACTAGCTCTTCACAAATGTGACCTAATACAAAGTGTGACCAAAATCTGTTTAAGAATGATGCAATCACACTTAGTCAATATATGTCCACACAACCATTTGCACAAGTAGCATAAAGCAGTCTGGCCAGTAGCAAGTTCCCCCTGAACAAGAGATATCTCTGCTGGTTAAATCAACTCTGCCAGCTCCTGTGCCAGCCTGTTACTAAAAACTAAATCAGTTTAAGCAGAAGGAAGCAGAAGGTATGAGGGGGCTTTAGGCAGGACTGGCAAAAAAGGTGGTATGGCAAAGCACATGGGAGATATACCTAATCTTTCACTTCTGGACATTCCTAGACAGAAATCCACAATCTTCTTGTGCCCTCATCTTGCTTCTCTGCTCCCCTGATACCTAGGAGAATATAAAGACTTGTATGGCCTGGGCCTGTAAAGTGCTGAGAGACTGGGAGGTGCTAACTGTATTCAACTTCCAATAATTTCCCAGGAGATAAGGACACTCATCAGCTCATAGGAGATGCTCCCACCCTACAAGACTGCTTACTCAATAGATAATTATGGCTTCAGTTATAAAATAAAGGCTTTTGCTCTAGTATTTAAGGATCTATGTAATGGGTACTAATGTCACAGCTTGTTGGAAAAAGCAGTTTTGTCAAGATAAATGTCTTAATTTCTCAAGAGACTGTGAGAAAGAAAATCTAAAAGCAAATGCTGAAAGATTGTTACAATCTCTGTAATGTTTGTTCTAGTAAATAAAAGACTCTCTGGTGTGAGAGAGCAGGATATGCTGTAATCGGTATCTTAGTTACCATAATTCCCTTTTCTCTGTCAAAATGGGAGGATACATTATTTGTTATTTTTGAGCATTATGTCAGATTTTATACACAAAACCTGGAAAAGAGATTATGCAGCTGTCTTAAGACTGGCTTCAGTGATATTTTACTAATATGGTGTTACTGGTGTTGTTGCCCTGTGGGGTCAGGCCAACTCTCAGGATCTCAATATTGCACCATTAGACAGGAGGCTGTGACACAATTGTACATATACAAACACACAAATCAATTGGGTGCATACACACACACAGTACCAACTCAGGCACATACACACCTATCACCAGTTCAAGCACCTACACACTATACACCCCAAAAGTTAGACAAAAATCAATTGTCCATACCTGCACACTCAGTATACACACACAGATCACTAATTCGTATATCAGGCACACAATTTTATATATATATACACACACACACACACACACACACACACACATACACACACCAGTTCACACACATACAAACAACGTACACATACACACACACAAATTCCTAACTTGGATGGTATGGTATGTATGTGTGTGCTTGGGATACTTGGGGGAAGATTAAGGTGAGAAAGAGATAGTTAAAGAGTAGGGAGTGAAAGTTGCCAAAACTGGGATTAAAACTGGTGGACTAGTGTCAATGGGAGTCTACCAGAAGGGCTAGCAAAGAAGGCTTTGCCCATAACATAGTATAATTTATTTAAATACTAACAAATGAATATTGAAGCTCTTTGATCTTTATAATACTGGCCTGTCTTCTGCTAACACTAACTTTCCCAAACATCATTTTACCACCCCACTTCATCCAGGCTCTCACAGTTAGGTAGATTGTTTTTAGTTCATAATTATTCTACCTGCTGCAAAGTAATGCCTTCATTTCAGTACAAATCCAAATACAATTACCTTTCTTTTCAGGCATGTCTCAACCTTCTCTAGCTTCCAGAGATTGTTACCTTCATGTTTACTCTTCCATAAAATCATGTAAGGATTGTGGTTTAGCTGACAAAGATTCCTCATTGTCCATGTAGCTGTGAAAGCAACCATTATTATTATTATTAATCCTGTTTGTTGTAGGATCCAGTGGAGCTCCATTTTGTTAGTCATTGTAGACAGAGAAATTGCCACAATCTTGATATGTATCTGAAGTGAATCTATTTGTCATGTGCTTTATGCATATTTTTTCAGTAGAGTACTGTATTTCCACTCCTGAGTTGTTACAGTTTTTGTAGTTAAGATTAAATTACCAAAAACTGGTTCCAAAAAGTATCACCTAAGGTAGCATATCTTCTCACATACAACATGCCTCAGGATATAATACCCAACTTGTTTTTGAAAGGCAGAATGAAGAAAAAATCAGAGTTATGGCAGAATAGAGCAGGGACAGAGCCTACCCTCAGCTCTGTTTCCTGCATAACTTCATCTGAAACCCTAACTGCTGCTGGAAACTTGTCTCCATGGGTGGATCTATGATTTTGAAAAGAGCTAAAGAATCTCCAAGATTCCAAAATAGAAGGACAATGACCAGGAACAGCTAGCAGACAGCAAATTTGCCCTAACAAAGATTAGCATGATTAGCTGGACATCAAGACCATTAGAAGGACATACAATCATTAATACCATTCAGTTAGCTGTGCTGCACTGTGGAGCAGGAATCAAAGCAGGGTTACTTCTATCCCAAGCAGAAAATCAGCTTCCCCACAAAATACACACACCCCAGTTTTGGGGGGCTGATTTTTGGGAGAAAAGGTTTGTTGTATGCACAATAATATAGTATTACTTATTAGAACCCGACTCCATGTGGCACCCAACTGAGGAGACCAATTGTTCATGGATCCTGTTACTCATTAGCCAGAGCAAGCAGGGAGCAAACACCAGCACACATTGCTCGCAACAGCTTTATTCAGAATGCAGACAGCTTAAGACAAGGGTCCCAAAAAACAACAAACCAGGGACCGGCACTGAACAATAGTTCTTTTCAAATTTTATATACCTTAGTATATAAACATTCATTAACATTCATTCCACCCTCACTCCTCCTTTTGTTCCACCCATTTCTCCTCCCATCTCAAGCTTAGCCTTGGTTTACTGTTTACTTCATTAACATGGAATTGCCTATGCATTTCATTCATTTACATGCCCCTCTGCTAGGAGCGTATGTGTAAGGCCATAAACTCGGGTACCCTTGGTCAATCACTGCTTTTTTCTGGTTTCTTGCTGACTTCTTCTTCAGCTCTGAGGTCTTGCTTCTGCTTTATCTCCTAACGATAGCTGGTGGGCTGCATCTTGTTCTTTACACACAATGGGCTCTAACACTGACTTTGTTAGAAAACTGCTTACCTAAGCATTTCCAAGGTTATTTTTAATACATCTTTCTGCCTTGTGACCAGCAGGTCTGCTGAGACACAGAAAAAAGGCCTTAATTCAGCTGCAGATCCAGCGCTCCCCAAAAATCCATATCTTTACCCTAACATTACTGACCAAACAAAATACTTTCAAATTGTAACCACCGGGCCTCAAACAGTCACTCTTGGGCAGCTTTTGCTTGAGTGATAAGTGTCAAGTGCCTCTCGGTTTCACGTTCCTGCTTAAGCCGGTGTCCTCTGCCCAAGTCTCCAACCCTGCACTCGCCTGCCACAACTTGTTGGACCTCAGTGTGCGGGGTTGTCCTTTGGGTGCGCTTGTTAGCCCATGGCCCCCCAGTGGTTACTCCTGGGGCTCCACCACCCCTACACCCTGGCCTCACACCTCCTATGGAGCGATGTCCATCCAGCATCATCCTCCTTCTGGGGAGAGGGCACCCATGATGGGAACCTCGTCTCCCTAGCCCGCCTCTCTGTTACCCCTTCCTTGGGGGCGAAAGAAAAGAAGATAAAGAAAACCTATGGGCAAGACCAATTCTCTAGGGTTCAGGCTCGGCCCCACTACTCGAGGATCCACTTCCCCTCCTGCACCCCGCAGCCGGGGAAAATGACCACACAAAAAAATGTCTTCACACAAAAAAAAGGTCACAGGGCAGCCTGCCCCTCTGGCTTCCCTACTACCCTTCCCAGGTCTTTAAGGGCAATGGGTCATCACCTCCCTTCCATCGCTTCTACATCCGCCCTCTCACCTGCTCAGCAACCTATCTGGATCCAGTGGTAATATCCACCCCAACAGCAACCCCCCTGGGGTTCTCCCAGAGTCCTCTTCTCCTCAACGTGACTCCTTCCGTGCCCTGTCGCCTCTGCACTCCCACCTGCCATCCATTTAATCTCTCCTGATCTCTCTGTCAATGTCTGCAGAGGGTGCTCCAGTTGGTTCTTCGCTGTCCCATGCAGATCGACATCAAGGGGTTCCTCCTCGGTCTGTCTGCGTTTGATCCAGCTGGCTCTGACCCCTGTGTCCCGTGGGGAGTGACCTCTCTGCTACCAGCGTCGGCGGCAGCTCTCCTTGTCTCTCCACCCCGACTGCAGCGTGCACCGCCATTTTTATTCTCGCCAGCCGGCGTTTAGCACTGACGTCACCAGCCAGCTGCAGCTGAATAAACAGGTGGCTGATGAGCCACGCGGGCTCCTTCTTCCGCCCCTCATGTGCTGTGCTCCGAGCTGCCAGTAAGTATTCTTCATTATGGCATTTCCCGGGACACACAGATTTCTGGCTGGGGCTGGAGAATGAGGAATGACACACACTTAAAACAGCAGCTTACTGATTATAACAGTACTTCAAGAAGTAGAAAAACTATGTCTTCCTCAGCCTATGAAGATGGGGGCTGAGGTGGTGCAAGTTCTAAGGCACACAGTTGACAGCCCAGAGATTGGAAGTTTAAAGCCATAGCAGAAGCACTCATGGTGTGGTCCTGCCAGATTCCAATGAATCTGTAAATTCTGCTAAATATCTCGTTACAAAGACATGTAAAAGGAAAAAAGCCTATGAGGACTCAGACCCACCCATTCCACCTTCATGTGACAATAGTCAAGACTACTAGCTGATAGGACAGTCTGGATGAGGACAATCTCCACCTCTCCCACTCAAGCCACTAGGCAAGCAAGAAAGCAAAATTCATGGAGTCAGAAGAGTAATTAAAAGGAAGCATGTAAGACCAATGAGAAGGACACACTGTTGGAAGGCGGTATCTTTGGTTCTGGACCCTGTTCCTAAGATTGTTTATACACTTTATGTTAAGCAGTCATTAGATTTAAAAACAGAATCCTAGGAAAAGAGATCACTGCTAACATCCAGTCAGACACTCCCTTGTGCCTAGTGCCTTCTGATGGTTGGCTCCAAACAGTTCCCCCTCAGTGTGCATGCTCCCTATACTGTCCAATTATCAATGATTCCTTGATGTACAATTTATGTGTTTGTAATTCCATGCCCACTTGTCATATTTAGTGTTAGACCCTGACTCCATGTGGCGCCCAATGACTAGGGAGATGACGATCCAATTGCTCATGGATCCAGTTACTTAGTTGCCAGAGCAAACAGGGAGCAAACACCAGCACACATTGTTCGCAACAGCTTTATTCAGAATGGAGACAGCTTCAGGCCAGGTTCCAAAAAAACCAACAAACAAGGGACCTGTAGTGAACATTAGTTCTTTTCACATTTTATACACCTTGGTTCATGCTTATTACCATTTAGTCCACCTTTGCCTTTCCTTTGTTCCACTCATATTTCCTCCTATTTCAAGCTCTGCTTCTGTTTACTGTTTATTTCATTACCATGGAATTACCTATGTATTTCACTTATCTACATGTCTTTTTGCTATAAGCACATGTGTAAGACCCTGAATCCATTTCAGTCACTGGGCGGACTTTGACCAAAACCTGGAAGCTTCTGGATGGCCCTTCACCAATCACCATTCACCTTTTCGCATATGTTTATCTTGGATTCTGTTACCAGTTGCATGTTGTCTTTCACATTCCAGTCTGTTTTTCCGTCCCATGTTATACCATCTTCACATTCCTAAGGCTTCACCTCATTCACAGCACACAGACTCACTTGCTGCTTTTTCTCAGAAAATAGCTGACACAGTTAAGATGGTTACTTAGCATAAGCAAATGGCTGGCTTAGCATAAGCTCTCATAAGCAAAATCTGCCTTACCTCCTATTGATTCATTATGAGCTATATACCCTACAACACTTTTATATTGTTAAAAATATGCTTGTCTAAGCGTCTTGTAATATTACTTTTAATATATCATTCTGCCTTGTGGTTAGCAGCTCTGCTAGGCCACAGGTTAAAGCCTTGTATTCAGCTGCAAATCCAGTGCTCCCCAAGATCCAAATATAGTCACCCTAACATTTTAGGTCTTGTTGTGGATCTCTGCCTTCATAGCTAGCTGAAAAATGCATACATTGCATTATAATCATAATGGTTCTTGATTCCATTGCACCTTCTTTTTTCACCACTTAAACCTCATGTAAAGACTGAGCTATAATGTCTATAGGAAATTGCTACATTGGGGGCCATTTGGAGGCCTCTGTAGTCCTGGCACATGATAATGGGAGGTCTATATAGGCTCCTAACATCATCTATATATAGATTGGTGCAGAGAATAATCTGGAATATGAACTGGGAACAGGGTATATATCCTGACCCTTATCATGACTCTTGCCTACATAATTTAATAGCCCAAGATCAATGCTTCTCTTTTCATTATTTCTTGGGTAAAATGAAAAAGCACAGATGTTTGCTGTTCTTAAAGCTTTTCTCTGCTTTGAACCAGAAGAAAAATCAATCATTAATTTAAAACGTAACTGGCTCAACAGTTCAGGTCTTTCATGTCTCTCAAAGCACCGTAAAGCTTGCTCTAATGAGTAGGTGATATTAGACGGCTGGGATAATGGTTTCCTGACTTTTCCTTGTTATCATTACATGAAACCATACATCCACCTGCAGGATGTACATTTTGTGCAGCCACTGAATGTGTATATAAAGAGCAGGCATTTTCTGATTTAGATATCCATTCTTTTCCTAAATATAATTTCTCAAATTAAGGCCACCACCATTCTGCCATTGTCAAATGTCTATGCTATGCTTCAGCAAGCTTTAAGAGCCATATTATTCTATCTCCTTTGTCACCTGAGAAGTCCCACTTACCACAAATATGTCCAGAACAAAGGTATGTCCAATATTCACTAGAAATATGCTTTTAGGTTTTATAACTAGCAATAATATCCCTTTACTATAAATTATGGTATTTTAATAAAGATAATAGTTTTAATGTATCAGCTCTAACATTAAAAACATTTCATAAACCAAAAATTAAAATCTGTAGAAACTATATTACTTCTGTGTCTATCTTGCATTTCATTGTAAGCAAAGGCAGAAATTCAGTTAATTTTTCCTCCAAGTATTCATTCCCCAATTTACTCCCAGTGATCTGGTTTCTGATGCTCAAGTAGCCAATCAAGAGAGATGTGATTAGAGCTTCCAATTTCTGTCTTAAGCCAGAAAAATACCTGCTGATTGAAACCCCTTATTATACTGTCATTCAATAGAAAAAAATAAAAGTAAGATACCAACTATTTCTCAAGATCGAGCATCTTTTGTAGGTATGGGCACATCCTTGCCCAAATTATATTTGAACATTCAAGTATAACAGAGACTTTATAATAAACAGAGGAGAAATTAGTATGAATCCATGATAAATTAGTACATTAACATGGCATTTATTATCCAAAGTAGATTAGAAGCAAACTGCCAAATATTCCATTTTCAGGTTGTTTTTATATAAAAACCTTATGTTTCCCTTTTTGTTCACAGTAGCCTGTTAAGTGATGACAGCTCAACAATTTAATTCTAAAGCCACATGAGATGGGTTTTTCATATACCCTTGGCCAAAACACTTATACATCATCCTGATGAGATATTCAACATATTCCAAGACTAAGGTATCCAGTGACAGAAATGTCTTTTCAGTCTCCTATGACTAAAACATCATGTATTTAGTAATTCTTAGATTGTCAGTCTTCCCTTCTTCCTAACTTTTTCTTAATGATCATTTAGGTACATTTTTTATATTTATTTTCTTTGGCTCTCTGCTAATATAGCTGTTAACTATAAAAACTAGTTTATGGAGTATTTCATTATCTGACTCTTAATTAGACTATACAGAACATTTCACAGTCATTTTCTCATTTCTTCTGTGACTCAGTAATAAAAATATTCCCCCTATTCTCCTAATCATCTTCTCTGAGACTAAAATAATTAAAAAGGAGATACATTGGACTCTGTTATTATTGTCATTAAGCTGGTACTTTTGACTCTTAGTCTTTTTTTCAGAATGGCCAGAAATATGTAGCACAAAAATATCAATCAAATATCCTCAGTGTTGCCTACTTAAAGGATTTTATTTAAGAATATTTTACTGTATTTAAAGTGTTTTCTTTATAGCACTGGTGGGAGTGGGTGCTATAAGGCCATGGTCCCCGCCTACCCAATGCTTTGCTGGAGTGAGCCGTGGAGAAAGCCAGATGGTCCTGTCACTACCAACCTCTTACGTTCTTCTTTCACCTTGGTGCCACTCCTTGGTTTCTTTAGCTGAAACCTTGGGAGTTGGAGAGAGGCTGGGTGACAACTCTGTCGGATCTTTTGGATAGGCTTTCTTTGTGGGGCTCCTCCTCTGCTTACATCCCACCCTGACCACATCCAAGATCCTACACATCAGGGCCTGGATATTGTATTGCCTAAACACACTTCTGGCTGTTACTTGATGTTTCCTTAATAAGATTTATGAATGAAGCTCCGTCTTTTGATATTTCTAAGTCTGTCCTTGAATCCACTCATTACAGATGACCAGGCCCATCAATGAATAAGTCCATTTAGAGTCTGTGAGGCATCTGCCTTACATCAATTCATCCCCAGTTCCTGGGCTAATTAATCCCAGTCATTCTATTCAGGATCCCTTAGACAATCAATCAGGATCAGTTCACCCCAGGCTCCTGGGTTAATCAAATCAAAATAGTCCCTGCCCCCACCCAGTTCATCAATTAATTTAAAACAAATACAAAATCAGTTCCTTCACAGTTCCTAGGTCAATCAAATTACCTCAGTCCTTCCAGGGTTTATGGGGTAATCAAACTAAATTAATTCCTCCCCTGTCCAGGGGTCACTCAGCTCAAGAACAATTTTTACTGGGATTTTCACCATGCCTTAACTTCCCAGGGTCAAGATCAATACCTTCACAGGGAGAGAGGTTTTCCCTCTTGCTGCCTTGCTGGAACATCAAGGAGGAACACAAGCCTTCCCAAAACAAAAAACAAACAAACAAAACCAGAGGAAGAGAGTGAAAATCAAAGGGGCACTGCCCCTTTAAACTCACAGCCCCTCATGCGCTGGCTGTTTTCCTGCTATTCCTTGATTCTGCCAGCTTCTGAATCCTGTCTCCACTACTTCAGTCATTGCCTGGCTGTCCTGGAGCAGCTCCTCACTACGGCGCATCCCAGGTGGTCCTCCAACCACCTTGACTGGTGGGCTGGCTTGCTTTTCCCATGGGTATCTGCAGGATGCTGTCAGCTGAGAAGAGCTCTGGCATCCCTCTCACTGGCCATAGTTCTTTCCCAGCTGCCCCTTTCCAAGACCATAAATGCCCATCCTGGTGCTCCCTCTGCATATCCAGAGGGAGTACAAGCTAAGAAAATGCAGTGGCATGCTCCCTACTCTTACTAGGCTTCTCTTGACACCTGCAGTACAAACTGCTCTAGCTTCTTTGGGCTTTTCTCCTGCTCCAATCTATTCCCTTCACAAGCACCTATTGTATCTTTTCCTTTATTGCTAACCTAATATTTTACTACACTGCGCAGCAATGAGAGAATCAAAGGCCAAAGCAAAAAATAGTCCATTGCCTCACCTACTGCAGTCCACACCCCCTTCAGAACCTGTACTGGCTTCTCTCACATTGAGGTGCAACTGTAAAACAGTCCCAGAAGGAAGGAGGCCAGGGAAGCTCCAAGAGCAGCAGAAGAAGATTATGAGGCAAGAGCAGATAAAGAATGCAAGAGCATGCTTCTTCTTCCTTCTCTGGATCTTTCTTTCCCTGTACTAAAATAACATTATTTGCACTCTATAAAAGTGTCCATCTCAGGAGGCAGAGACCCAGGACACCAACAACAGGAAAAACATGTGAAGAATAAAATGAACTCTAAGAACCTACACTTAGCTGTTAATATCTATAGAATTTTTTTAGATAGAAAGCCAAACCTATCAGTACTAGAGCCAAGGAAGTAGATAAATCCAACTGCTATACACCTGTATCATCACAGGAAGGGTTAAATATTTAACATACCCAAAACATTTAAATCAATAACAGTAAAGAACAAGGACTCAGATCTGAATTTTGAGTACCTCAGAATTCAACTGTTTGGGTTCATGAACCTATGGTATAAACAAAAACAAAACTTCAAAGCAGTTAAATTTTCAAGTACATTCAGGTAGTAGCCAAATGTCTAAAGATGTAGATATTTCAATTCAAAATCTAGCTGTAACAGGCCATAAAATTTATCAGTGTGTGTGGCAGCGAGAATCCCCCACAGGCACTGGGAATGCTAGGGACAATCCCCAGAGTTCCCAGAGGGGGAAAGAGAGCCCCCCAGACTGCAGGAAACTTACCTTCCAGATGGGTGGGGGCCAAGCAGGAGCTGCACGAGCCGGTGTTTCACCAGCTCTTCAAGCAGCTGCTTCCCGGGCAGGGTGTCAGCCATTTGATTGCAGCTGATGATGACGCCATGGGAAATTAAAAAACCCCTCTGGAAGCTGGCAGGGGGAGAGAAGCCAGCTGGAAGCGTGCTGCCTGGAGTGGAGCTCCAGGCTTCAGGAGCAGAGACTCCACATGGTGATTGAGCGGGAGCTGTGCCTGGCAACAAGCTGGGGACAGGTTGTTCCCAGCTTCTTCACATTAAAGAAATCCAGGAAGACACTCCTCTTGGAAAGGATGCCTGTCATCCGAGGCTCAGACCCTGAGCCCAGGAGGTCGGGGATACTGGAACAATCTTCATCTAGACAATGCGCCAGAGCACTACCACCAACACTGGACACCATGGTCAAGCAGTAGACACCACGCCAGGACACAGACCTCCATACCTGAGCAGTTGACATGTGGACGGGATGTAGGGGAGGCAGAGCCCTGAGGAACATTGCGGTGCACCTGTGAGTACCCCACCCCAGGACAAGGTGGGGAAGAAAGACACCACTGAACCCCCTCCTTCTTTACATAAACCATCAAGACATGGCAGGAGAGTTGGGGGAACCCCAACCTTGAGGAACAGCCATACTCATAGTGACAGTGAGTCACGATTCATGGCGCGACAGTGTGCTAAAATATTTCATACATTACAGAAAAATAATAATGTAATTGTAATTATCCAAGTTCAATCCTGTTCTAATTCAACTGATATTAAAAAAAAGTTTGGCCCAATACATTTCAATACATCAAAAAATGTGGGTTTTTACAGGCTGCTTCTCTACAGTTGCTTTGAAGGTAAGTTATAAAGTTGGCAGAAATTCAGTGACTCATTGTATTATTATGAATTCAAGCAGTGAACTGTATTCATTTCAACAAAGCTAGTTTCAAGGAAAGCCAATCCTTCTGTTGACAGATACTGCAGACAACCCTTTTCTCTAGACAAGCTAGAGCACTGTACTGTGTTACCACATCTCTTGATAAGAGCCATGTAATAGTTTCCTCCTCTGTTCAGTAACGTTCTTAATTGATAGTATATCAGTTTTAGTGATGAAGCTTGTTCAATGAATGGTAAATTACACAAAGCATCCAACTTGCACTGTGGAAAAATATCAATTTTCCCTAGTTTTATAGCAAGGTCTCAATCTTTATATATGCAACAAGCAACTAAAGAAACAAGGTCCCTGATCACATGAGAACTTAAAGTATCAATAGACAATATGGAGTTATAGGAAATAATTGAGCACAAATGCTCAGCAGTGATCTGCTGTTCCATGTGTTTGATGTTGGTTTTTAATATCGTTTTTGTGGGTTTTAGCCCAATAATTAGAACACTTTTTTGAAATGTATGTTCATATTCCTTTTCTGCATGATTTGAAGGAGATTTGTACTCAGTAATCTGGCCTGTTTTATTCTGAATGAAAAAGAAAACAAAATTTTAATATTTCCTGTGATACAACATTTAAAAAAACCCAAAAAGCTGAAGATTAATTGATGCATTTTGTTTATAATGTAAAATAAAAGGTAATTGGTGTTTAAAATGTTATTATATTTCAAATTGAGAAGACATTCTGAAACTATAAATTTATAATTCCTTTTTGAAAATATTGGAAAAAAATTAAAAATTATATGTTTAATTTTGACTTGGGGGATCATACTGCTTTTTGTCTAAATATATTATAACAGACACCTTCTACATTGCTTATACATTTTTTGACAGTAAAAACATTCCAGAAAGTTTTCAACCAGCCCCAAGAGATATACATTTTCCCACACAACCACCCCCAAAACAAACATTAAAAAATCTAGGCAATCCATGATATAAGTTTGTCACACACACTAGAACATCTGATTACCAATATAAATGAACGCTTTTTGTTCTGCCTTAACATGTTTTTCATCCATTGTACCTCTCTAACAAACAGATCATCATCAAAACAGTGGTTCAGTCTTTACCAGATTGTAATAGGGTGGCTGAAACAACCTGCCATGGGAATGCAAAGAAGAAAACAAAAAAGAGGCAAACTTACCAAGGGGCACCAGAAAAACCGTGGTGAGCCAGAGAAGGAAAGATGCCACGCCCTGACCAATTAAAGGAGCCAGCGGGGGCTGCAGCAGATCAAAGGCTACTGTGGCAAACTCAGCTGCCAGGGTTTGAGCCCAGAAGAAGGAAAACAGCATGGACAAAGAAAGGGAAAAAAAACTATGCCAAAGAGGGAAAGAGAAAACAGCTGGGTCAGGCAAGCAGCGAATAGGAGGCTGCCATGGCAGACCCAGCTGGGCAGAAAGGAAATTTAAAGAAACTCCAAGAGGATGTTCAGCATGGGGTGGAAAGAGGGGGAGATGAGGTGAGGAGAAAGAAGACAAGAGAAACTACAGAAAGAGAGAACCAACCCCGGGGTTTAGGGAAGAGTCCTGGTCCCACAACTTACCTGGTGAAAGCCAGTAAAGAGTTTGCTCAGATGGAGAGAACCAGCATAGGAGCGGAGGAAACTGCTCTGCCGGTGAGTCCAGTCTCACAGGGTGAAGGTAACCACTCCAGGAACCTGGGAGAAAATGAAGATACAGATGAGATTACAGCCCAGGATGGGGAGAGTCCATCCTGACCCTGAAGATAAGGGTGGGATTAGAAGTAAGAAGTGGATATCTTGGGACCCATGCAGGGAAGAACAGGGCAAGTAGCCAAACTAAGACTCTAGTCAAGGGCTCCTTAAGACCGAGACGGGAACATCAGCTTCAGAGGCGAGTAACAACATGCTCAGAACATCTGGTGTGGTTAGGGCATGGTATGGGATGGTAGATCACTGTAAAAACCAGTCAACATCTTGAGCCTATAACCACTCCTTTTGTCTCCCAAGAGTATTTTGACAGCTCTCTCTCAAAACATCAAAGACGTGGCAGGCCATTCCAAATGATGAAGCACTACTATCTCAACAGGGAGATGACTTGGCTCTAGGCGGCATGCCATCAACCTCCTACACAAATAAATTGTTTCTTGGTGCTCCATTTAGACTTACTTCAGAGAGGTTCTGGAGTAAATTGAAGTATAGTGGATTCCACTTTATAGAATCAGCTGCTTATTTGAATCAATATGGGAAAACCAAAACTATTTGTATATTATTACATGTAAAAATCACTCATATTATAATCACAGTTTTTGGTTTTTGGAATCATTTTACCAAAGAAGCCCAGGGATTTTGCAGTTTTGTGAGGAGCCAGCCTGCAGGGGGCTGGGAGGGAGCGGGAAGGTGGTCAGGCAGTGAGCATCATGTGCATGTACTGTACATGCACATGGCCCCAGGCAGCCTGGAGAGCAGCTCCTGCAGGTAAGTGGGGTGGGGGGTGGAATTGAGCCCCTGTATGGAGGGAGGGAGTTTGGCAGGGCTGGGGGCCCAGCAGAGAGTGAGACAGGCAATGTGCCTTCTGTGTGTGTGGTAACTTTGAGGGGTAAAACACCAAACCAATGCCCTCATTACCCGCACCCACCCCCATCCCATACATAGATCTGTGGGGTGCAGGTCGTCCCCTCCTCCCAACCCCCTGGGAGCTGGCCCCACCCCCCCACCTTGAGCCCACAGTAAGCAGCGGCAGCCATCTTCTCCCAGGGGAAGGGGGCTGTGGATCCAGGTCCTTGGCCCCATAGCCCTGGCAGCTGAGGTCCCGCTCTGGAAGAGCTGGGGGTAGTGGGGGGAATGAGGATCTACAATCTTAAAAAAATGGATCTCCTTTTAACAGAATCGGCCAGTTGATAGAATCAAATTACCATTTCCCAAAGTGACTCCAGTAAAAGGAATCCACTGTATAAAAACAAAGCACAGAGTGTAATACAAATAAGTATACATCTTAGAAGGGTCCAATTATAGTTGCTGTGGGTAATATATCCTGGAATTTAGTGTCTTTTATCTTCAGACATATTTCTGCCTTTATCACAGACTAGTGAACAAATCAAAAGACAAACTTTTAGCCATTCATAATTAAAATGCTACGTCAAACATCAGAAAACATTATTAAAATACATTCTTACTACAGTTAAATTAATTTCATAGATTTCATAGATTTTATAGACATTAGGGCTGGAAGGGACCACGGGAGATCATCGAGTCCAGCCCCCTGCCCAAAGGGCAGGAAGTCAGCTGGGGTCATAGGATCCCAGCAAGATAAGCATCCAGTTTACTCTTGAAGGTGTTCACTGTAGGTGCTTGAACCACCTCCGATGGCAGGCTGTTCCAGACCTTGGGGGCTCGGACAGTAAAGAAATTCTTCCTTATGTCCAGCCTGAAATGGTCTTGCAGGAGTTTGTGACCGTTCGACCTCATCATCCCTTGGGGCGCTCTGGTGAACAAACGTTCCCCCAGATCCTGGTGGTCACCCTTGATAAATTTATAGGTGGCCATCAGATCACCCCTGAGCCTGCGCTTTTCCAGGCTAAAGAGTCCCATGGCTCTCAGCCTGTCATCGTAAGATCTGTTTTCCTGACCTCTGATCATGCGCGTGGCTCTCCTCTGGACTCTCTCAAGCTTCTCCACATCCTTTTTGAATTGTGGAGCCCAGTACTTATTGTTGCAGTCTTCCAATTGTTATAACCTAGAGCTCTTAGTCCCTATGAATGAGTTCTCTAAAATATCCTAAATTTTGAGCACATCAGGAGTGTTCTAGCTGAAATTAATTTGATTTTTCCCCAACATACTGTGTTCTACTCAAATTTAATATGCTCTTAGAATCACAGAAGTTTAGAATAGATAATGTGGAACTATGCTAACATCAGCCTATACTTCAATTAACTAGAGAGAAACAAACCTTTGTAAGTACTAATTGAAATGAGAATAAAAAGGGTTCACTTGATAGACAAGGATAATGTCTCAAAAGACCATAACTGCTGAGTTCCATAAAATGATTAATTTATTCTGGAAGATTTGAAAGTATTTCTCTCTCCCTTATTGTATGTTTATACATGGATTAAGAATTACTTCCTGTTCAATACATTTTCAAACTCTGGATTTGAGCAAAATGGTGTGCTGTCTTTGCATGCTCAAGGGACATGTTGTTAAGTAACCAAGAGATAGAAGGACCTTCAATTTACTTAGTGCATATCTTACACACCTAAACTGTTCTTACATTTAAGTGGACAAAACCATAATATACATTTGTTCCTTTCTTGATAGACAAATAGAAATTGTTTGGTTGGGTTCACCTGCAATGGTAACCTTCCTTTCTTGTCCTGACCTAGCAATTCCAGGGAGAAGACAGTTGATGGCATAGCCTTTGTTCCATGTTATAGATTCATAGATGGTACAGCTGGAAGACTGAATGATTCAGGACACACATGGTATTAACTTTCCCCCAAAATGCCTGACACATTTAATAGACTCTGGATAACCAAGATTCCTTAATTTGATTATTTTTCTAATATTTTCCAATATTTACATTCTATGTCTATATCAGGAATACAGCCCTGTTTCTAAGGTTTTAATACCATGGACACAAAAGCGATATCTGACCTCTTAGAACCAGTGATTGCAGGGGAGATCAAACTCATGGAGGTATCTTCATCATACCCCACAGCAGGGTTTTAAAAAGGCTTTATTTGAACCACCCCTAATATCTGGGTCAAGAATTGTTAGGTTGATTTAATTGTGACTCAGAGTCATTTCTCCTACAAAAAATGTGTGTTTTAATTTCAGCCAATCCTGATAGGCAGTTCTTTGTCACAGAAAATGTGTGATGGTTTATGAAAACATTTGGAGAGCTAGCCCAATGCATAAAGTACATCAGCAGATATCTAGAGGGTGTCAGGACAGAGTAACAGGTGAGAGAGAATTCTTGAGTCATAGTCAATCAAAGCCAAATACCAGACCTAAAGCAAGATCAAGCATTGCAGTCATGAGCTGAAGGATAAGCAACATTGAGCAGACTGTTCCTGCTTTTTTGAAAATGCCTTAAATTTTGATCTTTTTCCTTAACCATGGTGTATAAACCATTCAGAAACAATAGCAAGACTGCTAATTGGGCCACAGGGGCATAAGAGTGAGGGTAAGACCTCACAGGAGGAATTGGTGTGCTGCAGCACCTACTGCCATGCACAGAACAGCTGATCTGGTACAAAGATGCATGAAAAATAGTAATAGTTTACTTTTTAAATAATTGTCTCAATATAAAATAACAACACTTATACCAATTATTTTGCATGTTATTAATCTAAAACAACATTTTCTCTCATTTGTAATAAAAGTTATTTTATTGGAGTAAAAAATGAAAGTAAAATCCATTTCATCTAGGTGTTTGCAAAAGGTTCTGATATTCTTCGTGACAGGCCTAATCTTCCCGCAAATAGCTTTCTATCCTGTCCCTCATAACAGCCCCTCAAGTTGAGACCTTGTTGATAAATGCTGTAATGCAGCAGGTAGTTGCTGTACATAACCCAGTTTTGGTTTTAGCATAACCATTTAAATCCAGCTGGTTTTGATTAGTGTTATTATTGTAAAGGAAAATAAGTGGAATTCCATTCCTTGAAATAAATATTTAATTAACTATTTTTGCATTGTTCCTTATTTATATTATGTATCTTACAACATGAATGTCTAGAAGAGAGTTTTCAACCAGGTTCTGTGGCATTCTGGGTTGCTGTGAGCAGTGGGGCCAGTATATGTCATGTCGAAAGGCACAAGCACTCCTACCCCTGAGGTGCCGGCTCTTAGGGCCAGACACTTTGATCCTTAATGAATCCTGTTAACCAAGTGCACCCCTCCCTTGACCTGCCATGCCTTAATTTTGAGGATTAGAGGCAGGGTCCTTGGTCATACATGGAAACTGATGTGAGTGGCACATGCAGATGTCGTTCAGGGCTCCTCCTCCCCTTTCACTGCTTCTTCATGACACCCAGATCTTAAATTGGAGTCTGTTCCATAGCCCTTAAGGTAAGGTGTTATGGGCTATTGACTCAATCAGCAAAAAACTTAATCAGGTCGATCTCACTCAGTGGCAATTCATTGAGTCCTCTAGTTGATGGACAAATTAATTCTTCCAATAAACAAATAATTCATATAATCCTAACCAATTCATAAATTAATCAGTGCAATTAAGCCTGGTGGCGATTCATTAAATCCTCCAATGAACAGGTAAATTAATTTTTTCAATGAGTAAATAGTCCATACAGTCCCAATAGTTGATTCCTAAACAAATTAATCAGGTCAATCACATCCAGTGGCAATTCATTAAGTTCTCCAGCTGATGGGCAATCAATTCTTTCACTGACTAATGAGTCCATATAATTTCAAACCAATTCATAAACAAATTAAACAGCTGATTCCCAGTACCCAAATGCCTTTGGGTCACTTATGCATTCAGACTCGCATGCAGCTCCCTCCACTCACAGGTTCAGTGGAGTGATCATGGAGAGCAGCAGATCATGCTTTGCTCCTGCAAGGCTCTACCCAAGTCACCTGGGCTTTGTGGCCCTGCTGCACCTCTCAGGGGTCTGGTCCCCTAATGCCAAAGGCCTCTCCAAGCCTTCAGTCTGTGAAACTCGTCCCTTCACCTGCTTGTGTGGCACCAACCAAGATCTCGCCACGGTGTGCTTCCTCCACACTTCTCCATCCCCTCTGCTCCCCAGCTCCAGGTGCCCGAATATAACCCCGGCATGCCACCAATGGGCAGCAAGCAGGAACTTACAAAGTGGGGCTGCTGCTGTGTCTGCCACTGTTATCACCCCTGCAGGTATGTAAAAACTATCTCCCGCCCTTACCAGGCTCTCATTCATTCCCCTGCTGTTATATGGGATGCCCCCAGGGTTCCTGCTTCTCCAGCGCTGCTTCACCAGGTACCTCCCACTATCACACTTGCCTTGAGATCCTGTCAAGTCTGCCATGCAATGATAACACCATTAGGTGTGCAAACATGATTCACATGATTCCAGAGTTTGCAAATAGGAATCTATAGTGTTAAAAACATGCTGACCTGTTGTGGTCTTTCTAATATTCTTTGTGAAAGACGAATTGTCCTATCATATTTTTGTATAGGAAACTAAGAGCTGGTATTTTCTGAGAGGTGCCTTGGGTCTACTAAGTGGTGCTTCAAATTTATGAAGGTTGAAAACCACTATTGTAGAAAGGCATGCAAATATAGTACTGAGGAAATCAACAACTTTACGCATAATTTCCTGAAGTTCTTCCATGTGGTCAGAATAAGGCCATATAGCTGCAGGCAGTTTCTTCGGCTCAAACATGAGAAACAAAAAAAAAATCACTTCATTTCCTCTGGCATCTAAGCGTAATGGTTGCTGAGCTGTGTTTAATAATTTGAAAAAAGGCATCTTAAATTGTATAATTAATGAAATAGCATAAAATACCAGAGCTCTGAGGTAAGTGGGGAAGTGGATGACCTAGAGGAAGCACAAGCAAGAGGGAACAACAGGGTAGGCTATCTCATTCTTCCTGGGAAAGTAGGGCAATTGGCTAATTGCCTCAGGTGTCTGTACATGAACGCATGGAGTCTTGGTGAGATAGCTCCCATGACTGGAGCATTGTCATGGATAAACTGTTCAGGAAGGATAGGCAGGGGAGAAAAGGAGGAGGAGTTGCACTTTATGTAAGAGAGCTATATGATTGCTCAGAGCTCCAGTATGAAACTGGAGATAGGCTTCTTGAAAGTCTCTGGGTTAGGGTTAGAAGGGAGAGCAACAAGGGTGATGTCACCTATACCCATGATGGACCTCTGCTCCAATACACGCTAATTAGTGTTGGCTACAAAGGACCAACTCACAGGATCATCATAAAATTCTAGTTTATTGGATGGATGCAAAAGTCAGACCATAAACCTTGATGCTGATCCCCTCAAACACATTCACACACACTCACAATAGCTAACTCTGAACACTAAACACTGGTGTCAAGATATATCTATCCCCAAGCACTGGAGTCTACCACTGATGGCCAGCCAAGGCTTCTTTCAGTGCGATGTTGCTTCAGAAGAGGATCACCAGCTGGTCCTTCTGGCTGGACAGGCAGGGTGCTGGTCAGGTCAAAGAGGGTGCCATTGGGGGTCATTCTTTGCTGCCTTTTATCCCTCTCCGGCAGACTTTGGTGACTCCCCAGTTCTTGGGCTTACCCAATCCAGGGGTCATTGACCGCGAGGGATGTCCCTCTTTGTAGCTGCTGGATGGCAGCTGTCAGCCCCAGGGGTCACGTCCGCAGGTACGTGCAGTCTTGGGAGTCCATTGATGAATTTTGATCGATTCACTGCTGTGATGAATAGAGCTCTGGAAGTGGTTGATTAGCGGATATTACAGCCCCAAAGGTCTGTTTCCAGCGTTGATTAGTTCAACCTTGGGCTTCCGTACCTTTAACAGTGAAGTTTCAGGGAGTTCCTGGCTCTGCACTGATTCTTTCCTCTTCTTAGTCTGTAGTTTTGTAGGTGTTAATTGCCGCTCATTAACTTGCTTATCCAGACTAGCTACTGTGTTACATAATCAACCATGGGATCCGCTCCATACAGAGATTCCTGCCTTTGCTAACATTGTTACATGGTACAACTTACTTTTAAACTTAAAGTACATTTGTAAAAGCATCTACAAGCTCTATTTTCACTACAAGTACACCTTATATAAAAATAATACTATAATAAGAGAGAGAGGAAGGAAGAAAATGTAGAAAAGAGAAAGCATCCCCAAAAGGGTGCAAATACTGCAAAAGAGGCTTTTGCCGTATGGAGAAGCTTCACATTTGAGGAGAGAAGTGGAGCCCTGGGAGGCTTGGGACACGATGCAGCCTGCAGGCTACAAGCAGCTGGCATCAGCTGCTCCTGCAGCCGCTGCAGCAGGAACTGGGGTGAGTGGGGAGAAGCGGAAGCCCTGGGCTGCAGCAGGCAGCAGGAACTGTGAGCGCGTGCAGGGCGTGGGGCATGGTTTTTGTTGCTATGCACCCCTGAAAGGGCTGCACTGGGCTCTTCCCAAGGGGGGTGCGGGCCCCTGGATCTGCACATGGGATGACAGCAGGCTGCCACTGCAGGCTGGGGCCAGCAGCGTTACAAAGCCACCAGTGGGCAGGTTGGGGAAGCTATGACAAATTTTGGGGTGGCAGTAGCCCCCCTTCCAGCACTGCCATCACCACCTGCCTGGAGCTCTGGGTAGAGCCCAGTGCCATCAGCAGCCACAGTCTCGCTTGCAGAAATGAGATGGCAGTACTGGGAGGGGGGGGCTGCTGCCACCCCAAAATTCTCCATAGCCCCCCCAACCTGCCCGCCAAGCACTGGGGAGAGGCCAGTGGTGCCACTGGCCACAGCCTGCAGTGGCAGCCTGCTCTCTTCCTGTGCACAGAGCCTCGCCCCCCCAGGAAGAGCCCAGTGCAGCCCCCCAGCCCACAGCCCTCCCAGCACGTGCATAGCAGCAAAAGTCATGCTCCCTTGCTCCATGCCCTGAACCCACTCACAGTTCCCACCACTTTGCTGCCTTCTGCAGCCCTGGAAGCTACCAATGGGCTGCACCACACCCCTCCCCTAGTCCCAGCCTTACTCCCTCCCTCCCTTACCACCATGGGAACATATCTCTATTTGTTCCATTGTAAACTGGGTTCAATTTATGCAAATTCAATTATGTGCTGTTCTCCAGGAACGCATGTACCACATAAATTGAGGGAAACCTGTCTAACGTGGATAGAAAACTGGCTGGATCATCAGGTTCAGAGGGTAGTAATCAATGGCTCAATGTCTAGCAACCGGGACGAAGTGAAGTGCCCCAGGGGTCAATCCTGGGACCGGTTTGTTCAATGTCTTCATCAACAACCTGGAAGATGGGACAATTTTACCCCAGTGCAGAGACACAGCACATGACTTTTGCCATTAAAACAAGGGGAGTGCACCCTCATCAGGTTTGCAGATGATTCCAAGCTGGGGAGAATAGTAGATACTCTGGA
The DNA here is from genome assembly GCF_052110815.1 of Crocodylus siamensis. NCBI lineage: Eukaryota > Metazoa > Chordata > Crocodylia > Crocodylidae > Crocodylus > Crocodylus siamensis. The sequence goes on along the minus strand of NC_143395.1, from coordinate 46,762,364 downwards.
GGCAAGATTCAGAGACCTCGACATATTGGAAGATTGGGCCAAAAAACTCATGAGATTCAATAAGGACCAGTGCAAAGTCCTGCACTAAGGATGGAACAGTCCCATGCACTGGTACAGAGTGGGGACCAACTGGCTAAGCAGCAGCTCTGCAAAGAAGGACCTAGAAGTTACACTGGACAATAAGGTGAATACAAGCCAAGAGCGTGCCCTTGTTGCGAAGAATGCTAATGGCATACTGGGCTGCATTAGTAAGAGAGTTACCAGCAGGTTGAAGGAAGTGATTCTTCCTCTCTATTTGACACTGCTGAGGCCACATCTGGAGTACTGTGTCCAGTTTGGGGTCCTCCACTACAGAATTTACCCAGTAGCATAGTGGGTAAATTGGAGAGAGTCCAGCAAAGGGCAACAGAAATGTTTAGGGGGCTGGGGTACATGACTTCTGAGTAGAGGCTAAGAGAACTGGGCTTATTTAGTCCAGAGAAGAAGAGACTAAGGGTTGATTTAATAACAGCCTTCAACTACCTGAAGGGTGGTTTCAAAGTAGATGGAGCTAGACTGTTGTCAGTGGTGGCAAATAACAGAACAAGGAGCAACGGTCTCAAGTTGCAGTAAGAGAAGTTTAGGGTAGACATTACGAAAAAACTCTTTCAATAGGAGGACAGCACTGGAACAGGCCGAAGTTATGGAATCTCCATCCTCCGAGTTTAAGACCCGGCGAGAGAAAACCTTTGATGGTATTGTATAGCTGGGGATGGTGCTGTTTTGAGTAAGAGGCTGGACTAGATGACCTCCTGAGGACCCTTCCAACTCTGATTTTCTATTATTCTAAGTTTTATTTTGTTTTTTAAATAGGCCAATAATTTAGGGTTAGAAGGAAATGGATAAGCTAGGAATGGAGAACTAGAGTATATTGATTTTCTTCGGGGCTCCACCAAACATGTCCTGTGTTATCTTCAGCAAGCCACTTCTGTAACCTATAAAATATGGAATAATTATACATTTCAGTCTCACTGGGCATTTTAAGACTTACATCAGTTTTTTATGTACAGATTTTTTGGCAGACACACAGATGCAAGCTGTTATCATTTCAAAGTCTGATTAAGTCTTTCAGAGACAGCAAAGTAGCAGAGTAGTTAATAGTTCTCTTTTAACTATTAATATCAGAATGTTAATATCCCACAGCTTTGATATTTCTATTCCTCTTAGATATTCAGCAAAAGAATAAAGGTAATAACAGATAAGGTGAATAAAGTAAATCGGCTACAAATCTAAAGAATAAATAATTCCCTCAAAACTTTGCCTACTTGCTGACAAACCAACTAGCAGCCATGGAATTCAGAAAATGTGTTGTTATCATTTGGGTTTTGAATACAAAACTATGCTAAACCAGATGGCATTTTACATTAAATAAAAATCGGGGGATGAGATAGTGTCAATAAATTTGTAAGAGATTCTAAATTCAAAAATCCCACTAAATGTAGTGGAACATATTAGCATTTCCCTGAAACACTTACTGTCATTCTGGACAGGAGCAGTGCAATATCACAGAGGGTTGTTCAAATGGTAATAGTCAGTGTCTTTGACTTACAGAGGGACAAATGCTATAAGCATATCCCTCTAAACAAATTGTTCTCAGATGGTCTAGCAGATTTCAATTGTTCCATAATGTGTTTTGCTTAGAATGGTTTAGCTTTCACAGGCTAAATTGGAATAACAACAATACTGTTAAGCAGCATATTTGTTTTAAACAGTTTTTAGTAACAGATGTGTGTAAGAAAGCAATCAGGCAGCAAAAATTGCAAGGTGGACAACATATGCTTCCAAGGATGAGAAGGATATGAAGTTGCACCTGAAGTTTTATGAGTGCAGTAAATTAATGCATTCAGCTTAGCAGACTAGATTTTTCAATAAAGTTAACCAGCCCCACCTAATTTATGTCACTGAGTTACCTTAGAAAGAATAGGCTTGTACACATTTGCTCAAGTTTCTGCTGCAGCCAGAGATGTATTTGTACACTTCTAGCCGATATACAATTCTGGAAGATACTTGGCACCTTCAACTCCCTTTGATTAAATGGTTTCTAAAAACCAGGGAGGTAATTTAAATGCCTCGTTACTGAGATCTAAGCGGGCAAATTTCATTTCTAATTTCTGCCATTCCCAAACTTGAATTCTACAGGAGTTAACAGTGCTCACCACCTGACAGGATCAGGCCATGAAAGGGACTAAAGCTCACACAAGAAACTTCATAAATCACATATTTCCTATTAAGCCCTTGGAGAATTAAAAGAGAATGAATTAAAATAGTTTGGGAACTAAATGTTTGATGAATGACAAGGTTCAATTTCTACAAAGAAAGGAAGCAAAAATTGCTATCTTTGTGAGAATCATAATTGCCCATAACTCCCTTATGGATCTGTCATTTACTAAATTCTCATGATTGAAGTGCCCAAGTGGCATGAGTTTATCACTAGGGAGCTTTCACACCTAAATACAGCATTTTCCTGTAATTTCACAAGAATTAAAATACAGTTTTGTATAAAAAGGTGGCATATTGTTTATAAATGACACGTTTAGTAGAAAAAATATCTTTATAGTTTAGCACTCCGGCCTTGTTTGTTGTTCTTGGTTAGATTTTCTCTCATAACAGCCTGGGGCAGCTACTGGAAGTTTCTAACTTCTCTCTGTGTCCAAGGTGTCAAAGTTCTTGCTTTATTCACCCCTATAAAAAGGCAAGCTAATCCTCCCTCAGGGTGGGGATGGAAATTACACATAACCCAATATAAGTGATCGGAAACCAGTCTAAACCTGTAACAAAACAGAAGTTCACTGCACATAGACTGGTTTCAAAATGGTGGAACCCAGTTTCAGGTTGACCTGGATAGATGTAGTATCAGATTTAATCAGTTTAGGTTAGAGTCTATCAAAATTCTGTTCCCAATCCTCTCCTGAGTAAAGTTATGTCCCAGTCCCCTGGCATCCCAGGATGCTTTAGGACCCCCTGCTAACACCACTTGCAGGCCGAGCAGGCTAGCACCACCAGTGCTCGTCTGGTCCAACTGAACCAGGCCAGTCCCGCCCCGCCACCGGGTGGTCATATGGCTAAGGCAGCAAAGCCTCAGCTCCCCAACCTGGCAGGAGAAACACCATGTATCTGGGTCCAAGAAGGCAGTTTTCCTTAAGCCTCCTGGGGGTAATTGTTCTTCTAGAGTGGTTTAGTAACCGCGGAGGTGTTGTGGCGTAATGACCATTTTATGGAAATGGGAGGCTTCTCCCTAGCTTGTTCCTGTAACCAGCTGAGGGCAGGTGAAACTTGGGGGCATCCAAACTCAAAGTCTCTGGGTTTGGGCCTGCATGTAGGATGCCCACCAAAAGACTTAAGAAATATATGAAGCCCCTGGTGGGGGTGGCGGATGTTTGCCGGTTGTAGGGACACTTATGGTTCTGGACCGACTCATGGATTTGGACTTGATTTGGCTTGGAACACAAGAAAAAGCAGCAAAGCCTCTGCTACCCAGCCCAGCCAGCACGGGGCATGGGGGTTGCGGAGGGAGTGGGGAGAACGGACCCCCTGCCCCAACCCTGGCCCATGCTGCTGGGCTCTATATAGTGCAGGGAGCCTTCAGCAGCGGAGGCTTTTCCCCCTGCAGCCCAGCTAGGCAATTGCCCTAGGCCCACACAAGCCAGACTTGGCCTGTCAGCCACAAGGGGTTGAAACAGGGTCTTTTCCCCCTGCCTGCACCCTACATCTGAGAGGCCAGGTCTGGTTGTGGGGGCAGAGCTGAGGTGATCACAAAGCCAGGCTGGGGGGGTGGAAGGGAAGCCAGGTTGTGGGGGGGGAAAAGCTCCTATTTCAGGGACCCTCCCCCATGCTGGGGAGACCCCTGCTCGAGAGGCTGAGGCCAGGGGGCTCTGTACTCCTCCCACCACCCTGCACCATGGCTGAGAGACTTGATCTGGCATACAGGTGGGGCTGGGGCAATTACCCAGCCACTCTCTGTGGAGGAAAGCCAGGCTGTGGGGTGGGGGGGAACCCCACTGCGGAGTCTCCCTAGGGTTGCCAACTGTGTTTGAATCTATTCTGGGCGGTTTCAAGAATACCAACATGCCTGTGACAAAATGCAAATATGCCTGCATGTATCAGTGCAACAGGAGGCAAGCTCGGGGCCAGATCTCATGCTAGCCCACCTTTCTATGGGCAATCTATCCAGTCTCACCTGCCACAACTTTGTTGTTTCCATAAACTCTTGGTATAATGCAAGAGACTACCCATTACTGCCCCGATGCCAAAGGGCACTATCTGCAGCTCTGTTCTTTCCCTACACCGCAGCCCAAGCCTCACAGATGGCATCCACATGTTGCAACCATATCCTGGCCACTAACCTTGGCCTCTCTCATTGGGCTCTGTGCCCCTCAGTCATACTGGTCTCTTTGCCCCACCACGCACACACAGGTCAGGGCTCCTAGCCTCTAGGCTCCTTGCCTCTTGCTAGGCTCTATGCCCCTCACACACTCTGGGCTTCTAACCTTGGGGCTCCTTGCCTAGGCTTCTTGCCCTTCATTTGCTCTGGGCACCTTGCCCCCCTCTGGACCCACTTTGGTCCTGCCAACCTCCTTGCTGACTTCCTTGCTGGGTTACCCACTAGGATGTGGGGGCTGGAGTTAAGGTGCCCCTACCCACTTTTCACTGGGGTGGTAACTGGCCCGGCATTTCCTGGGGACTCCCATGACACTGGGAGCCCCACCAGGCCACCCATTCCCAGCAGGGTGCAGCTTTAGGTCATGCCCAGGACCACGCCTCTCCTATCCATCCCCCATAAGCTCTTGTCCTTATCTCCAGGGTTGTTCCTGCTGCAACTCAGCTAGACAATGTTTCTGCCTGGGCTGGCATCAACAGACTACAGCCTTTATTACTAGGTTCTCAAAATGGCTGCCACCATCAGGCACCTGATGGATGCCTGACCCAGTCCTTTAAGTGGCAGGCACCAACAGTGCCCTGCCACAATCAGTTGCAGATTAGGTACATAGACTTTACATCAGGAAGGCAAATGAACATTACTATTACATTATAAAAACCCACTGGTCTACTGGATAAATTGGATTCAACATTTAATATTTATTTTAATAAATGCTTTATCATTTATCACCCAGGTGACTCTTGGCAGTCTCCTGGAGATTTATATCTAATTCCTGGAAACTCCAGGGCAATCTTAGGCCTCCCCGGTGATATGCAGACCCCAGCTTCGTCCCCCCACCACCCCTCCCCTGGGGTGCCATGGTGACCACCTCTGGAAACATAGGCCTGGGTGCAGGGGCAGGGTCTGCCGTGAGAAAAGGAGGTTGGGGTCATGTGCCTGACAGCCAGCCAGAGACAGCTTGTTTGGCTGGGTTTGGCTGCTTTCAACAAAGATGGGCAATGGGGAGGTGTGCAGGAGCACCCCCTGCCTTCTAGCCTGGATAGTGCAGGCATTTTCCTGCTGCCCCCTCACCCCCTCCAAAGGTGAATGTTTGCCCTTGATACAATCTTCATAGCTTAGAGAAACCTGCAAAGGTTGGATTGATTCTGCCTTGGGCTTTTTGACTGTTTGTACTTAGCCTCTATAACATCAAGTGCTGTTAAAACATAAAAGCATTCTTTTAGACATATTGTACATTTTAATACTACTTTATGTACATCCTTTTTATTTCACAGGATATCTGTCAACTTCCTAAAATCTTATGTGTACTCTTCTTCCTCCTCGGTTTCTCCCAGAAAAAACAAAGCAATAAGCACGGTGGTAGGAATATTTATCTACAAAATACACCTTACTTCAAGCTAAGTTGCAAGTGCTTGGCACTTTTAAAACCCAAACTGCCTCCATTTATTGTCCTTTATATGGGTTTAAGTACCTGTATTTAACATAAATATTCTGCTTCTTATTTCTCTCATCCTAAATCTTGGAAATTAAACATTAGCATTGCAAGCAAATCCACACCCTATAAAAATAATACTACAATTTTTCTCTAAGACTGTGAGCTCCAAACAAAACTAGGTTTTGTATAGCACTGTATACATTACAAGCTTAAATAAATACATGGTGGAAATGAAGAAAAAAAATTAAAGAACAACAGTCCCAGTCCTCTGTTCTTCATTGAAGTATTTTTCCTTGCTTGCCTTTGATGGTAAACTTCCTTGTTCACAAAGCATTCTGTTTCCAGGGCTTCCCATCACACTGTTGGGTCCTTGAAACTCTGACTGAGAGTTCACATTTATATTGTTTGACACCACTATTCAAAATCTGCTTTCCTGGAGGACTAGTGCTATAATACTATACTATACTATACTGAGTTTTTTAAATACTCATCTTGAAGTGCTTTAGGTTAGGAAGAGACATTCAGAAAGCCTAAGCCTGAACTGATTCAAACTTTGCAGGTTAGTCTAACCTGGTGTGGTGGAGCACCTTTGGGGTGCTCATCATTTGAGGGCTCTCACAGGCTCTGAGGGGAGCCTGCTTTGGAGGAGCAGCAGGAGAAACCTCCCTCAGGAACTATTTAAAGGGAGAAGGTATGTGGTAGGGTACTGTTGGTGCCTGCCACTTTAAGAGCAGAGCCAAGCAGCCAGCAGGTGTTTGATTGCAGCAGCCATTTTAGATCTTTGGCTGCCCATATAAACAGGGCAGTTCACTGCTGGCAAGTCAGACAGTAACACTGCCTGGATGTAAGGTTCCATAATATCTGGGAAATAAGGGTAGGAGATGTAGGGGATGGTTTGGGAGGCTCCTAGTCCTGGCCATGACCTAAGACTGCACCCTTCTGGGAGTGGGAGGCCTGGTAGGGTTCTCAGTGGTGTGGGAGCCCCCAGGAAATGCCAGGCCAGTTATCACCCTAGTGAAAGGCAGGTAGGGGCACCTTGAGTGGCGTGCCCAAATGCAAATGGGGAAACTAGCACCGTGGCTAATCGGGGAGCCCCATTTTGCCACACCTGGCTAGGCTGAATTATTTTGTAATTGCACAGACATCCTAGAAATGCAGGCACGTGCCTGCAGTGGCTCGGGCTACAAGTGGGCGGGGCCCGCAGGGTGCACTAGAGCAGCCCTCCTCTTCTGCAGTACTGTGCTGAGGCTGGTAGGGCCAGGCCTTGGCAGGACGCTCTGATTAAAGAAGGGTTCCTCACTGTTCTGACCAGCCCAACATGGAATTGATAACACAGTGTTTATCATCCCTAACTCGGTGTTTATCACACCTTTAAGAAAACAAGAGGGACATTACCAGCTATCTGCTGATTCTGCCTTTGTCCCATCTGCCACAGCAGACATTGTAGCCAGCACATGGTCTGCTAGCTAATCTTGAGAGGTGTCTGTGTAAGGCAGAGAGGACGGGGGAAGCCAGGCAGACACCTGCAGTCTCTGCTGAGCTCCAGCCAAGGTGGGGGCATCCCTGTGGTGGAACAGAGAGCCCTGCCCAGCCAAGAGAGTATGACTGGATGCTGGGGGATTCTGGTTTAACTTAAAGCAGCAAAGGGTCTGGGACAGACACTGCATAAACCAGTTTGACCCAAGTCAGTTAAGTCTGATACTACATTCACCCAGGCTTATCTCAAACTGGTTTATGTGCATTGAATATCTCTTCTGTTACAGGTTTAAACCAGTTTTTGATCACTTAAACTGGTTTATCACTTAAACCCTAGCCTTATTGATAATTCTGACAAACAAACTAACATGGATCCGCACTTCTTTGCTAACTAGGACACTCCAGCCTTTTTTACCAACTGCAAAGCAAGATTTTCCGGATATTATCTGGAATTTTAGAGGGCATGTCCCAATTATTAATCAGTTTAGATATCACAAATCCCTTTTCCTCCAATGCCAATTTTCCGTTGTCAAGCAATCTGCCAGAGGTGCTCGCCTTTATTTAATGGATACATCTATATTCAAGGTCATTTACTGCACCATCAGTGTAGGTCCCTGCTATCCCAAATGTCTGAATATGTCTATATGCCAGCCTTTATCATTCATTATTTAAGCACCTTCATCATATTTAAAATGCACATTTCCAAATGAAGTGACCCATAGCCAATGCTAAAACCTGACATAGACTTATCTGAATTCCTGAATCAATCCTTATTTTTTATTGTGTAAGTTTTAATGTTATCCACATATACTTAACATCTCTTCTATTTTCATTTTTATCCCACAAGGAATATATGCAACACACACAACATATATTTTGAATTCTAGAGATTCTGCTATCTTCACTAGAGTTAACAGTGTATATATATCAATATTTATAAATCCTGCTTTTGGCAACAAATGATTCATTGCCTGTATCTGATAATAAAAACAGCATCTCTGAATGCATTGCTATTAGCAAGTAATCAAGTTATATTTATATCCTTCACACCTAAGAATCTGAGCACAGAAACTACTGCTTTCAGGAGAATGGAAAATCTTTTCAGAACTCTTGATGACCCAGAAGACATTACATTTCAGTGATAATCACATATTTCCTTTAGAACACTAATTTTTAAATGTTGTTTACTGATACCCTAAAGATGGCATTTTTCACATCCCAATTTTTTAATGAAAAAATCCTCTCACTCTCCCCCTCTCTCTCATAAATATAACAGACACATATAGTTACCATGGTATTTGTAGACATGTTTCCAATGTTCTTCAGTCTTGACTTTACTTTTCCCATATTCTAATCTTGACCCTAACATTGGAGAGTGAAAATATCAAATTGAATTGTACTATATGACTGATTAATAGCAGAAATCTGAGGAAAATAATATTGTATTTATTAATGTGTAATGAGAAGTGTTATGGCTTCTAGGATGTTTTGTTTGCTTGGTTTTTCATTTAAGTCCCAAGCAACATTGGATAAACTTAATAGAATAAAAAATCTAAATACATATTTTTTTATAAAAATAGGACTGTATATCTGTATACCTCACAGCAAGGAGGATTCCAAGTAAATAGTACATACTGACAACTGATTTGTAAGTATGCCAGCAGGGTTTTGGCTTCTTCGACATGTTCCAAGAAGAAGGATTCCTGGGAAAAGATGGGATCCACCTGACAAAGAAAGGGAAGACCATCTTTCCAGGCAGGCTTGCTAACTAAGTGAGGAGGGCTTTAAACCAGGTTTGTTAGGAGATGGAGACCAAAGCCCTGAGGTAAGTGGGGAAGCAGAAGACCCGGAGGAAGAGCAAACAGGAGAGGGCAACAGGGGAGGGGTTCTCATACTTCCTGAGAAATCAAGGCAATAGCTACGTTAGGTGCCTGTACATGAATGCATGGAGCCTGGAAACAAGCAGCAAGCAGGAAGAATTGGAAGTCCTCTCACAGTCACGAAACTATGATGTGATTGGAATTACAGACTTGATGGGATAGTTCACATGACTGGAGCACTGTCAAGGATGGGTATAAATTGTTCAGGAAGGGGAGAAAAGGAGGAGGAGCTTTTATGTTACACTTCATGTAAATGAGCCATATGGTTGCTCAGAGCTCCAGCAGGAAACTGGAGATATGCCTGTTGAAAGTCTCTGGGTTAGGGTTAGAGGGGAGAGCAACAAGACTGATGTTGTGGTGGTGTCTGCTATAGAGCACCAGACCAGGAGGAAGTGGTAGATGAGGCTTTCTTCAAACAGCTAGTAGAAGTTTCCCAATCACAAGCCCTCATTCTCATGGGGGACTTCAAGCACCTGGCATCTGCTGGGATGGCAATACAGCAGTGTGCAGGCAATCCAGGAAGTTTTTGCAAAGTGCTGGGGACAACTTCCTGGTGCAAGTGCTGCAATTAGGGGCCATACTCTTCTTGACCTGCTACTCGAAAACAGGGAAGAATTGGTGGGGAATGTAGTAGATGGCAACTTGGGCAGCAGTGACCACAAGATGTCTGAGTTCAACATCCTGAGGAAAGGAAGGATGGAGAGCAGCAGAGTAAGGACCCTGACCATCAGACTTTGACTCACTCAGGGAACTCATGGGCAGGATCCCCTGGTAAACCAGTCTAAGGGGAAGAGGAGTCCAGGTGTCTCCTGAAGAGAGCTGGCTATACTTGAAAGAAGCCTTACTGAGAGTGCAGGAACAAACCATCCCGATGTGCAGGAAGGCTAGCAAGTATGGCAGAAGACCAGTTTGGCTTAGTAGGGAACTCTTCAGTAACCCAAATCACAAAAAAGAAGCTTATAAGAAGTGGAAATTTGAACAAATAAATAGGGAGGACTATAAAGAGCATTGTTCAGGCATGCTGCAATGAAGTCAGGAAGGCCAAAGCACAACTGGAGTTGCTGCTAGCAAGGGATATGAAGGGGAACAAGAAGGTTTCTACAAGTATGTCAGTAGCAAGAGGAGAATCAAGGAAAGTGTGTGGGTCCCTTACTGAATGTGGGAGGCAACCTTGTGACGGAGAATGCAGAAAAGGCTGACTCAGTGCCTTTTTCACTTCAGACTTCACAGGCAAAGTGAGTTCCCAAACTACTGCACCAGGCAACACAGTTTGGGGAGGAGGTGAGCAGCCAACAGTGGTGAAAGAACAGGTTATGGACTATTTAGAAATGCTGCACATATACAAGTCCATGGGCCAGATGGGATGCACCCAAGGGTGCTCAGGAAGTTGGCTGATGTGATTGCAGAGCCACTGGCCATCAACTCTGAAAACACATGGTGATCAAGTCAGGTCCCGGAAGATTGTAAAAGGGTAAACATAGTGCCCATATTTAAGAAAGGGAAGAAGGAGGATTCAGGGAACTATACACCAGTCAACCTCACCTCAGTCCCTGGAAAAATCATGGAGCAGATCCTCAAGGAATCCATTTCTAAGCACTTGGAGAAGAAGGTGATGGAACAGTTAGCATGGATTTACAAAGGAGAAGTCATACCTGACCAACCTGATTGCCTTCTATGATGAGTAGTAAAATCAACCTGGCTGGCCTAGTGGAGACATGGTGGGATGAAACTTTTGACTGGGCATTAGACATAGAGGGCTATAGGTTGTTTAGAAGAGATAGGAAGGGGAAAAAAGGTGGGGGGGTTGCACTTTATATTAGGGAACAGTATACCAGTTCTACCTTCCAAATGGGATCAGAAGAAGGCTTAACTGAGACCCTATGGGTCACACTTCAAGGAGGGTGGGGGGAGAGGGATCTGGGGGTAGGGGTTTACTACAGGCCACCACATCAAGAGGAAGAGCTGGATCTGGATTCTCCAGGCAGCTGGGGGAGGTTGTGCGTGCAAAGGATGTTGTGGTCATGGGGGATATGAATTACCCTGACATCAACTGGGAGGAGCAGTCAGCCACTCTCAAAGGTTGTGCGTACAGGACCTACACCTCTTGCAGGAAGTACACATCCCCACTAGAGAAAACACCATATTGGATCTGGTGTTAGCCTCTGGGGACGACCTGGTAGGGGAGGTGCTAATACAAGGGAGGCTAGGGGACAATGATCATGAAATGACCCAGTTTTCTATTCAGAGAAAGGTGCGGAGGGTAACTAGCACAGCGCAAATGCTTGGCTTTAGGAAAGCCAACTTTGATGTGCTCAGGGCAGTAGTCAGGGAGGCACTCAGAGCCCAAGGTATAGCTAGTATGGGGGTCCAGGAAAGGTGGGCTTTCCTCAAGGAGGCTATCCTTGGGGCACAGCAGGATGCAATTCCTCTGCACAGGAAGGCAAGAAAAGGGTCCAAGAAACCTTCATAGCTGAGTGTGGATATCCAGGCTGGCCTGAGGGCAAAGAAAAAAGCGTATTGGCAGTGGAAACAGGGTGCAGGGACAAAGGAGGAGTATACCTCCCTGACCCAAGCTTGTAGGGATTTGGTGAGAAAGGCTAAAGCAGCACTGGAGCTTAGATTAGCTTCTGGGATTAAGGATAACAAAAAGTCCCTTTTCAAGTATATAGGTAGCAAGAAGAAGTCTTGGGGTAACACTGGATGCCTACAAGGCAGGGCAGGGCAGTTGGTGACAGACGCACAAGAGAAGGCAGAACTCTTCAACAAGTTCTTTGCCTCCGTGTTGCTGTCTGCTAACAATGGGGTGCTCTTGGGTGATAGCACAGAGAGGCCCAGGAAGGATGTGAGTCCCCCGACTGTTAGTTCAGACCTAGTTAAGGATTACCTGGAGGACTTAGATGTGTCCAAGTCAGCGGGCCCGGATGACCTTCATCCGCAGGTGCTGAGGGAATTGGCTGGTGTCACTGCGCAGCCATTGGCATGGCTGTTCGAGGACTCCTGGTGCTCGGGCCAAGTCCCTGAGGACTGGAAAAGGGTCAATGTGGTCCCTATTTTCAAGAAGGGGAGGAAGGAAGAGCCTGGTAACTACAGGCCAGTCAGCCTCACTTCTATCCTAGGGAAGGTCTTCGAAAAAATTATCAAGGGCCACATTTGTGAGAGGGAAAGTGATGTAGAGGGGTAACCAACACGGGTTTGTGCCAGGCCGATCCTGCCTGACTAACCTGGTCTCTTTCTATGACCAGGTAACAAAGAGCTTAGATGGGAAGGAGGAAGTCGATGTCATCTTCTTAGGCTTCCAGAAGGCCTTCGACACAGTGTCCCACCCAATTCTGTTGGGCAAGCTGAGGGACTGCAGCATTGACGAATGCACAGTCACATGGGTGGCAAACTGGCTCCAGAGGTGCACCCAGAGGGTGGTGGTGGATGGGTCAATGTCAAACTGGGAGGGTGTGAGCAGTGGAGTCCCCCAGGGCTGGGTCCTTGGGCCAGTGCTGTTCAAAATCTTCGTTAGCAACCTGGACGAGGGTGTGGAGAGCACCCTGTCCAAGTTTGCTGATGACACCAAGCTATGATTAAAGTGAATACACCGGCAGGCAGGGACTGCATCCAGGCAGACCTGGATAGATTAGTGGGTGGATCTGAATAGGATGCGGTTCAACAAGGACAAGTGCAGAGTGCTGCACCTGGGGAGAGGGAACCAGCATTATGGTTATAGGTTAGGGGCTGACCCTCTCGGCAGCACAGAGGCAGAGAGGGATCTTGGACTCATGATTGACTCCAGGATGAATATGAGTTGCCAATGCGACGAAGCAATAGGCAGAGCCAACCGCACCCTGTCATGCATCAACAGGGGCATCACTAACAGGTCGAGGGAGGTCTTGCTCCCCCTGTATGCGGCGCTGGTCAGGCCGCAGCTGGAGTACTGTATCCAGTTCTGGGCGCCGCACTTCAAGAAGGACGTGGAGAACCTGGAGAGGGTCCAGGTGAGGCCACTCGTATGGTTGAGGGCCTCCGTGGCCACCCCTATGAGGAGAGGCTGAGGGATCTAAATCTCTTCAGTCTCCGCAAGAGGAGACTGAGGGGGGATCTTGTGGCTGCCTACAACCTTAACAGGGGCCAGCAGCAGGGATCTGGGGAAAGTCTGGGCCCCCCTTGGAGTCACCAGGAACAATGGACACAAGCTGAGGGAGGATAGGTTTAGGTTAGATATTAGGAAGAACTACTTCACTGTACAGGTGGCCAGAGCCTTCCATCCCCAACTAAATCATCCCAGCCAAAGCATGTTGGAATAGGCTTCCCAGAGAGGTGGTGCTCTCACCTTCCCTGGAAATCTTCAAGAGGAGAGTGGATAGGCACCTGGCTGGGGTCTTATGACCCCTCCTACCCCCAGTGCTCCTTCCTGCCCATGGCAGGGGGTCAGACTTAATGATCTGTCTCGGTCCCTTCCGACTCATTGATTCTATGATTCTATGAGATGACCATAGCTCTGTGGATGCACAGAGACCAGTGGATGTGGCATACTTTGATTATAGCAAGGCTTTTGATACGGTCTCCCATGACATTCTCGCAGGCAAGCTGAGAAAGTACAGGCTGAATGAATGGGCTGTAGGGTGGACAGAAAACTGGCTGGATTACCGGGCTCAGAGGATACTAATTAATGGCTCAACGTGTAGTTGGCAGCTGGTATCAAGTGAAGTGCCCCAGGGGTCATTCCTGGGGCCCATTTTGTTCAATGTCTTTATCAGTGATCTGGAAGATGGGACAGAGTGTACCCTTAACAAGTCTGCAGATGACACCAAGCTGGCGCAGGAGTGGGGTGGGGAGGGAATAGATACACTGCAGGGTTAAGGTCCAAAGAGACCTTACCATATTGGAGGACTGGGGGGATTTAATAGCAGCCTTCAACTACCTGAAGGGAGGTTTGAAAGAGGATGGAGCTAAACTGTTCTCAGTGGTGGCAGATGGCAGAACAAGGAGCGATGGTCTCAAGTTGCAGCAAGAGAAGTTTAGGTTAGTTATTAGGAAGAATTTTCTCACTTAGTAAAACACTGGAACAGGTTACCCAGAGAGGTGGTGAAATCTTCATCCTTGGAGGCATTGGCGACATGTAGGGGGTGCACACAGGTGCACATGCACCCCCTGAGCTTGGCAGTGCACCCCCTGTAAAAAGCACTCCACCTCACCACCAAAGGCATTTGCAGGTGGTCCCCAATCGCTGCTGACTGCCGCCAACACTGCCAACAGTGTCTGTGGGTGGTCAGCACTCCCCACCCCCTACTTTGAGCAGGGGCAGGGGGTTCGACTAGATGACCTCCTAAGGTCCCTTCCAACCCTAATTTTCTATGATTCTATGATATGAAGTAAAGGCAAAATTTTCAAAAGTTATATATGTTGCTTTCATGGAAGAATAAAGCGGAATATTTGCAAATATCTTTGGATTAACTACCGAGTCACACTTGAACAGATTCATATGCAAATCCTAACACATGCACATGTCTAACTGTTCTCTTTCGTATCTTATATGGAAGAAAAATACTTGCGCGCACGCACACACACACACACACACGTTTAAATCATGATAAAATGGCACATTTAAATGGGACAAGCATGTTTGAGCTACATATGGACTAGATATCTTCCATAAAGTATATCAATTACTACTGTAAATTTAAGTAAACCAATTATTGCACCTATGCACATGCAATTTTATTCAGGAACACACTTAAACACATTAAATTAGTTAAGCAGATATTTAAGTACTTTCCTGATTAGGATTCTTTCCAGAATTGCAGTCATAATGATCAAATATTTTCAACAGACATTTAACCATTAGTGCAACTGAGAGGGGTCATGAGAACACCAACGCCAGCTGGTGACTTGCAAGGGGGCACAAAAATAGCACCTGCTGCTACTGCTGTCTCATTCACCATGTTGCTACTGGAAGCCTAGCTGCAGCTGCTACCCAGTGTAGCAGTACTACCCACAGAAACATGATTAGCCAGTTCTGTGCCCTAGGAAGTGGCAGCACACAGTGCACAGGCAGTGGTCAGAGGTTTGCTTCTTCAGAGAAATATGTCACCTCCTCTTTTTTTGCAACTGATCCATGTGTTGAGCAGCCATTTAAACACTGACTTGTGCTGGCTATACCATTTGCTCCCACTGCAACTCCTACTCTCAACTCCACCTTAGAGCTGGAACTGCTGCAGTGAAGGTGCAGGGTGTGGGCAGAGTAGGAGAATGGAAGTGTGAGGCATCCTCCTAGTTCCATTCTGGTACTTCGCCCCCCACTTTTAGTAAGCACCTGGAGCTAGTCCCCTATGGGCCCACCCATTATTACATTTATGACAAGTGGCAACTCTTGGGGCCAGGTCTCATGTTGGCCCGCCCACCTGTCTCTATGGGGCAATCCGCCCAATCCCGCCTGCCATGATTTTGGGGGCCAGGAGGCACTATCTGCAGCTCCAACCTCCCCTACACTGCAGCCCATGCCTTGCAGATGGCATCCAGATTAATATTACTCCCAGTCTGAGACTGGAGCAAACCGAGTCCAAAGTTGGGCTCCACACACACACACACACACACACACTCACTCACTCACAACACCACCCCTCTTACAGGAGACCTCTTCCACTCTGCCCCTCTTTGGCGGTCTCTGGCATACTGCCTGTTACCAGGCCACGCTCCACTGCCCTGCTCCTCCTTGAGTGGCCCCTCTTGAGCCATCACACTTTGCTGCTCTCATACTGGCCTTGCCACGCAGAACCTTCAGTTCCTGCGAGTTTCCCTACTCTACATGGTCCAGCCTTATGCCAAACACTGAGATAATTCTGCCCCAGGCCTCTCACCGGGCACAACTTCTCATGGGGCTGGCCCTTTCACTGTCCTTCAAGTTTACTCATTTGATCCTACTCAGTGTGCCCCTTGGGCTGTCCTTCAGACCTACTTCACTTCAGCCCTACTCTGTGCAGGGCCTCCCAATGCTCTCCATACTAGCCCCTCTGGGGTCTCCAGGACCTTATATTCCTGCTGGGCTCAGGCACCTACACATGGACATACCTGGCCTCCGCTACTTCCACAGCAGCGTCCAAAACCCACCCAAAGATAGGGGCTGGGGTTAAGGCGCCCCACCTCACCTTTCACAGGGGAGGTAACTGGCCTGGCATTTCCTGGGGACTCCTGCACCACTGGGAGCCCCACCAGGCCACCCTTCCCCAGCAGGGTGCAGTTTTAGATCACGCCCAGGGCCAGGAGCCTCCAAACAACCCAAAGGTGACCTGTCACAACATTAATGGCCACCATTGCCATAAAGCTGCCCAGTTATGCCTCTGCATTTAACCTTCATGAAAGTTGACTTAAGATAAGTGATTAAAAAATTAAATAAAAACTATTAAGCAAGATGCCTCCAGCATAAATGTTGTCTCTCATCTGTTCATTTGTCTGTCCAGTTGTAAGCTCATCGAGGCGTGGACCTTTTCCATCGGATACTAACGCAGCAGTTTTGTTACTATATAAATAATTAAAAACCTACTTTTAAAGAATGTTATGGTTATAAAATACAAAAATAAGGACATGCAGACATTTAAAAACATACTAGACACAAAAATATCCCTCTGTCAACTACATATCTGTTTGTAAATATAGATGATAAAATCATCAGCAATACTGTATGAAGTGCAAAAATATTCGATAGCTGTTTCTGCACTGTATTTGGAATAAGGCATGAGGATACTATGGATGGAATTGTAAATGTATCTTTAGTAACACAGGAGGACATAAGTAGATACCTACAAGATTCACGGCAGAAATGGGCTGATCCCCTCACATCCCCTGTCGCTGATCAGTGGAGGGGCTCCACCTGCGGCTCACTCCTGATTGGCAGGGAAGCGAAAACCATGATTTTAAGCTTGGCACCATTTTTGCCTCCCTGCCAGTAATTTGCTGAGGGCCCCTGGTGGTCTTGCTGTTTGCTGCTGACTGGTGGGGAGGCAAAAATATCACCAAGTTTTAAATTACTGTTTTCACTAACCTGCCATTCAGGAGTGGCCCACAAGCAGGGCCCCTCTACCAATCAGTAACGGGGGGGCCACACGGAGACCCTGTGAAATTAAAGGAACCGTAGTGCAGCATCTTGACCATTAACTTATAGTCTATATTGAGTGTAATTGGTCTCCGGTTTTTCAGGAGTTCCTTCTCCCTTTTCTTAAAAAGTAAGATCACAAAACCTCTTGTAAGATTTTTCCCTGCCTCTCCTATCTCTGCTTTTTCCTCAAAAACTTCTGCTATACCCATGCCTAAAACTTCTCATAAAATTCCATAGTTAGTTTATTGCTCCTGGTGATTTCCCTTAAAGGTTTTTAAGCACACCTCCACTTCCTTTAAGTTTATCTTTTCTTCCTACTCCTCCACTTTTTCTTCAGCAAATCTACCATCTTCTTTACTATTTCCATCTTCTGATTCAGCTCTTCATAAAATGTTCTTGTTGCCTCCAACAACTCATTTTGCTTTTCCACCTCATGACTACCACCTTCAGGGCTGGATTAACCCCTTACTGGACCTTAGGCCAACAAACTCATGGGTTCTGGGCTGGTCAAGACCCCCCTCCCCACCCCAGTACTGCCACCCATGGGGAGTGGGGCTGCAAGCAGTGTTGCCAAGTCTCACAAGAAAAAAAAAGCAGCACCACCTTTAAAAACAAGCCCAAAACAAACCCAACACATTCCAGTAAGGATTGCCAAAATCTGGAATGGGCTTCCAAGGGAGGTGGTGCTCTCCGCTACTGTGGGGTTCTTCAAGAGGAGACTGGACAAGCACCTAGCTGGGGTTGTCTGACCCCAGCACTCTTTCCTGCCCAGGGCAGGGGGTCGGATTCAATGACCTACTGAGGTCCCTTCTGACCCAAACATCTATGAAGCAAAGAAAGGGGAGAGGGGCTGGGAGGTGTGTGGGTGGGAACAATAGGGTATGTCGGGGAGTATACGTAGGAGTGGGATTGCAAGGACAGGGTGTGGGTGGGAGGGTGTGGAGGCCCCCCACACACTCCACCCCATGGTGCACAGCCCCCGCCACCAGCAGCAGCTGCCCTTGCGGCCCACGCAGGCACCAGCACCCTATGACACGCAGCTCTGACCAGCACTGCGCAGTGGTGGCGAAGAGCACAGCCCCACCAGCCACCTCTCTCGTACCAGGCTCCATGCAGCCCACATGCAGCTCCACACTACCGGGGGAAGCAATGCAGGCTGAAATAAAATTGCATGTGCATAGCTGTACATGCGCCACATGAAGAAAGAGAGGCAGTCAGCGGAGTTGTGCTCCTTGCTCCTGCTGTGCAGCATTGGCAAGAGCTATGCCTGGGCCTGTGCACGCCACAAGTGCTGCTGCTGCTGGCAGCAGGGTTGTGCATCATGGGAGGGTGGGGGGAGTGTGGGGGGCACCCACACCCTGCCCCACCCAAGATCCGTACCCCCGCTCAGCTGCAACCCCCCCACACACACCCTCTCCCTAGCTGGTGCCCGGAGCAAGCCAGAGGCTGATGAAATCATGCAGGTCCCTGGGGCAGCCGCAAACCCACCTGTAAGGGAGGCAGATGGGGCCATTCAAGCCACTGCCATGGAGGGAAGTTCCAGCCTCCCGCCCACAGCTCAGGGCCCTAGGCATGTGCCTAGTTTGCCTATGCGTTAATTTGGCCCTAACCACCTCACACTGCTTTTAGCTTTCATTTTGCCATCTTCACCCCAGCTGAAAAGTACTGGGACCACTCTTTGCTTTCTCCCACTCGGGGTGCTTGTGCTAAAAACATTTTCTTATTCATCTTTTAAATCATCTATTGTTTGCCCTGTTTCTTCTAATTCTTTTTGTACCTGTCTTCCTTCTGTGTCATTTTTCTTTGCAGGTCTCTCAGCTCTTTCATTCTTTTGCCTGCAGTTCTTCACAAAAGACAAGAGTCTCAAAGTGAGGGAGATTACAGCACCAGTCTCAAAGCTGAGGCTTCTGAATGGTTCCCTAAAGCAAAGGTGTCAAACATCTGGCCCACAGACCAGATCCAACCCACTGAGCCACTCCATACAGCCTGCCAAGCCCTGAAGTCTGCATGCGTGGCCAGCGGTGGACAGGACCTGCTACAGAATTCAGGGGCCTGGGACCCCAGTGGACATGGACCTCAGTGTCAGGGACAAGCAAGGGCTGCATAACACAGTCTTTTGTTGCCCTGCCGTCACCTAATCTCCTACTGCTTGCAAGCCCACACCATTTCTGCTTGGCCTATAGCTGTCAAAGCAGCTACTGCAGCAGCTCTGCAGAAAAGGTCCTGGAGGTTATAGTGAACAAGAAGCTGAATATGAGCCAAAGTTACCTAGAGAGGTAATAGACTCTCCATCCCTGGAGGTTTTTAAGACCCAGCTAGACAAAATCTTGGCTGGGATGATCTAGTTGTGGATGGTTCTGCTTTGAGCAGAGGGTTGGACTAGATGACCTCCTCAGGTCCCTTCCAACCCTAATTTTCTATGAACCCATGATCTTGCTGCAACTGCTGTTGCTGTCCCCATGAGGCACCCCGCTATGCCCTGAGCTGGATCCAGTTCCCAAGTAGCCCCCATAGTTCGGATACAGTCTGGTGCCCAAGGTGAATTTAACACCCTGCCCTAGATAATTCAATTCTATCCCTGTCTCTGCTGTGCATGTATTATGTGACACTGGACAAAATGATTTCAACCAACATTTCACAGGTAGCAAGAACCAGCACATCCTCTTCTTCTGAGTGCAGGGCTTCATCACAGGTTTAAGCTTGGGGGGGGCGGGAAGAGGCTTTTCCTATCTAGAATTGTGCATTGTTAACGGGGCCCTAACGTCTTCCTGTCTCAGGTCCCCCGCTATAAAGCAATGCCACTGCGTTGAGGCATGGAAAATAAACTCAGGGGTCTTATGGCTCAGATCAAGTGTAGTGGCAGCACTGCTCTGTTGCTTAGACTGAGTTGGATTTAAATGGCATAGTGAAGGGTGCACTATGTCCAATGCACCACGGGCAGGATGCCCTATGAGTCTCATAATTAGATACCCGCTGGCCGGCTTCCAGCAGGAGGATCTCAGCTACACACCTACCTTATGGAAATGGGTGACCCCTCGTTAGCTTGCTCCTGTGTCCACTGACTAACGGCAAGCGAGACTCAGGCATCCGAACCCCAAGCCTCTGGGCCTGGGCCTGCACGGGCCTGGGTAAGATGCCCACCGGTGGATTTGGGAGTATCTGAAACCCCCGGCTGAAAAGCCCCGGGGTGGAGGATACTTGTTGGTAGCAGTGCCACGAACACCTCGATTGAACGCTGCTCAGTCAAAAAGCTGGAACACAAAATATGTCCCAAAAACAAAAGAGCGCGCACCCCACTACCGCAAGCAGCGGTTTGTTGGGGGTGTAAAGCAGGGCCTCAGCGTCCTGCCCCTGCCCCTGCTCCCGTCCGTCTGAGACCCGGCGCTGTGGCTGCCTCCAGCGGGGTCACCAAAGCCGGCCCCGCTGGGGTCTGACCGCGGGCGGACTGGCCTCTCCCGGGCGCGGCCCGCTGAGAAGAAGCGGGGGGAGGGGGACGGGCTGCAGCCGCTGCCCGGGGAGGCGGGGGCGGCGAGCGGGCGCCTCCCCAGCGGAGCCGGCTGTACTGACGGCGCTTCCGGCGGGGCGAGCCGGGATGTGCGTCCGGGTTGGGCCGGCCCCGCCGAGCCGCTTTCTCCGTGTGCCCGGGCTGCGAGGCGGAGCCGCCACCGCCGGGTCAGTGCCGGGCTGTGCGGGGCGGGGCGGGAGGAGGCGCGGGGGCACTGGGGCCAGCCCGGAGCGGGGCGAGGCGAGGCGAGGCGAGCTGCATCCGAGCTGGGGCCCCTTTGTGTGGAGATCCGGCCCCGGGCAGCGGGGCTGACAGCGCCCCAGGACCCCTGGCGGGCCCCACTGCTGGCCCGGCCCGGCCCGGCGGGGGCGTCCAGACTGACTGCAGTCAGCGCTGCATGTGGCACCCGGGGCCGTGGTCTGGCCCGCACCACTCCTCCCGCTTGCGGGGCCAGACGAGCCGGGCGGGCGGTGCGTGGTCCCGCCGCAGACGGTTCTGAACCGGCCCCGGGAGGCGGCGCAGCGGGCGCCGTCCAGCCTCGCGGAGGGGGCAGGGAGCGAGCTTCACCCAGCCCCTGCGGTTTGTGGGGGGGCAACATAACCTGGCTGGTGGGGATGTGGAGCGCCGACCAGGCCCCACAGGAGCAAGGGAGGAAGGGAGTGTGATTTGGCCCCAACCACAGTGGAAAAGGGCACGGTCTGGTCCTAGCCTGGCTTCTGGGCAGAAGAGGATGTGGCCTAGCTCCAACCCGGCACATGGGACCTGGGGTTTGGGAATTTGGAAGGACAGCCATATGAACAGCTACCACTCCCTTGCTGCCAAATTTCCCAACCCCTGGGGAGCCCACAGGCCAGATACAATTACTCCGCAGGCTGCATTTGGCCCATGGGTTGGAGGATGAGCAATTATTACTTATTCATTTACTCCCTTCACTTATTTAAAGTTTGGGGAGGTAATATTTGTTAAGTTCAAGTCTGGCTTGAAGCTTGTTTATATACCTACATGTATGTATTTGTATATGTATAAAATAATGCAGTCTCCTAAAATTGAGAGAGCGTGAAAGCAGTTGTGAATTAGTGTTATAACATTACAAAAACATTTGATAGAAAATTCTGCTTAGTGTGACACATGTATGATAACCAGTTCCATATAGTAACTTTTCTATATTGCTTTGTATGCAAATATGTACCTTAAGTGATCCAAATGGAGCACAGATGTTGTACTAAACAAGTTTGAGAGGCCTGGGTTTTCAGTTGCTATGGTTCAAAGACATTATTAACTCCCAACAAATGTCATACCTTTTAGACTGCCTAGTGCTCTTAAGGAAGTTTAAGGACCTAGGTAACATGTTGAGAGATAAGTAAACAGTTTCAGTACCCAGCTTCTTGCAAAGATGAGGATAGTTTACTTCCTGGGGGAAAATGCCCTTCATGCAGGAATCAGTTTATAAGCTGTATGGTTATAGACTCAATAAAGCTTATGAACTGAGTAGTCAAATATTTTTGATAATATTTCCAAAGAACTGGTATCCAAATACTGTCAACAGAGGTGAAATAAATGCATGTAAAATTAGGTTCTGTTCCTGTTTTTTATTTAGATAAGTTTCAGTGGATGCTTGGTGGGACATCAACTATGGGACTTGGTGGAATGTCAACCATAAAAGCTAAAAACATGTCTTGTAACCGAAATGCAAAGTTTTCCTGTTTACACAGTCTGCTAAGATTATTTTTTTCCCTGTGAAATGAAGGAGTTTGAACTCATTATAGGCAGCCCTTAACTTGAAGGAAGAATTCTGCCACAAAGGAGACAAAAAAAAATTAAGTCTTTGAAAATAAACAAGGACCAATAACTTAAATGTATTTGACTATATATTTCAGATGTGTATTTCCAGGATTCAAAAGCAATACAATATAGGGTGCATATATGCCAGCTAGGAGGTACGTCAAGTTGTTCAAGACTTAAAGTAAATCTAGCTTCATAAGCAGCTTATGGCACAGGTAACCATAGCAACATACATTAGTTCTATTTTTCACAGTTGCAAAATGCTAGAGTGGAAATAATACTAAACTTTTGTTTTCTTTTGCAAAAATAGAGAGGGGTGGGTAGCCATGTTGGTTTGAAGTCAGGCAGAAAGCAGGGCAAGGTGGCATCTTAAAGACTAGCTGGTTTAGGAAGGCATAAGCTTTCCTAGGCTACAGTTGATGCTTGTTTAGATGCAATGAAAGCAACATCATATCTGATGATATAAGCTGTAGTGTGTGCAAGAAAACTTATGCCTTTCTAAATCAGTTAGTTTTCAAGGTGCCACCTTGCCCTGTCTTTTGCAAAAGCAGAGGATGCAAAGTGATGCCTTGTTATTACTGCCATATATTATTCATATTGTGTTTGCTTCTAAATTCCCAGAGATAGGAGCCCATTGTGGTCAGCCCTGTGTGTGACTATATAATCCTTACCCTAACAAATTCACAGTCTAAACAGATAGACAAAAGAATTATTTTTGTCCTGATTTAACAGATTGGAAGCTGAAATGTGGTGATTGTCCATGTCCTAGAAAAGATTTGCTATTCAAATGATTTACCAATAAACAATATAAGGTATACATATGATTTTTAGAATTAATCTTCTAAATTAAATAGTCAAGTGAGAGAAATTTAATGACTTGCCAAAGGTCACACAAGCAATTTGTGACGCCTGGAAATTGAAGCAAGATCCTGTGAATCCCAGTCTAGTACCAAGCCACAAGACTATCCTCATTGCTTTTTGTTCACAGTAATTTTTCAAATGTAACATTTACTTCCATTACAGAATTGGGACATAAAATTCAAGATCCTGAGGTAACTAAAGAATCTTCTCAGTTGCAAAGATGTTGGAGGAGGACATGGAGGTGGCCATCAAGGTGGTGGTAGTAGGAAATGGAGCAGTTGGGAAATCCAGTATGATTCAAAGATATTGCAAAGGAATTTTTACAAAAGACTACAAGAAAACCATTGGAGTAGATTTCTTGGAGAGACAAATTCAGTATGTATTAAATAGATATTGTATTATTTCTTTTTCCTTTTTTCATTGCTGTTTTAAAGCTATAGGTTTATGAAGCTCTGGATCTCAAGGTTTAGTGTTTTTCAGACCTAAACCTAAGGCATTCTATTTTGCATTCTTGCTTAAAAAGCTAAAAATGAGGCTAATTTATTAATTGAATAATTTCTTTTTACCCAAGAGCCAAATCTATAGTTGCAAATCTAATAGAAAAGGAAACTCAAAAGTATTCCTAAAACGGACTATAGCATGTACTAAAAAAGTAATTATACTACATTTTCTGGCTGTTACACTATTGTGCAAACAGATGACATTTTATCATATTTAACAGAGAGAAAAACATTAAGATAATTCCTGTATCTTCTTGTATATGACATACGCCAGGATATAACACACACCTGGTTTTTGAAAGGCAGAATAAAGATAAAAAGATTTGTCCAGAGTTATGGCTGCATGTTGCTGGGACAGAACCTTATCTTCAGCTTGCTTACCCTCCCTTTCCTACGTAACTACAGCTGTAAACCTGTCTGTTGATGAAGACTGGTTTTCATGGATGGATGGGATTTCGAAAAGAGCTAAAGAATTGTCAGAGCTGTGAAACAGGAAAAGAGCTATCAGAAACAGTTAGCAGATAGCAAATTTGCCCTAAAAAAGGTTAGACATTAAAAAAGAGAGACAATCATTGAGATACCTCTTGAGTGAAGAACAATGGATCATTAAATCAGCTGGCTCTCTCAGCTGTCTGAACAATAATGTAACAGCTGCTGCATTGTGAAGCAGAAACCAAAGCAGGGTGCTTCTATCCTAATCAGAAAACTAGCTTTCCTGCTTAATATATGTACCCCATTTGGGGGGGGACTTTTTTTGGGGGGAGGGGGTTGTGTGTTGTGTATGAGGAAAATATGGTAAGCTGATAAAAAAAAAAAATGTTAACAGAGTAATGTCATGTTTTTCTTTTAGTAATGTTTTTATTCCTTCTAGGGAGAAGAATTTATAAGCCCATGATTGGAATTCCTTTTGTAACTTGTTTTTGCTCTTAAGATTTTTGCTGTAAAAGTGGAAATTAAGCACCATGACGTTGCACTAGATTATTGTGACATTGCACTAGACGGGGAGGTGTGCAACAGTGCTTACTTCATTGACTTTGTCCAAACTCAGTGGAGTGCAAATATTAACAATGAAAAATTAAATTTGGAGTATCTCTCTCCAGTGCATTGATAAAACATGTATACCTTTTATTTCAGAGTTAATGATGAAGATGTGAGGCTGATGTTGTGGGACACGGCAGGTCAAGAGGAGTTTGATGCGATAACAAAGGCCTATTATAGAGGTAAGTACAGCTTTATAATTTGGTCTGTACTTTTTATAGATAATAAGAGAAAAACAATGTAGTTTACTTAATCTTTAAGTTTTCTTATTGAGTAGTAGGGATACAAGTTTTTTAATGGCTATGTAAACCTGGTTTGGGTGCTGTACTATTTCTTATTTTCAGATGAGGGGAAATGAGTGGTATTTAATGTGCCTTATGAGTGGTACTTATATCTGCCTTAGCAATTTGGACTGCACTCTGGTAAGAAAAATACCAACTTCAGAAGAAAGATCTTCTGGCAATGTTTACTAAACATTGCTAAATGAGAGAGAATTAATTAATTAAATAGTGAAAATGAAGCCTTGTCAAGCTTTTACAGGTGTTTCTTACTGCCAAACTGCCTAAAAGCTTCTACTGAGACTTGGGAATAGTCATATGTATATAAAATTTCTCATTCAACCTGCAGGTATACTTTTTACCAGTGGAAAACTTTCAACTATTGTTTTCCCCTGGAATGGGAAATGGTACATTACTGTCTTGATCAAAAGACTTCAAGTGCCAGTACTATGCATTTCCTCAGTAAGCTCCAAAACACAGCTGTTTTCAAATGAGCAAGTGAAATATTCATGTTTAGATGTGATGTGCAACATATACCTAAAATATGGAGGGCAACTAGAGATCACAAGCCATCTTTCTTTTCATAGCTTGGGCCAGCACAGTCTAGACACCATCTTTAAAATCTGCTGTGACAGATCAGTTCTCTTCTGTTATAGTTGGAAGGAAATAGGGATGGGGTCTTCTCAGAATTAGATCAGGAGATGAAAATGCCTTAAAAGAAGCTGGAGTCATGGAGGTTTTTGAACCCAAAACTGGGCATGATAAGGCTCCCAGGGGGATGTGCCTGCTATGTAGAACTTCTGAACTCCAGAAAGATGTAAGATAGACGGATGGGTAACAAGACGGCAGGTAAAGTTCTAACTTGGCAAATGCAAAGCAGTGTTCATTGGAGAAAATAATCTGATCTTACAAGGCAATGTTGGCATGAGAACAAATAGGTTTAAACTGATCATGAATAAATTTAGGCTGGAAGTTAGACCAGAGTTCATAATTAGCACAATGACCAGAGGTCATAATTATTAGCACAGGTTTTCCAGCCTTCTAGTAGTAGAGGGTGCAAAACATCCAAATGCTTTTAAAATGAAGCTTGATATATTTTTTAAAGGAATTATGTAGTATGATGGCTATGATAGGAGGCTGGACTCGACCTAGAAGGTCTGTTGTTTCCATGGGACATGAATCATTAAGTGTGTACATATTTTTGCTCAGCGTTAAAAAGGCTTTTTGCTGATGGCAGTGGGATCCCAGATGAGACTCAGTTAAGATTTTATCACCACAGTAGCAACAGTATACCTGGCACTGCACAGAAGTTAGTAAATATTCCTCTACAGCATCCTGATAGACTAAATGTGAATTAGAATTTGAATAATTATTCTGAAGAGTGTTTAAAGTATTAACTCTGAAATTTAAGAAAGGCTGAAAGTGTTAACTTTTTGAACCAAAATCTCTTCCAAGCTCTCCAAACCAAATTTCTACTGAATAATTTCACCCAAATTTGTAAATCAAAATTTATGATCCCAAAAGCAGATTGCTAACTGACAATGTGAAACACTTGTAAATATATATTAAAGACTATGTAGGTACTTATTTGCATTCACTTTCTGCATGGTGGTCCTGTACTAGTAAACATCACCTAAGACCCCTTCTTTCTCTGACTGCTGGAGTAGCTTAGAGGGTATCAGAATAGCAAGTATTTTGAAAACTGGCAATAATGACTACACAGAACCTCCAGTTAGTCTCCCTTTTGGTGCTTCCTATCAGTTTGACACAATCCAATAATTAAAGTTTTTGTCCTTCTGAAGTAGAGAGAAAAATCTCCGAATACCTTTTCATAGGCTTGTTTTTATTCCTGTCCATTAGTTGTATAATTGCCTTGTCTGTTTTTAGGAGCCCAGGCTTGTGTTCTTGTGTTCTCAACCACTGATAGAGAGTCTTTTGAAGCAATCCCCACCTGGAAAGAAAAAGTGGTGACTGAAGTTGGAGACATCCCCACAGTGCTTGTACAAAATAAGATTGATCTTCTGGATGATTCTTGTATAAAAAAGTAGGAGTTTCACCATGTTGTTGTATGAAAGCAGTGAAGTCTCTTTTGTATACTTACTTCTAGAATGGAAATCTATAGTGAAAACTTGGAATTTAGTTAATATATGCTTAAGTTAAAATAAATTCCAAACCAAGAGACTAAATCTGAAAATATGTACAAATAATCCTATGCAGAAGTATAATAATCCTATGCACAAACATTGTGCCACTCCCATGAGTAAAGTTACTTATGTGTTGAAAATGTACATGGAGCTTTGTAAATAATCTGGTTGGGTCACATGACATAACCTTATTTTGTGGGCAGGAAACTGAAAGGACTCTCTCTGTGGTCCAAATATTACAATCTTGGTTTTAGACCAACCAGATTATATAATCTAGTTTCACTAGCAAGTGTTTAAGTGGTTAAATGGATGTGCTTATTAGGGGTGTGCAAAGTGGGCCATATTCAATTTGGCCCGATTTGGGGGACAAGATTCCGTTCGCTGATTTGGATTGCTGTCCTGATTCAGTTCAGCCAAATCTGAACCTGAAGATTCAATTCTGACTTGGAGACTCAGCAATTTGGCCATTGATGCAGCTTTATATGTTTTTTTCCTACGTATCTCGAGGTGCCAGGTGTAGCTCATAAATGCTGAGATGGTGGGTCAGATGGAGCATCCCACAGGAGTGGGAGGGGGGTCCCCATGTGCTCCATGGCTGGCTCAGTGGACTTCCAGTCCACTGCTGAGCACATGGGGATCCCCATGCCACCCCAGCTCGGCAATCAGCCATGGGGGGACCCCAGGTGTCCCCCCAGATCCAGGAGGCACCAGTCGCTAAGCTGGAGGGGAGGGGTCCCCTCTGCACTCTGCTTCTGGACCTGGAACTGCTTCTGGTCCACTTCCAGATCCACCACAAAGCATGCTGGGAACCCCCCTGCATTTCCATAGGATGCTCCATCCATCCCACCATCTCTGTGTTCACAAGCCACCTGATACCTTGAGTTATGCAGAAAAAACTTACAAAGCTTTGTCTATGTCAGAATTGTCAAATCATCAGAGTCTTCTGATTCAATTCAGAGAGATTAATGGGTGTCCTGATTCGATTCGGAGATTTGGCCACTGAATTGGGCTGATTCTCCTCCAAATCAAATCAGCACCCAAAGCTTCGTACAGCCCTAATTCTTACATACAATATCTTCTTACATACAACACACCCCTTTTTCCCAAGTATCAGCCCAGCCAAAATTGAGTTGCACGTACTGAGCAGAGAAGCTAATTTTCTGACTGGGATGGAAGCACCCTGTTTTGATTTCTTCTCCACAGTGAGCAATTGTTGCATTACTCTTCAGGTAGCTGAAGGAACCAGCTGACTTAATGACTCACTGTTCTTCACTCCAGAGGTATTAATGATTGTCTCTCCTCTTTAATGGTCTTGATGTTCCACTAAGCAACCTAACCTTTCTTAGGGCAAGTTTTCTGTCTGCTAGCTGTCCCTGTCCACTTTCTTGCTGTTTCATAGCTCTGAAAACTCTTTAGACCTTTCCAAAATCATAGAAGTACCCATGAAGAACAGTCTTCAGCAGCAACTAGGTATTCAGCTGATTAAGCAGGAAAGGGAAGGTGAGTGCAGTGCGTATTAGACTTTTTCCCTGCTCTATACAGCCATAATGCTGGAAGAATCTTTTCTTCATTCTGCCTTTCAAGAAACAGATGTATATTACATTCTGGGGCGTGTTGTATGCAAGAAAATACAGTAATTGTTCTTTTTTTTTAATTCTCTTCCATTTTTGTAGTTGTTCTTTATGCTCATGCTTTATCAGAATATAATTCTGTAGTGTAAAATATTTATAATACATTATTATCCACAAACACAAACTCTGTTTCTTCAGTCCCAGTTCCCTGCTCTTTCCCCCATAGAATCCATTGTCACTTCATATTCTGTTGGACCCTGTCCCTCAAGCTAGGCTCATTCTTGTGGTAATCAGACTCTGAAATCCTGACTCAGTCCCTCACAGCATTTACTTCCTCCACACCAGTTCATACCACTTTGCTCAGTAGTGTAACTAGAGGTGGGCAAGAGGGGTGCTAGCCTTGGGCACCAACTTAGGGCAGGCATCAGAATCTTCCCCCACCCCCATGGAGTCTTTGTCCTGCCAGCAAGAGCAGCCCCACAGCATTGCTCTTGCAGCCATAGCTGAAGTACAGACATTTCAATGCTGCTGCTTTAAAAATAAGAGCTGGGGTGGGGAGAGCCTGTAGCAAGAGCAGCAGTTTTGGGCAAGACACCTACACGCTCCTGTCCACCCCCTGGTTCTTGGAACCACGGACCCCCTCCAACCCACCTGCTGTCCCATACAGTTTGCCCAGAGTGGAAACCCTGCTTGTTATGCCACTGTCCATGCTTAATCATTATACTGCTAATACTTTCGTTTCTCTTTCTTTTATTTTCCTTTTCAAACATGTTCACCCCTTTTCTTCTAAAAGGCTGTCCTTCTTCAGCAGGTACCCTATGTCTTTTCCCTTTCACTTGTAAACTTACTAAACATACCATCAACTATCATCTCAGATTCTTTTTCTTTAGTTCTTTGTTTCCCTTAAGTCTGGTGTTCCTCTTCTCTACTCTGCTAAAACATGCCTAAGAATTGCCTCAACTCTCGCTCCATGATGTGCTAATTCTTATTCAGGTTCTCCTAATATCCTGTATTGTGCAGTGGTAACCACTTTCCCTCTGCCTTTTCTAATATCCATCTTGCTGTCCTCTGAGGTATTTTTTATACAGAAGCGAAATAATCAAACTTCTACCATAACAGGAAAATTGTACAAAACATCTCATTGCTAAAGAAAAAATGTGAAACAAAGATCAAATGCCTTTTCACTGTTTCAGTGTTCTTATACATTTTTTGGCTACTTTAAAGGATACTGTCAGTAGCATTGATACATGTTAAAAATTGGCATTTACATGTCTTTCTCTTATGCAGTGAAGAGGCAGAGGCATTGGCAAAAAAGTTAAAGTTAAGATTCTACCGTGCATCAGTGAAAGAGGATCTAAATGTAACTGAAGGTAAGAGATGTAGCAAGAGTAGGACTGTCCTCTGTTGTATAGAATAGAATTGCACATCAATGTAACATGGGAACTAAACTATCAGTGTTTGATTCTTACAGGGTTTCAGTTTAGCTTTTGTAATTTTCAGACTGAGGACTGTAAACATACTAGGGGTGACGTCTTAAACTTAACTAATATCATTTGAGATAATTAGATGCTTTTTTCTCTTTTTTTTTTTTTTTCTTCCACACAAGGGAGAACTCATTTGGACCTCTTAAACCTCTTGACTGTAAATGAGAAGGTGGTGAGAGTTAAGAAAAAAATCTTATGTAGAATGAATATTAAAGACAGAGAAGAGCATTTTAGGCTAAAAAGCAACACCAGCACAATATGAAATGATATTGGCTATGAACAAACTTAGATTGAAAATTAGAAGACTTGCATTTATTTGAGGGGTGAGATTTGGGAATGGTCTTCCAAGCAAATAATAAATTCAATAAGTTTATGGAAGGAATGGTATGGTAGGATAGGAAGTTCTTAGTTCAGCCCTTAGTTTGTGTAATATGTAAGATCAAGTATTTGCATTCCCCTTATTAGGGTATAAAGGTAGTTCTTTTGTGGTGCGGTAGGTACCTGACAATAGCATGCTTCGGGGCTTTTGCTGGTCACTTGCAAGGACCAAGAAGATTTTTTTCACTTTCACGAATGCTTTATTGATTTCTGTGATTTTGATTTGGATTTTTTTTGTTGTGGTTTTTTTTTCTTGGTTTGGGATTTTCTTTGGGGTGGGGGGAGTCATCTTCCTTCGAAGCACTGGACATTAACCAGAGGTAAGGATGTGGATTTTGACTGGGGTATACTTGTGCTTCTGTCAGTACTTACGGATTCCTAGATAGAGGGTCTGGTTTTTCCTCTCAGAATCAAACTGAATGCTGAATATGGGATTAGGAAAGCATAGGATTTTTTTTCCAGGTCAGACTGCCAAGGATCTATATGGATTTTGCATTTCTCTGTATTGTAGGATGTGGTGCTCTCTCTAATGTCGTTTGAGCATATATTAACCAATCAATAGCTTCTCTCCTGTTGCAGTGCCAGGACACTGGGACTGCCTTAGCCTCCTCTGCTTTTACCTGTGGCCTCCTCCAAGGTGTTCTTGCATATTTGTACCTTGTATGTGAGAGTTTGGAGTGAGCAGTTTCTTGGAATCTAGATAAATGGTTGCCTGTTGTTTCTGGGACGGGGTTTAGTGGCCCCAACCTAAGTTTAAAAATCCACTTCATGTCTACTTTACTAAACACATTACTTACTACAAATGCATACTGCTGTGCTTTGTGTCAGATCAGCTGCTTATAGAGCTTGGATTTGTTATCAAGCCAAATTTGTAATACTAGAGTTGATGGACTGAACCTGAGATTAAACTTTCATAGGTATCTGTGTGGAGATCCCTCACTTTGTACCCTGACATGGCTCTCTTTGGCATTTCAGTTTTTAAATATTTGGCTGAAAAATATCTTCAGAGGCTCAAACAACAAACAACTGAAGATCCAGAACTAGTACATACAAGCAGTAACAAAATTGGTAAGTTTTGGCAATAAACTGGTTAGACTGTATTTTCTGTTGATAGAGCCTCCTGTTAATTACTGGGAGGTTTTGATCCAACACTCTAAATGCAAATTGAATCACTAATTGTCATATTCTTCACATAGTCCCTATAATTCTTTATTAAATTACCTCATGATCCCATTATGATTTATGATAGTCAAGCTAATGTACCTGAGATGTTAGTTAGTATTACTTTAATTATCCTTTTAATCTAATTCCTGTGAACAAACATTGTGCAAAGACTTGAAAATGGATGTTTCCTTGATGCCTGCTTTTTTTAATGTCATTAGTATGAGTCATGCTGGTGCAGATGTACAGGATAGTAACAGTGAAAAGATCTGGCATTTAATGAGAAGGATTTTGTAGACTTTGTATTTTGTGAGGAAACACTGAACTTCTGTTGTTCTTCAAAGCACTGCTGAGTCAGTTGATTTTTTTCTTTCTTAAAGCACTTCTTTTTATATACTGTTTTTCTTCTATTTATTTCAACAAATTTTCTAATTTAAAACCTCTGTCATGTTTGTTTTACTCAACTAAGCATAGCCTTGTTGTGACGTGAGTAGCATCTCAGTATGTATTAAACCTTACAATGGCATGTATTTAACTTCAGCTGGCTGTAATACAGAAACTTAGCTTATTGAACTCCTAGCAGCAAGTGGACACACTGGAATAAGTGGAAACTATATTCAAGAATTACAGATTGAATTTGAGATGTATTACTAGCATTAGTAAATGTTTTGGCTTCAAGTTCATTATGTTGTACTGCAAAGATATAAAGAGATTCATAAAAGTATTTTTTTTGTCTTGAAATTATGTAGGTGTTTTTAACACAGCTGGTGGAAGTCACTCTGGCCAGAATACTAGCACACTTAATGGTGGAGATGTCATCAACCTTAGACCAAACAAACAGAGGACAAAGAAAAACAGAAGTCCTTTTAGCAGCTGCAGCATACCTTAGAACCACTGTGGATGAGGAAAAGAATGACAGTTCATGGGATGAAGCTGTGCAATTAAATAAGGAATACAGCCAGCTATAGTGGTTTTTTTTATCAGTGCTCTAGCAAACCTTGCACCTACAGGAGATCCTTGGCAGATGGTGGATTTAAATAAATTGTGGTTGCAGTGTTTCTTCAGTAAGTCGAGTGAGACCCCTGGTGGCAAAAAAATAGAACCAATGTTGCCCCTGTGCACCTCTTTAAATTAGATAAGCTTTTCCTGTTTGAAGGAATGCTGTACAAAGCTATGTGATAGGTGTTGCTAAATTGTAAAGCACACTAAAATATAAGCATAATGCTTACAAGTATTGGTACAAACCATAATATTGTGGCCCAAGGTAAAGTAGCTTCTTTCCAACTAAATTTACCAGCACATTTTTAGAAGACTGTTGATAAACCAGGACCATTAAAAATAAAATGAGGTGCAAGAAGGAGATATGCTTCTTATGTCAGACTATACCGATAGGGTTTTGGCAGTTTTTTTTCTGTGCAATATAATTGTATAATGTATGAATGTTAACTAAGGTGTGCATATAGGTACAAAATGTTTGAGCTAAACAGAGAGGAAACAGTATCTGATGATGTAGGGGACCAGGTAATTTTCTTAATGAGCACCCTTAAAACTAACTTTTGGTTCTTTAAAAATGTGCGTTTCAAATGAGGCTTTCCAAAGTAGTACTGTTAAGATTTAACACGCTATACTTTGGGCCTGAGCTTCAATTAAAAAAAATGTGTGGTGCCAAAACATTTTTTCTTCTTAACTGATGCTGTACTACAGATATTTTGGAAAAGTTTTTGTTTTTCTTAGTCTTAGCAGGATAAAAAGCAAGGGTCTCTGATTCTTATATATTCAGTTGGAAGCCCTTAAATAATTTCACTTGTGCTTCAGTTCAGAAATAGATTGCTGGCAGTCGGTATATTCCTACAGCATCAGCTCTGAGACTTGTTGAACTTGAGGAACAGCTTCAATAAAATACTAGGCTCTAGTAAGAAATTTGGATCTAGCAAATTGGAGTTGATTATTAAATCCAATTAATAGACTCAGATTTATATTGCTGGATAAATCTAATCTGTAAGATCAGGGGTAAGGGATAACATTTTCAGAAGTGTTTAAGTCCCATATTTCAGAATTCATTTAGGAGCCTAAATCTAATGGGAAGTTAATGGTAGTTAAGCTCCTAAATCATTAAGGTGCTTTAATAAAAAGTTACACAAGATAGCTTTTATTTACCAAAAACATAAATTTTCCATTCTCCAAGAGCATGCATTTTTTTAAAAATATCCATTTTGTTTACATGTTTTTGTATGGTATTGTATCATTTTAATCTTTAGGATTTCTCTAACAAAGGTCTGTCAGCAGTAAATGCAAATATTCTACTTTAAGAAATTTGGAATTGTAATAGTTTCTAAATAGCTGTAGTAGAGTGCAAGTGACTTGGCCTTCTTTATTTTGGAGGATGAATATTTCATTCTATGAATTCATATAAGTTTAAAATGTTTAATTTTAAGATCTTGAGCATGAGAGCTGACGTACTTTTGTCCTACCATATGTGGGCAAGAGAAGCGTGTATGTGGGAGGGTGATAATTTTTCATAAACACTAAATCAGAACGTTTCTGTTCTATATTAACATATTGACTTCCTATGAAGTACCTGGATTTTTTGGCAGGCTGTTATGGCATCTCCCATTGCTGGCAATGAGATGTGCATCAAGGTACTCAATCCTCTCTGCTATTGCAACAAAAATGTTTCATCACAGCATTTCCTACGTACCCTGTTCAATAAAGGCCTTTATTTTTAACAAGTGCATTTAATTGATGTATGGATATGTACATGGGGCCAAATTGTACCTGTCTTGTCTTGTAAGATAAGCCAGATTTGGTAAGGAAAGGAATGACTATTGTAAATAATGGGGCACATCTTAATATTTCAGGATTTAAGATAGAAGTATGTGTGCAGGATTTTTCAAACTTTTTAACATGGACAATTTTAAATGATGCTGGTAGTCTAAAGTCTTACATTTTTTTAAACAAAATATGTTTGTAACTTCAGTTTTTGCCTTGTTTAACTATGTAAAAAGTACTTAAAATAAGAGCCTTTAGGACACAAAGTTGCCATTTGTACAACTGTACTTAAAGTCTGTCATCATAACCACTATTTTCAGGACTGAAAACTCGATAACTTCTGTTCAAGCCTGAAATTTGACAGGCCTACTCAGTATGAGAAGCTGAAATTTAGTATTTGCATGCTTGAAGTTAAGTGTGCAAGCGTTCACAGGATGGAGTAGTAGTGTTTCTTTCCTACCCCTCAATCTAAAGTGACTTTCTATTTTTATATTTCTAGAAGACATTCTCCAGAGATGCAGGATATAACATATTAGCATGAATCAGGATGGTAGTTTACTGTACATATGTACTAATTAAAAATAATTTATTTTTTAATGATTTGAACATGCAGATATGCAGCAACTGACTTCCATATAGCAGAGTTCCTTATGCACTCATTTAACTTCTCATACAAAATAAGTTTCTGACTTTTGGATGAAAAATACAAATAAGCCCTTAGCATTTGTACGTGTGATTTATACACATGATTAACTTCAATGTGGATTAGCATTACCAGAAAATAGTGAATCCTCATTTAAAATAATTCTTGAAGACAACGTGGTTTATTCACCAAACTTAGATATGTAAAGCCGATAAGAAAATGCTATACTTGGTGCATCTCATTGTGACTTTGTAGAACAGGATGTTACCCTTTTATATTTACAACAGCAGTAATCCTGTATGCTGTACTATGAGCAATAAAGGCATTTGTACACATGCTTGCACCGCAACACTTTGCTGCAATGCATACATTTGTATAAACAACAAAATGCACATCAGCCCTGAGAAAATGGCAGCAGCATGCTTTTGAATTAAAACACATCAAATGTGTTTTAGTTTAAAAGTACACTGCTGCCATTTTCTCAGGGCAGACATGTATTTTGCCATTTATACAAATGCAAATGACACAGGCCTGGACACATCAGCTTGCATGCGGAGCAGACTCAATTAACTGAGTCTGCTCTGACACGCTGGATTTCTGGCATGTCTGAGCAAATATCTGTGTATAAATGCCATTAAGTGCTCCCATCTTAGCAAAGGAAGTTGTGTTTTGTTGGTACAGTGAAATGTAGGCAAACTGCTCACCTTTCTGTATTGGGTAGTCTAACTGGACCTTATCAAAACCATTTATGCTATGAACTGAAGAGTCTCCTTACAAGGAAAGCCTCGGTAATAAGTTGGCCCTTAGCTAAGTGAGTATTCATTAAACTAGTATTTACAGTAAAGCAGTAGTTTAAGCATCTTCCATTATTTCATTGTATCCATTCAATGAATGGGCTTGTTTCTCTCAGTGAGGTCTGCCTTTTTAATGAGCCTTTTAAACAATGGTACCATTTGATGCAGAGTAGGATGGCTATGTTTAATTTTCCATTGGAAATAACAAAGCTCAGAGTTTGAAGTTTAGTTACTTTTAAGATTTCTTTTGGTTAATCTATCTTGCATCTTGTAAAGTCTGTAACTTTAAGGCAGTTTTGAAGCTTTCTGATTTTCAGTGCTTCTTTAAAGGCAAAACTTACACTTTCAGTCCCAATGTGCATCACCATACTGTCAAGCTGATTTCCTGTTTTGTTTTTGTTTACACTTAAGGTAAATTGTTTTTACTCTTTATAATTAGCAATTAGGATACAGCTGATATTGCAGGATCGAGGACTTGTGTCACTTCTGTAGATATCTTTATAATAAAGGGAATTGAGCTGCTGAACACATTGTATTGCTTAGAACTTGTGCTTGTATGCAGTGCATAATGCTCAATGAATGTGCATTTTGAATGTATTAATTAATCAGTTAAAGCTGGTAGCTATCAGTTAATGAGTAATACGAGACTTCATTATTTGCACTGGTATGCCTGCTTGTGGGTATTGAAGCTTACAACTACATAAGAAACAAGCTTATTGGATTCCACTGACAATTCCTGAAATCACATTACATTTCTAAATGTTGTCATATTTTGTTGGCCAAAATAGTTGACATATGACTAGTGTTCAGTAAGATGAAGTGCAACCATGGTCCACTTAGCTTGCCTGGCTCCATCAAATTACATTGCTATATTGCTTTAAGGAAAATCACTTCTACAGATTTTCAAATATTCTGAATGAATTTGAGGCTTCTAAAATCAAACTACAGTCTCTAATGCCAAATAGGTATATTAGTTACGACAAAGTTAAACAGTCAGCAATAAGAATTAACAGCGTGCCACAAAAATAGCAAATTTGACTTCACACACAGTTTTATGAGAGTAAGGGAAAATGCTTTAAACAATTCGAATTCCAATAAATTCTGTTAAATAGGAGCAAAGAGACAGTGACCTTAAAGCCACGTGAATCTTGTTGAGGTAGAAAAAAGGTCTCAGTCTCAGGGGTGTATCATCTCTCTTTTGAGATAAGCTTTTAGAAGGCTGCTAACTAAAGGCTTTAAAAACAGAAAATGGTTTCATTTGGACCAAATGGAATATTGCTCTCATTGTTACAATAACAACCCATTGTTATTTAAGTGACTTAGATGAGCTGAAAATTTCTGTGAATTGGAATGGTAAAAACATTGTATAAAACTATTCTATCATTGTCGTATACTTACATGTAATATCATACTTATTTTTTTTTTAGAAATTCATGTCGTTGTGACTTACACTTAATCCCTAAACAATTGGAAAAATAAATGTTTCAACATGAATGCCTGGTATATGCTCCTTTTTATAAATGCTAATTTTCATAGATTTCATAGGCATTAGGGCTGGAAGGGACCTCAGAAGATAAAGTCCAGTACCCTGTCTCAGGGACAGGAAGTCAGCTAGGATCAAAGGATCCCAGCAAAATATGTCCAAACATTTCTTAAGTGTCCAGAGTAGGTGCTTGTACCACCTCCGGAGGGAGAGTATTCCAGGCCTTGGCAGCTCGGACAGTAAAGTTTTTCCTTATGTCCAGCCTAAAACAGTCTTGGAGGAGTTTATGACAGTTGGACCTTGTCATCCCTTGGGGTGCTCTGGTGAACAGGCGTTCCCCCAGATTCTGATGCACACCCCTTATGTACTTACAGGCAGCCACCAGGTCAGCCAGCAGCCTGCACCTTTCCAGGCTGAAGGGTCAAATGGCTCTCAGCCTCTTTTCATAAGGCCTATTCTCTTGCCCTCTGATCATGTGCATATTCTTCACAGAAAGGGTTGCCAGAATCTTGAATGGGCTTCCAAGAGAGGTGGTGCTTTCCCCTACCATGGGGGTCTTAAAGAGGAGACCAGACAAGCACCTTGGGGTCATCTGACCCCAGCGCTCTTTCCTGCCCAGGGCAGGGGGTTGGACTCAGTGACCTACTGAGGTCCATCTTGACCCTAATACCTATGAATTGTGTGGCTAAATACAGTGGGAGGATGACATCTTGAGATTTGCTTGAGAAGCATCTATGGATGCAAGCCAGAGTTTCATTCACTTTACCAGCTGTGACATCGCACTGGTGGCTTATGTTCATCTGTTGGTAAATCATGACCCCCCAAGTCCCTTTTGGCCGTAGTGCTAGCGAGCACAGCACTGCTGAGCCTATAAGCGTGATGCATGGGTTTTTTTCTCCCGTGGAGTACCTTGCATTTATCCGTACTGAATGTCATCAGGTTTTTATCCACCCACTTTCTAAGCCTATCAAGGTCAGCCTGGATTACCAGCCTTTCCTCGGGTGTGGACGCTGTACCCCAAAGTTTGGTGTCATTGGTGAACTTGGCCAGTCCACTTATGACATCAGTGCCCACAGCATTAATAAAGACATTGAAGAGTATGGGTCCAAGGACAGAGGTTTGGGGGACACCACTGGTCATAAAGCTCCATGTTGATTCATTTCCATCAACTACCACTCTCTGGGTCCAACTTCGGAACCAATTCCTGAGGCGACTGTGATGTAGCCAAAGCCACAGTTGGCCAATTTTTCCATGAGGAGATCATGAGACACCAAATCAAACACTTTTTTTAAGTCCAGATATATGACGTCAATCTCGTATGACATCAACCTTGTCCAGGTTATATGTGATCTGGTCATAGAAGGAAATGAGATTTGTGGGTAGGTCTTGCCTGACCAAAAACCTGTGCTGGCTGTCCCTCAGGATGTTGCCATCAGCCAGCTTGTCTAGAATGATCTCTTTAATAATTTTGTCCAAAATCTTTCCAGGGGTTGAGGTCAAGTTGATAGGCCTGTAGTTCCCCGGATCTACTTTCCTTTCTTTATTGAAGATGGGCACCACATTGGCCTTCTTCCAACCTTTGGATACTTCACCTGAGTTCCACAAGTGCTCAGATATCCTTCCACTGGCAGGGCTATGATGCCTGCCAGCTTAAGTACTCTGGGGTGCAAGCTGTCAGGACCAGCTCACTTGAAGGTGCCCAGCCTCTCAAGGTGTTCCTTTATAAGGTCTACACCAATGCTGGGTATAAATTCACCCTCATCCTGGCCGTCCCACATCATGTTAGGCAGGGCAGTCCCTTTGGTCTGGTGAAAAACTGACACACAGTACCCATTAAGCAGGTTGGCTTTTTCCTGGGTGTCGGTTGTCAGTTTTCCCATTTGGTTTAGCAGGGGTCCAAAGTTACCCTTGCTTTTCTTCTGACTCCCCACATAGCTGAAAAAGGACTTTTTTATTGTCCTTGATACATGTAGCCAGCTGGAATTTGTTTGCAACCTTGGCTTCCCTGGTTCACTTCCTGCAGGTGCGGACCAGTGCAGGATACTCCTTTGTGGTGTTTCCTGTCTTCCATCCTGTATAAGCCTCTCTTTTTAAATGTAGGAAGTCCACAAGTTCCCTCCTTTATTCTGTTTTAAACAATATTACCTGTTTCACAACATCTTGTCTTTAAAGCATGTTGCCCCCTCTGTGGTTATATTTATTCAATAAGGTATCAAATTGCTAGAAATTGTTATTTCCTCGTATAACTAAGTTTTCATCTTCTTAACAGTCTCCTATGAAACAATGCCTCCAAATCTTGGTGCAACTATTTTCTAACCATTATGCTGTTACAGCTGGGTCAGAGGTGACATTTATTTATAACTACTTCAGAATGAACAAGTTTAGGGGGGAATCCAACAGCAACACCATCTCTGACCTCCTTGTGCTTGATTTTTTTCCTGGGCTTCACATACTTCTACTCTTTGTGGTTGGCTCTTGACTTTAAGGTGATTAAAAGTTTTGTTAGTCTGAGATTATGTGGTCTACAATAGGGCTGTCCAGCTGGCAGTTTACAGGCTGCACACAATCTCCAAGGGTTTGATCTGTGGTCCCTGGGCTCCCAGGGCATTTTTACATGTTCTGGGATGTGGCACCAGGTACTTTAATTAGTGAGCCATGATAATTAAAAGCTTGCGTGTCATGTGTGTCATATCCATCCTTGTGCTGAAAAAATGGCGGTGAGGTGCTTTGAACTAAAGATCATCAAAGATGTTTTATTTCAAAGCACCCCACTGCCATTTTTTCAGCACAGGGACACTGATGCACATGACACAAGGCTGCTGGAGCACATCAATTTCCATGCTCAGGCAGACTCAATTAATCAAGTCTGTTCCAGCGCACTGGATTTCCAGAACATAG
Organism: Crocodylus siamensis; assembly: GCF_052110815.1. Classification (NCBI taxonomy): domain Eukaryota; kingdom Metazoa; phylum Chordata; order Crocodylia; family Crocodylidae; genus Crocodylus; species Crocodylus siamensis. The sequence continues at coordinate 46,721,787 of NC_143395.1, read as the reverse complement.
GAGCAGGCTCCCCACATGTTTGCGGGCGTCCCCAGTACAGGCACCACTCCCTCCATCACTTTCCTATTCCTGCTGCTAAGGTCTCTGGGCTCTCCCATCCTCCTCTAACTTCTGGTACCTGTCCCTACCCTGGGGGCCTGTCCCTTCCCCTTCCCAGGGGGCTGAGACAACCTGCAACCAGGGAGGGGGCACTTAGGAGGACCTGGGAACCCAATGTGTTGCAGTACAGGTGAGGGGAGGGTGGGGGAGGATATGGCATGATGCAGCAGGGGAGGGTGGTTATGTGAAGTGGTGTGGTGCAGAGCAGTAGTGGAGGGCCATGATAGTGATGCAGCAGGTGGGGCCCACATGGGACAGTGTGTGGCCACAGGCCCTCAGCCACTCAGAAGTTGAACAGTTTTGATCTACGTGGTGGAGGTTTACATTACCATTTTGGATTAACAGGTCTTTGACTGATTTTTCTCTCATCTAAAAGGTAAAAAAAAAAGTTAAGAAAAACAGACCAACAAGGCCTTGCATTTTCTGGAAGAATTGAAGAGGACTCAGCCCCAACTAGATCATCCCAGCCAAAGCTTTGTCTAGCCAGGTCTTGAAAACCTCCAAAAATGGAGGTTCCACCATCTCTCTAGGTAACCTGTTACTAGTAAGAAAATTCTTCCTAATATCTAACCTAAACTTCCCTTGCGACCATTGCTCCTTGTTCTGTCATCTCATCATAAGAAGAGTTTCACTGAGAACAGTGTAGCTCCAGCTTCTTTTGAACCCCACTTCAGGTAGTTGAAGGCTGCTATTAAATCCCACTTCAGTCTTCTCGTCTCTAAACTAAACAAGCCCAGTTCCCTCAGCCTCTCCTCCTAAGTCATGTGCCCCAGTGCCCACATCATTTTTGTCACCCTCCACTGGACTGTCTTCAAGTTGTCTACGTCCTTTCTGTAGTTGGGGGGGAGGGGCAGAGGGGGAGGGCAAAAACTGAACACAGTACTCCAGGTGTGGTCTCAGTAGTGGTGAACCGAGGGGAATAATCACTTCCTTTGACCTGCTGGAAACACGCATGTCAGTGCAGCCCGCGATGCCATTAGCCTTCTTGGCAACAAGGGCACACTGCTGGCTTATTGTCCACTGTAACCCCCAGGTCCTTTTCTGCAGAGCTGCTGCCCAGCCAGTCAGCCCCAGCCTGTACTGGTGCATGGGATTCCATCCTAAGTCCAGGACTTTCTACTTGTCCTTGTTGAACCTCATGAGATTTCTTTTGGCCCAATCTTCCAATTTATCTAAGTCACTCTGAATCTTAGCCCTACCCTCCAGTGTATCTACTGCTCCCCTCATCTTGGTGTCATCTGCAAACTTGCTGAAGGTGCAGTCTATGCCATCTTTCAGGTCGTTGATGAAAACATTGAACAAAACCAGCCCCAGGACTGACTCCACTTGATACCGGCTGCCAAGTAGACACTGAGCCATTGATTACTACTCTCTGAACCCACTGCTCCAGCCTGTTTTCTATCCACCTTACAATCTATTCATCCAGTCAATATTTCCTTACCTTGCCTACGAGAATGTTGTGGGAGACCGTATCAAAAGTCTTGCTAAAATCAAGATATCCCACATCCACGGGTCTACCTGCATCCACAGAGCCAGTCATCTTGTCATAGAAGGCAATTTGGATGGTCAGGCATGACTTTTCCTTGGTGAATCCATGTTGACTGTTCCATCACCTTCTTCTCCATGTGCTTAGAAATGGAATAATTGAGAACCTGCTTCATGATTTTTCCAGGGACTGAGGTGAGGTTTACTGGTCTGTAGTCCTGTGCATCCTCCTTTTTCCCTTTCTTAAATATGGGCACTATGTTTGCCTTTTTCCAGTCATCTGGGGCCTCCCCTGATCATGAGTTTTCAAAGATGATGGCCAGTGGCTCTGCAGTCACATCAGCCAAGTCCCTCAATAACCTTGGCTGCATCCCATCTGGCCCCATGGACTTGTATACGTGCAGCATTTCTAAATGGTCCCTAACCTGTTCTTTCACCACTGTTGGCTGTTGACCTCCTCCCCAAACTGTCCTGAAGACTGAGGTAAAAAAGGCACTTAGGCTTCAGCCTTTTCTACATCCTCTGTCACTAGGTTGCCTCCCCCATTCAGGAAGGGACCCATATTTTCCCCGATTCTTCTCTTGTTACCAACATACTTGTAGAAACTTACCCTTCTTGTTGCCTTCACATCCCTTGCTAGCTGCAACTCCAGTTGCACTTTGGCCTTCCTGACTTCACCCTTGCATGCCTGAGCAATGCTCTTATACTCCTCACTACTTATTTGTCCAAGTTTCCACTCCTTATAGGCTTCCTTTTTAAGATTTGTTTTAATGAAGAGTTTCCTGCTAAGTCAAGCTGGTCTACTGCCATACTTATTAGTCTTCCTGCGCTTTGGGATGATTGTTCCTGCACTCTCAGTAAAGCTTCTTTCAAGTACATCCAGCTCTCCTGGACTCCTCTCCCTTTCAGACTGGCTTCCCAGAGAATCCTGCCCTGAGTTTCCTGAGTGAGTCAAAGTCTGCTTTTCTGAAGTCTAGCCAGGTCCTTAAACTTTTTTCTTAACTTTTTTTTCTTACTTTTTTTGTTTAAAAGATTTTCCCAGCTCTGCTGCCCTCCCCCAGGCCCTCTGGAGTGCAGCATATGTGACCTGGAGCGGCAGCACACAGAGGGGCCAGGCATGGAAGCTGCCTGCTGCTGCAAGCTCTGCACTGCCTTAGTCACACTTCCCCTGTGTGCACAGGGCCAGTGTGGGCAGTAGTGCAGGGTTGTGCCCCTCGCTGCTGCCCCTGCCTGCAGGGGAAGTATGGCCATGGCAGCAGGGAGCTCAGAGGAGTAGGAAGGTTTTTTTCGCCTCCCTGCTGTGTCCTGCCACACCAGGTTCAACACGTTGGTCTGCAGAGGCAGCAGGAGAGGGCAGCGCGTTTGGGGAGCATCGCTGGCACCTGCTGCCTCCTCAGAGCCTGGGGCCAGGGCTGAGGCTGGGAGGCAGCTGGGGCTGTTTGCAGCCTCCTGCCTGTAGCTGGCCCAGGCTCTGGGTAGCTGCTGCCAGCCTTGGCTGCTTACAGCAGGGCTTGCAGCCTCCCAGCCGCCTGCTGGGAGCAGCCTGGGCTCCATAGCTATCAGTAGCTACCCAGAACTTGGGCAGGCTGAAGCTGGGAGGCTGCAAACAGCTGTTGCCCCCCTGCCCAGGCTGCTTGGAGCAGGGCTTGTAGCCTCCCAGCTGCCTGGTGGGAAAAGCCTGGGCTTCATGGCTGGCAGCAGCTGTCTAGAGCCCAGGCTGGTGGTGGCATGCTGAGCAAAATGGCTTCATGTGCCATGCTCAGCACACATGCCAGGGGTTGCCGACCCTTGCACTAGGTATTTGAAGAAAGCCTCAACCAGCACTTCCTCCTGGTCTGCTGGTCTATAGCAAACACCTACCAGAACATCACCCTTGTTGCTCTCCTTTCTAACCTTAACCCAGAGACTTTCAGCAGGCCTATCTCCAGCTTCCTACTGGAGCTCTGAGCAAGTATATGGCTCTTTACTTATGTAAAGTACAACTCCTCCTCCTCTTCTCCCCTGCCGGTCCTTCCTGAACAATTTGTACCCATCCATGACAGTGCTCCCACCAAGTCCCTGTTATTCCAATCATGTCATAGTGCTGTGACTGGGCAAGGACTTCCAGTTCCTTCTGCTTGTTTCTGAGGCTCCATGCGTTCGTGTAAAAGCACCTGAGGTAACTAGTTGATTGCCCTGGTTTCTCAGCACCTCCCTTGGTGCCCTCTCCTGCTTGCTCTTCCTCCAGGTCCCCTACTTCCCCACTTACCTCAGGGTTTTGGTCTCTATCCCCCAGCAAACCTAGTTTAAAGCCCTCTTCATAGGTTAGTGAGCCTGTCTGTGAAGGTGGGGGACAGGTCAATGTGGCACACAGGGAAATGAGAGTGAATCTGGGACTGTACAGATACATGGTGCCGCAGTGGGTGAGGGGGTGTCCACATGGGTATATGGTGATACAGCAGAGAGGAATACCCACATGGCAGCAACAGGAGCATTCACAGAGCCTGGAAACCTGTGGTTTGCCCTGGTGAGGCCCATGCAGCATATCTGGCCCTCATTGGTGTGGCCAGCGGGGGGGGGGGGTGGCCCCTAGTCACTCGTAAATTGGATGGCTTAGTCTAGCAGGCACTTGTGTAAGAAATGTGGGAACTATATTTTAGCTTCCCATGCACACAGGGTTGTGAGCCTTTATTCCTTACTTCCCAGAAAAATGTCCTGACTGTCTGGAGCCAGAGGGAATGTAGCTCTCCGAGATGATCACTGCTTTTGAAGGGAGGAGCCTTGGGATTCTTGTCCCCAGTGCTGTTTCTACATTTTGTATTCAATAGTCATTGCATAAACCAGATAGAAAGCAGTGGGATAGACAGCACCTGCCCCATCAAGGTAAAGGTTTTACAATGAAGGGGCAGAAAACAAAACCCAGAGCCTCTATAGTCCTTTCCAGGGCAGTGCCCTTTTCACTGAGACAGAGCCCAGAAGGAAATCTATCTCAGGTAGCCGGTCTAATCTTGTAATATAGCCAAGAGGACATTAGATTATCAACAGGAGGACAGGGTGTTAAGATAACAAAGGATATAAAGTAAAATATAGCATACTGCAAGTAACCTGAAACAAGGTGGCAAAGAATATAAGGAAAGAAATGCATCTAGTGTGGGTAACAAGAGAATGGAAATTTGTTGATTAGAAGCAATTTGAAATAATTGGCATTAATGAAACTTGGTGGTGGGACAATTCACATGACTATAGTGTTTAGAAGACTACATTGGGTGAAGGGGTATGTGGGCAGGTGCCATTAAACAGTAAAGACTGTATTATTTGTTTTAAAGTTTGTAGTAACTGAGAACTGCAGGATCTTAAATATACACGGACCATTATGTTAACTAAAAAAGCACAGGAAAGGGTACTATTGGGGGGGTTTGCTACCTACAACATGTAGTTCTGATATTAAGTTTAGGAAGTATGGGACAAACACTAGAAAGCTGGCTAATACACTAGTAACCTAGTAAATCAAGCATTTTCATTGCATCTAATACAATCTTATTTGTAGTGTGATGTATGGTCTCTGTGAACAAAACCATGAACTGTGTGTTAACTGGTAAGTGCAGTTAAATGAGTTGTTTTACATTTCATTCCTCTCAAAAAACTATTATTTTTTATTTAGAGAAGATTGTACAAGTTTTGTTACCCTGTTCAAATTTGCTGATGACACTAAGACATGGGGGGATGTTGGCACACTAGAAGGAAACATCAGGCTACAATCAGACCTAGACAGGCTACAAGGGTGGTCGGACGTGAATAGGATGGGATTCAACACAGACAAGTGCAGGGTGATGCACCTGGGGAGGAACAACCAGCACCATACCTACAGGTTAGGGAACTCCCATCTTGTCAGCACGGAGGCGGAAAAGGATCTGGGGGTCATCACTGACTCCAAGATGAACATGGGCCGGCAGTGTGGGGATGTAGTCAAGGATGCTAACTGTACCTTGTCATGCATCCACAGATGCATCTCAAGCAGGTCCAAGGAGGTGATCCTCCCCCTCTATGCGGCACTGGTCAGGCCGCAGTTGGAGTACTGCATCCAATTCTGGGCGCCACACTTTAAGAGGGATGTGGACAGCATGGACAGGGTCCAGAGGAGGGCCACTTGCATGATCAGGGTACAACAGGGCAGGCCCTATGAGGAGAGGCTACGGGACCTGAACCTGTTCAGCCTCCACAAGAGAAGGCTGAGGGGGGGGATCTTGTGGCCTGTTATAAACTAGTCAGGGGGGATCAGCAGGTATTGGGGAAGTCCCTGTTCCCCCGAGCACTGCCAGGAGTGACCAGGAATAACGGTCACAAGCTGGCAGAGGGTAGATTTAGGCCAGATATCAGGAGGCTCTACTTCATGGTCAGGGTGGCTAGGGTCTGGAACCAACTTCCAAGAGAAGTGGTGCAGGCTCCTACCCTGCGGGGTTTTAAGAGGAGGTTGGATGAACATCTTGCTGTGGTCGTCTGACCCCAGTATTATTTCCTGCCATGGCGGGGGGTGGGGGGGGTCAAACTAGATGATCTACTCAGGTCCCTTCTGACCCTAGAAACTATGAATTTTTAATAGCTGCCATGAAGGACAAAGATCAAGCATAAGATGAATTATGACCAGTAAGACCTCTGTGTGTGAGCAGACCCAAGGCATTTTCACCAACATAACTGTGTTCTGAAGTGAGAGAACTGGGAATAAGCCTGGGTGATGCAGAATAGCGTTATTGTTGGAGTCTGCCTTTGCAGAGCCCCCACTTCAGTCGAACAGAAGGGAGAAAGAACTCTGCAGTTTCTTGTTAAAAGGAACAGGTAGCCACAACTTTTGGGCTGCAGCAAAATCTATATTCTTTTGGAATTGAGTTTTGTTCTAATCCAGGCCTAAACATTTTAATTTCTCACAAATGTTGCTTTGGAAAGCCCACTCTTGGCACTCCTATAATCAGTCCCACTCTGTTGGACTTTAGCTGACTGAAACTTAATATTCTCTCTCTTTTTAGTGGTGCTGAAATGGACAAAAATATTAATTTCTGGCAGCAGTTGCTGGGGCTTTTAGAGTCTATAGCTGGGGGGCCTAGCTGCCACATAGCTGCACCAGAGTTGCAGATACAAGAAGCCTATGCCAGGAATTCCTGTTCTGCAGGAAAAGCCTGGATGCTCCAAAACTGTCCGCACTGCCCAATACAATAACATTTAGTGTAGAGATATCCAAGTTAACTTTAAATGAGATAGAGCTCCACATAAGCCAGTTCACCCTGTGCTACTGCAGTTAGACTGCTTTCCAAGTATCTGTGCACTGCACCAGAATATATTATAGACATTTCTTGAAAGCCCTGCCTCTAGCTGGGGTATCTCAAGGCTTCCAGGTTCCCTACAGTGAAGCCAAGGACCCAGGCACTGAGGTATGTCAACATCACAGTGGCGGTGAGTCCTAGCTACAGCAACTCCATATACACCCCAACCTCCCACTCCTACTCACATGCTGCAAACTTGGAAACAGCCAGTGAGGTCGCTTCAGGTTGTGCTCTGCAGTTGGTTGAGACCTCAATCTCCCATGTGCTTGAGAACAGCCACTGGGGATGACCCAGGGCTGGTCTTACAAGTGGGCAACCACCCAAGGCACTGTAGTCAGGGGGTGCCCCACACACTTGTGCGTTTGCACATGCACACACGCGTGAGCAGTCCATGCTCATAGCAGCAGTCCCCGCTTGCCCTGGGCAGGAGGAGCAGTGCCCAGCTCAGCCCACTGCCATCTCCAGCCACTGCTCAGGAGGAGCCGGGGCAGGCACGTGCAGGTGAGGTGGTACCTGCGCCAGTCTGTCTGCCTTGCTCCCACACAGCACCAGTGGTAATTGCCTACAGGGAAGCAAATCTCCCGGTCCAGCTCAGCTGGGGCTTTATTTCTGAAACTCACCAGTGTTACTACTTACTTAAATGCAAAGAAAGGCTGCCAAAATACAAGCTGGCCCTGGACCCAGCCTCAGTGGTATATTCCCCGATTTGAAGGGTCAGTAGGAAAAGGTTGGCAGTGCCTCCTCAGGATCAGGCAGGCTGGGACATGCTGCTGTCATAGTGCAGCTCAGAAGCCCTGAGATCATTTCTCTCCCTGCTCCTAGGTCTGCAGCAGGGAGCTCAAAAAGCACTCAAGTTTCTTTACTGGAGAGCTGAGCCGTGCCTGGAACCAAGGCTCCTATTTCTGTAGAAGCGTTGGTTCCAGACACGGCTCAGGTCCCCAGTAAGGAGCTGACCCAACAGCATTTTTGTGTTTGACTAACCAGAATTTGTTGGAAAGTCTCATCCAGCTCTCCCCATTTTGTTTGATAGTTAATCTTTGGCTAGAGCTTGGTATTAAGAAGCCAAGTGTGGGACTGGTCAGATTTTTTTTATATATATGTAAGAGCAAGGCTCTTATAAATAAATAAATAAAAGAGCCTTGTTCTCAAAATGGAAGCACCAATGACAGAAGTGAAATACGTGCTTGTTTTGTTCAAAATATGGCTCATATTCCACTTTGGCATAACTAAACAATTCACATTGACTTCATAAGAGAGCAGCAACTGCTGCCATCAAAAAGGAATCTAATTTTTCTGGAATGTTTCACTTGTGTTACGCTTTCATAGGCGGTTAACAGAAAACAAAGGATTTGCTGCACAAAAATCAGTTTATAGAACACACATTCTTCTTAGAAGTTATTTTGACATCAAACCACAGAAACTTCACAATTAACATTAGTTATAAGACACTCTAGGAGGCAACATGGTTCAGTGAACATGGTGTAGAATTGAGAGTGAACAGAGCTTGCTTGTATCCTCTGTCTGCTGTGTGAGATGGGTTATTTCACTGCTCTTTTCTCCAGCTGTAAATCGGGGAGGATACTTAGCCTTTTCTATAAAGCATCCTGATCTACTGATAAGATGCATCAACTTTTAATTAGCACTATGTTATACTCATTACAGAGAAGCATGCTGTGCTGCAGCTCAACTTTTTTTCTGGTTTACTGCAGTGACTTATTTTTCCCCCATAAAGCAGGTTCATGCACAGTGAATTTTGCTAGGTTAAATTTCAATACATGACAAAGAAATTTAAGTTTGTAAAAAGTTAGGAGAAAAAGAAAAGCCTTGATTCTGACTAGCTTTAGTTTAGCAGATGCATGTCGCTGTTTGCAGTAGCAGTACCAACGATGTTTAAGCTACAGGCGCAAGTTAAACAGAATTCTTAGATCTTGGATTTTTCATTTCAAAAGAAAAGTATCTTCTTTCTTGGTGTTATCTAAGACACTGTTACCAACATCTATTAAATGTTTGTGCCCAAAAGTACCATTAGTTTAGTGTTTTAAAAGTAAATGTTTTTAGCTTTCTGTATGCTTTGTATAGAGACTTAATTTTTATCTGTCAAAATGGGAGCTAGAGTTGTTTTAATCCTGTTTATTGTTACAGGGCTGTTGGGTTGATTTTGGATGCTCTAACAATGTGATTGACTTATCAGAGTTTTCAACATGCCTAAGCAGAGTCTCTAGTCTCCTTTTGATTTTCTTCTGATCTTCAATAGCACATCCAATAACAACAGACTGAAATTTCTGATCAATAGGTACAGATGGTACATCAGATGTACATGCACCATAAAGCATCATTAAATGGCTTCTGGAATCTTCCAAATCATTCAGAAGTTTATCGACTATTTCATCAATCATCCTTGTAGCATGTGATAGGGATTCCTGCTGCTGTGGATTTCTTATAGTTTCCACAGACACCTCAACAGTCAGGGTTCGGCCCATCAGGCGACTGGCAGTCAGATTAAGTTCTTCTCTTTCACCTGTTTAATAAAACAACACACAACATTTTGGGTTATGAGCCAGCTATTTCAGATGCAAACTATTTACACATATAACTAATAACAGGTAAGACTGTCAGTTTGCAATGACAAATTTATTTTAAATGTGAAACAGGAAGTTTAAAGGGTAATTCTACTCTAAAAAGTGAATTTCAAAAAGTTTTTGTGGATCTTGCATTTCTCTTTCAACAGTTTAAGACCAAATGTCTTCACAGATTCACAGAAGTTTAGGGCTGGAAGAGACCTCATGAGATCATCGGGTCCAACCTACCTGCTGTGGGCAAGAAAGACTGCTGGGGTCAAATAACCCCAACAAGGTGTGCATCCAGTCTCCAGTTTATAAATAGATTTTTGCTTCCTACATGCCAGCCCTGTAATCATGACCTGGCAATTGACTATCAAACTGGGTTCTCACCAGTAAATCTCATTCTTTCAGCTGGCTTGTATGAGTGTCACTAAGTGGAGCTTAGTGCACTGTTGTGAAAAACGGGAAACAATTCATCTCTCTAATATAAGGTCCAGTGGGTCCATGATGCAAACAGAAGTTAAAAAACCTGTAAAACCTTATTTTTATCACTGCAAATCAGGCATTTATGCTGCTTTTGTTCAAACAGAATTGTAGCTGAATATAAGTTTGCTACTTTCATGGAAAGTACTTGGTGTCTCTTTGTCTTGATGGCATAGAAAGTATGAACAAAGCTATTCTAATCACCGTATGTATGTAAATTTCTACCAAAGCTACAAGAGGAGGAAAATTTTAGAGGTGCACCAATACATTGGCCTAATATCAGACCTAGGGGGCTGATAATTTGGCCAATAAATGCCTGTGCTGCGCGCAGCTGCAGGACAGCACGAGCAGAGCCAGCAGCATGGAGAGCTGCCTCCAGCTGGTAAGTCAGAAGGGAAGGGGGGAGGGAAGGGGCATGGGGGAGCAGATCAATGTCCCCTGCTGTGAGGGAGGGGGCAAGAATTGCCCAGCCGGGGTGGCGGGTGGGAAGGAGCTGTGGTCCATGGGGTTGGGAGGGCTCCTGCCGCTGCTTGCACCCCGGGAGGGCTGCGTGTGCCCCTGGATCTGTGCAGCACAGGGCAGGCAGCAGCTGCAGCATGGAGTCAGAGCTGGCACTGTGTGGGTTTCTTCTCGCTGGGAACTGGGCTTGAAGTGCGATCCAGCGGTGCTGGGAAGTGGCTGCAGTCACCCCAAATTTTGCTGCAGCTCTGCTCCCAGCCCTGCACTGCTGCTCAGTGCCTGGTGCAGCCCCGGCTTCTCTCGGTGCTTGGGTGAAGATGGGGGGTTCAGTCAGGGCTAAAGTGTTGCGGGGTTGGGAGCGGAGCTGTGGCGAGATTTGGGATGGCTGCAGCCTCCTCCCCAGCAAGAACAGCCCTACACAGTGCTGGCTCTGGCTCCAATCCACAGCTGCCGCCTGCCCCGTGCTATGCAAATCTGGGGGCACATGCCCCTCCCCCAGGGTGCAAACAGCTGTCTCATGCCCTACCCCCCCACCCCACCGAGGCAGTGCCTGCCTCTGCCCCCTCCCTCACCCCTTTCCTCCCCTCTCCCTTTCCACCACACCTGACTTACCAGCTGACGGCAGCTGTATTGGATATTGGATTGGTATTGGCTGATATGTCTCCTTAAATATCAGCTATTGGCCCCCAAAATCTCTATCAGTGTACCCCTAGAACGTTCTATGTAAAACAGGTGGACATAAATAACAGCTTATGATGTTACTGCATTAGTTTGTGGATACTATGCATTAGAACAACTAGGCCTGGGGAGACTGTGTAGACTGGCAGCTTTTATTATCATCATTTTTTTTGTTAATAGAATGAAACTGCAAGATTGCTCTAAAGATTTGACCCTGAACTGCCTGAAGAAACTGTACTTTAGAGAAAATGGATAGCCACTTATTCACAGGAGTATAATGAAGAATGAGAATTTTTCAGGGTAAATGAACAAAGTGAACCTGGACTTTGAGGTTTCTCTGCGAAGCTGCAACCACTAATGAATCAGCCAAGTTTGGGAGCTACTTAATACTAGCTTAAACAGCAACACAAACAAACAAATGAATGCACAAAATCAAACATCTTCTCAATAACTTTACCCAAAAGGGATACTTAAAAACAAGGTGATAACCTGCAAGGTTGCCACTGGCAAGGTGTGCATGTTTTTAAGTGGCTAACTACCTAACAGCTGCTTGAGAGAACTTAGTCTTTATTGTGAAGCTCTAAGGACTGCCAGTAATGATGAACATAACACTTCCTTGCTTGACTTTTAATAAAGTGGGCCAAGGCCCATGCATCACGTATTGTTCTGTAGGGTTATCATATTTCCAGCATCAAAAAAGAGGACACCTGATTGTGGGGGGGAACAGTGATATGCCCATGCCCTGCCTCTGCCCCTCACTCGTAAGCCCCTGCCCCTCACACTCTGCCAGCCTCCCCTCACTTCCAACACACAGCCCTGTTGGTGCCCCTCTCTCCTGACCCGCAGTCCCCTGCTCCCCAGACCTGCTGGCGGCCCTCACTTCAACAAATGTTTCACAAAAAAGGGACACACGCACAGATTCCCCAGGGTAGCTAATAGCTTTGTGGTTAGGGCTCCTGCCTAGCAAATCCAGATCCCCGGGCTTGAATCAAGGGATACATGCACTTTCTCATACTCTGGCAATAACTAAGGCAACCCAGTTATGTTGTTGCCCATTTTGGGTGAGTTTGGCCTCTCCCTCTTGTTCTGACTAGGATTCCACCCTAGCCCGAGAAATTTGCCTGCAGAATGCTCATCTAAACCACTACATGTCCATGAAAAGTTTGTTTTCAACAAAACAATATTTTCCACCCCCCCATTTTATTCAATACTCCTGACCGGATCTAGTTTCCAGGAGTCCTCCTCCATCCAGAACATGTGTAAGGAAGTGCTAAGCTAGGTGTGATAAAAATACAATTTGTACATACATGATGATGGTGATGCTGGCCCCTCAGGTGAACTGAGGTGTGAACTTGAGCAGCCAGGTATAAGTGGATATCAAGGTAATAGGAGCAACCTAAGTAGCTTTAGTTGGCTCAGGCAGACTGACATTAAATTTGGTTTCAACACCATTTGGTAAGCAATTCAACTAAGCTGCCCCTAAAAACACAGCCTACTTAGATTTGGAGTTGTATTTTTTTTTTCCAAAACAGGCTTAAAATAAGAACTTAGGAACATGCAGACTCTTACCTTCACTGATGTTTCTCATATCTTGGCTGTTCTGTATACTGTGAATCATTTCTAGCAAGATTTCCTTTTCTTGTTCCATAGCGGATGCTGCATCACGAAAAGCTTCAACCCTAAGAAAAGTTGAACGAAACAACAACAAAAACCTTTAAAAAATAATAAAAATAATAATTATAAAAGACATACTTTATGACCTGTGTGTTCCTCAGGTTTCCTTTATTTATTTATTTTTTAAGCTGGATTTTAGAAACTGAAAAGCTGTAAGAAAACTAAGATGACTGCCAAAGCAAGACAGTAACAGCCCTTCTACATAAAAAGGTACAAGGAGGAAAAAAAGTTTGGAAACGTGTAAAAATTGGTGTAAAGATTCTGGAGAGTGGGGTAGTCTGGTATTTCCACATATTGTACAACATCAGTGTTGAGTCACAGTCAATCACAACATGGCCACGCAGCCCTTAGTAGCTCAACTATAAGGTCTGTATCAGCCAGGAGCTACAGAGTTAAAGCTAACACTGTAAGCATCAGTATTCACTGCAGATGGGATATCCTGCTGAATAACATACCTTTTTGTGAGGGGAGCATGCTGTGTTCACTGCTCAATGCCTTTCTTTGTAATCACCATCTCCCTAGAAGTGGTGAAGCAGGCTGAATTCTTCCCTGAGCATTCAAAAAAGCCCAGTCAGCACCTCATGTTTCTGAGATCTAGGTAATACACTGAACAAGACTCCTCTTAAAAGTTGACTGTTCTTCAGAGAGTGGTAGTCAGCTGTGTACTATTCATAGCACCCACATGCACGTGTACCCAGTATTTATGCTTGTTTATTTTTCCCTGCCCCTGGTTGCTACTAGTTGGATTCGACTGTCAAGGGTCTGGAAGTACCAAGCTGGCAACTTGGGTTTGAATTCTTCACTTGATTTCTGGTTTTTTTTAAGGCAATACAAAACCACAAAAATAGTTTGGGCTGGCAGTTGCTATATCTGTCACAAACAAAAAGGAATTAAAAAAAAAGGAGGGATGGAAGAGAAACGTGCAAAGAGCAACAATCTAGTTACCAAAATATTCCAATAATTCCTTCCAAATGTCACTAAACTAGTCAAAGCAGCCAAGCCTGCTAAACATGATTCTCTCCATGGATGCCAGCTGTGCCATCTCATGGTACCAGATTTCAACCTTGGTCCTACTTTTCCAATTCACCATAATAATCCTGCATGTCATTAATAAGATCCACTGCAAGAGTGCAATTTGGAAAGTTTGAATCCCTCTGGGGATATGCCCAAGAACATACATATTTGCCAAAGGTATCAGTGTTATGTTTCAATTTCCACCCATACAGGAGAGTTATCAGTTACATCGGCCACCCAATACATAGTCTGACTTACTAAAAAGGCACTGTGATAACATCAAAGGTTTGGAAGATGAAAGCCACTCATTTCAATTGGTAGTTACATCGTTTTTGATGGAAGTCAAGCCATTTTGTCCTCTTCCCACAGAAACCTGTTGAACATGTGCTCGTTTTTAACAAAACAGGATTGGGGGATTATAATGGGTATACTACATAATAGGCAAATTAGGCAATGTGAGACGTTCTTTTTTAAAACATTAACGTACCCCCCATAAGGATTTTGCTGAACTGCCTCATTTGTTTAGAGCCTGAAATATAACACTGAAAAACTTCTCAGAGTTTTGATATATAACACAGGAGACAAATCAACCAGCAGTTCAGTCAATTTTCTTCCAGTTTGTACAAGAAGAATTTGAATGTTATTAAGGAGGAAACAGATAGATTCCTGGACTTAATACACATACAGCAAATTTTTGAGACGGAGAAGGAAATATTAAAGGCTTCTTTGTCATTAGGTGAATTAACTGTGGCCTTAAAGGATATGAACAATAATGAATCTCTAGGCAGTGATGGATTTCCTGTGGAGTTTTATAATAAAAATGTAAAGATACATTGTATATTGTTACCTCAATCACTGAATATATACAATGATAGAAAAAAACCAAGGTACTCTACTAGCCACTTTGCAAGAAACTATTATTTCTGTAATTCCTAAAGCAGGCAAGGATTCTATGAATTGTTCTAACTATAAATCAATTTGATGAACGTTCAGTCTCTTATAGTTGATATTTCATAAGGTTGGATTTACTCTTTAGTCTATGTGCTGCTTCCTGCACATCACCTGACTCCCAACAATCTTGGCATAATTTATAAAAAAAAACACACTCCACCTTCTGGAAGTTTTTCCCCCGCAATTCATATCTTATATTGGTAAGGATGTGTAGTTTAATCAGGCAAAAGATTTGTGACAATCCTCATCTAAAGACTTATATTTTCTTATAAAATTTAGATACTGTAAGCCCTTTAAGAAAATTCTAGCATTTTCACATAATACTAAAGCATAGGAAGCAATAGGTCGATTAAGCTGCATGACAGTATTGAACTCCTTTAGAATTAATGCTTCAAAGTTATAATAATTCAACAGGGAGGTGTTGAGTCACCAATAGGTATTTATAGCTGGTCTATCTTCCAGAAAGCTGAAACTCCAACTCAGCACAGTCCTAGACAGTCATAGAGCCAATAGAAGTATTAACCGTAGTCAAATATCCCTTGAGAAATTAACAAATAGTCACTTCTAGAGTATACGCAATGAGGCATTGAAAAAAAAGATAAAGAAAAACAAACAAACAACTTCTATAACCTCTCATTGCTGGATTCATTATTTGCTAAAATCTACCAAACCTAGGTTTGACAACTTTTACCAATTTTCTTAGAAGTAGATTTAATGGATAGAGGGGCAAGAGACCTATCAATGACAGTATTCAAATATTCAATTCCAGTCTTCTTCCAAAATATAATGGTATTTAGCGAATTCAGAGATGTTTACAAAAAAAAAAAAAAGATGAAGTATTGCATTGTGTGCATTGGGACCATAGACATATCTCAAAATAAAAATGGAATCCATAATTTTAAAATTGGCAAGAAAATCTATTCTCTGGATCATCAGCTATGTCAATTGAATGGGGACAGAATATTTTATGCACTAAATAGAAACTCTGTTTTATCCTACGCACACTAGAGATTTTGAACCCCATCCATGCTGAGTTTTGAGATTCCTCTACTGACAGATGAATTTCTTGGGATCATAGCAGTATCAGCCCTGTCTTTTAGCAAAATATATTCCATTTAATGTGGCTGTCAGGGCCCTCAACGTTCTGAGAAACACAACAGGATTGACCATGCTCAGTGACTATCTTCCATGTTCAACAGGTAGCACATTCCTGAAACCAAGTGTATTACATTTATCTGCATACTACCACAGCATGTAATATTGACATTCTACCATATATTTAAAGCTTACTGTAGCGGGCAAACTGAGTTATGCTCAGGCTCTTGGCATAACTTTAGGCCTTCTTAGAACTAAGCAATTAAATTGTACAGAGTGCCTTATTAGGCACCAGGAAAAGTGAGTGCTGTGATTGGTACGATGGGCTAACCAGGTACAGTAGTTTCCCTAGAAGGAAAGGAAACCAAAAATAGAATAGGATTAGAGTACCTTATCTAAAAAGAGGAGGTGAGGATTGGTCAATTTGAGATGAGAAAGTTACAAAAGTAGTGGACAGACAAAGAGACTGTGTGTGTTCGTTGCCACCCTGGGGAGACAGGAGCAGCCTTGGACTTCTTCCTTTGAACAATGAGGAATCCAGACACTAACATCCCACACACCCAGCAGTGGATCTGAGGCCGGTACCACCGAAGGTCACTGTTGTAACATCTGAAGGAGCTGCTTGCCAGATTGTATTATAAGGAGGAAACTTGTAATAAAGCCTAGGGATTTACTATTAAAGTTCACTTGATATTGAATCGGACAAGGGGCTGTGTCAAGCCTGGGGGGTCTCTGGAAAAAGGAACCCTAGAGGCAACACTTATAACAACATATAATCCCAAGCACGCTTTTGAAAAAAAAAAAAATTAGGGCAGGGAGGGGAAAGAAAAGAATGGAAAAAGAAAATCAAATAAGGTACAAGAAATAATAACAGTAAATTTAATATATGACATATTACATCTGCCAGGAAGGGCTAGGAAAGTTGTTGCCACTCTGTAACTATAAAAACAAAGATATTAACAAAAAAACATATGAATGCCACTCATTAATAAGCAGGGTTTAATAAGGTAAACACCCTGCTTTGCTGTTTTGGGGGTTTTGTTTATTTGCTTGTTTTTATTTTTTTACAACTCAGATTCTATATGGTATGAGTGTAATACAGGTTTCTGCTTCCTTAGGGTCAGAGAAAGTACAGGATTTCCCTTAGTAAATCATAGTTCATAAGGTATCCTGCCATCCTGGATGCATCAGCTGTTTGTGCCTGGTCTGTGGTCTTGCTGGTTTAAATAGAGCCTGCTTTTCAGCTATAAGAAACAGTATTCTAGAAAAGCCAGGCTCAGCCCCCATCAGCTTTCCTAGCTCCAGCAGCTTTGAGCATTCTCTCTCTTTGGTGGAAAAATCACAGAAACTTGGTTATAAAGGCCCTAGGTTTCCTCCCAGATCAGACCTGTAAGGCCTCTATCTCTGGTGAGATGCCTGATGTTTTTAGCTTGTCACCCGTGCTCCTCCACTTCCCAGGGAATCTTTGAGCTTCATGCATCAAGGCACAGGTGAGGAAGGAAAAGCCTCCCTTGTGCAGGCAAAAGGAGGGGCTTCCTCTGTCAGCATCCACACAGGGAACTGCTAATTTCGGAAAAGGTATGGAGGAGACCTTGAGTCTAAAAAGGTTAAGAACCCCTATTCCAGAAACTATACTTTGTGACACTGAGTCACCATTTAGGTTCAAATAACTTGGTCAAATACTTTTTCTAATAGCCCATGTAATTTTGTCTTGTATTCCCAAACTCTTCAAACTGAACAATTTAATGGGTCCACTTTGGACGGCTTTGAGATGAAAAGCAGAGTGAAGCCAGGATGTTTTCTTGCCCCTACAATCTTTGGAATCTTCTTCTCAGTACTTCTGAACCGCACGTGTAAAGACATGGAAGTACCTTCACCTAGCTCGGGTGGGAAACTCTTCAACCTGCCATGACTTAAGGCAAAGGCTCATGTTAGAAAGGTGCTTATCAGGGACCTTCTATTTGCTGATGATACTGCCCTGATAACCCACAATGAAGATCTACTACAAGAACTCATGGATTGCCTCTTAAGGGCTTGCCCAGCATTTGCTCTCACCATCATCATAAAGATAACAGTTGTGCTAGGCCAGGGAGTTCTACAAGATCCATCCATCACTCTTAATGAGAACCAGCTAGAAGCAGTTCAAAAGTTGAGCTACCTAGGCTCCAGTGACCACCAATATTTCACTGAATGAAGAACTTAATGTTTGCATCAGAAAGGCTGCCACCACCTTCAGACGACTAACTCAAAGTTTACCATTAAGACCAAAACGCTAGTGTACAAAACTTGCATACTCAGCACTCTCATGTATGGTGGGGAAATATGGACAACTTATGCACATCAAGAGAAGAGGTTAAATAGCTTCCACCTGTGCTGCTTACACGACACACTCAACATCAAATGGCAAGATAAAGTTACCAATGTAGAGGTTCTTCAAAGGGCAAATTTACCAAGTGTGACAGCCCTACACAAACAGAGATGACTGCACTGGCAAGGCCATCTGAGCAGATTGGAAGATAGACATATACCCAAGGACATGCTATACGGGGAAGTATCGGAGGGAACAAGAACAACAGGACGTCTCAAGCTTGGTTACAAAGACACATGCAAGTGAGATACGAAGAATTTTGAATTGTTCCTGACCAATGGGAAAGAAACCTTGGCAAGCGACGGGAACAAGTGGCATTAACATCTCCACCAGGGCACTCAAGTCCACAACAGGAACTGGATCCAACAACTTGAAGAGAAAAGAGTCTGCAGGAAGCAAGCACCTCCCAAACCACTCAGTCATCACGCATACACTTGCAACCACCGCCACAGATCATGCAAAGCTCCGATTGGACTATTCAGTCACATGAGACACTGCAAACCATCTATGCCACAGGCTTCACTATTCACTGTCTCTTGCAGACAAAAGATCGCCAATCATTCCCAAACTAAATGTTGTAATTTCGGCATTCCTTTTGCATGCGTTTTGGAAAAGGCTGTGGGATAAATGAGCTTTTCATGTATGGCTATACAGGCCCTAAACTACTTGGGCCTGATTTCATTGCATTCCACTCTTCTAATCACAGGTTGACTGCTTTTTCCTTAGCTTAACACAGCCTGTGATGGCTGGGCAATGGGATGGTTGCTTAATAGTAACATAATTTGCTCCCTTCTACAGATCTCTAGGTAATCTGGATATGAACTTAAAACCCTAATGTTCCCTGGCATTAAACATCTTTTCCTGTCATTTCCTACTTTATACCTATACTATAGTATAAAATGTTCTGGGTACTTTGGCTGCTGCCCCTTGTAGTTGCACATGAGAGTTTGAAGTACAGATTTTGAGGATTCCTTGGGTACATGACTGCTTTCAAATTCTAGGGATTTGACTTGTGAGCCAGGGAAGTCCCTTCTAGTCCTATGTTCCATCTCATATTATAGTCCACTATGCTGTGAATAGATTTATAAATTTTTTCTGACTTCCAAGCATTAAGGACATTTCACTCCTCTCAAGGTTTTTTACTTACCATCCTTGTTGTAATTTTACTGATAAATGTTTCTGATGTATCCCGGGGTCCATTAGCTATACTACCAAGCACAATCCAAATACAGTTCATTATTTCTTTCCAGCTCTGAATCCACAAAGCAGTCAATGCAGTTGATGCTCATGACCATTACTGGATTTAGCCACAAGATGGGGTTCACTACACACTGTTTGTAATGTAAGCCTTTGGCTACATTAGAAAAACTACACTGCTTTAACTAACTCAATTTAAAACTGATCTAGTTCCCTTGGAAAAACCCATATTTTAGATATACTGGAAATGGCCTAAATCTTGCAAATTAAAAATGCCTTTATTTAATTTTAAATCAATGCAATTTTTCTAGTATCAGTCAGATCTAAGCAGTTTGTTTTGATAAACCTGTCATAGTGCTGGTATATAAGCTATAATTCATTATTTTTACATCTTTATAGATTCTGTGTGATAGTGTGTCCAGCAGGTTGGTTATAAGACGCTTACTCAAAAGGAAACCTGGATGTGAGCGCACAGAGGCAGAAATGCAAGGTCTTCAAAGCAGGAAACGCTTATTTGGATCTACTACAGGATGCAAAAAAAGTTGCTGGTAATAAACAAAAAAAAAAGTTACCTAAGTCTGTACCAGTGGTGCTCAACCTTTTTTCCTGGTGGGCTGGATGGGCAGTGCCCTGTCTGACTGTGGGCTGGATGGTGGTGCTGATCCAGCGCCCAGGTTGCCATGGCAGTCACCATCCAGCCACACAGAGGGAGGCAGGGGACAGCCCAGCTTCATGGCAGGGAGGGGGCTTCACTGCAACCTGCGGGGGGCAGGGGGAAGTAGGGTGAAAAGGAGCAATCCCCACAGGATAGGTATGGGGCCCAGGTAGGTGGGGGGCAGGAGGCAATGAGGTCCAGCCCCATGGAGGGAAAGGGGCACAGCCTGGCTCCAACAGGGCATGCAGAGCTTGAAGTTTGGGGATTTGGCAGAGGACAAGGTTGTCATATTAATGGCCACTGCTCCCTTAATGCCAAGTTTCCCGACACATAGGGAGCCCTATAGGCCAGATGCAATGGCTCCATGGGTCACTTATGGCCCACTAGCTAGAAGTTGAGCACCCCTGGTCTATCCCACAAGGTAAACCTACAGCTAATATTCCTGGCCCAAAGACTGGGGGCTCTACTGCAACTAGAAAATCAGTCGTGGGTTACAGGAGAATGGCATGGAAGCTTAACATAAGACAGCAATTCTCACCTAGGGTGCCAGAGCACCCTGGAGTGACACCAGATCCTTTGAAGGGTGCCACAGCATGTGAAGAGACAATCAAGGTGTGATGACAAAGCAAATAAGCTAAGTAGGTAAGCGCAGGTTCAGAATTGCCTCACCCCCCCCCCACACCAGCAAGCCCTTCCGTAAAGGGGTAAGCACTGTAATATGTTTTTGAAACTAGGTGTTGCTCAAGTTACAGAAGTTATGGAGGAGTGCCTTGAGTGGTACTTTGAGTCCAAAAGGTTGAGAACCAATGGCATACAGGAATACAAAAGTTAATTCAGATTTCTCATCATACTTGGAAAAAAAAGACATTTTAATGAAAGAATCTATTACTAGGAAAACAGGAAAATGTCAAGTTAAGCCTAATTATTGAAAGTGGAAGCACACATATAGAGCCTAATATTTGTTGTAATTTATATAAAATGGAGAAAAATGTAATTTATTGAATATTTTTGACAGCAGCAGAGGTATGTATCATCATTATTATTGGCTAGGTGAGTAGTAGGATTTCTTTTTTCACTTTTGTAATAATAGAAGATATACTAACAGACTTTGTGCTACAGTTGCTCAGATTTTCATGAAATTAATACCAGGATATTTTAATTAGTGTGATAGCTCACCTGTTGCTTTTACAGACTGATGGTTAAAGCATTTCCTCATTAAAAAAAGAATCAGAGAATCATAGAAGTAGGGTCGGAAGGGAACTTGTAGATCTTCAAGTCCAACCCCCTGCCTGGGCAGGAGAAAAACTGGGCTCAGACAACTCCAGCCAGGTAGGCATCAAGCCTCTTCTTAAAAACCCCCAGGGTAGGAGCCAGCACCACTTCCCTTGGAAGTTGGTTCCAGACCCTAGCCGCCCTGACTGCGAAGTAGTTCTTACGGATGTCTAATCTAAACCTACTCTCCAACAACTCGTGGCCAATATTCCTTGTCATGCCAGGGGGCGCTAGGGGAAACAAGGTCTCTCCCAAACCCTTCTGGTCCCCTCCTAGTGAGTTTATAGACAGTCACCAGGTCCCCCCTCAGCCTTCTCATGTGAAGGCTGAACAGGTTCAGGTCCCACAGTCTCTCATTGTAGGGTCTCCCCTGTAGTTCCCAGTGTAAATGTCTTATTTTATTTCTGTATAACTGCCGTGCGGCACTCATTTATGTAACCTTGTAGTTTTGGCTTCTAATCAAAATGAAAGCTTTATATTTTCCCACGCTTGTATTAAGCTTCACATGCGTATTTTGTAAGTTTCATTTCTTATCTATAAGTGTCATTCCTGCAGAAACAAAACTTATGTAGAAAATCTACCTAGTAACTATTATGTAAAAGAAAACTATCCTATCCCTGTATGCTTAGCTTATATCACAGTTAGTGTCACAAAGGCAGTCCAACCAACATCTATAAAGAGGCATAGAGGCAAAAAGTAGCAGAGACGACGACTGAACGACCCTTCAGTCTTGATCACCCTGTAGCCAGTCCTCAGCCTCCCCGCCTGGGCGTATCCCTACGAAAACCAAGGCCTCGAAAATCCGACAATCGACAATGATTCACTGCGTTACAGTTTTGTTATCTATCATCTTGTTCATGAGCTGCTGACCAGCGCTAGGACTAACTAGCGAGTAGCCGCACCTATCCCGCAAGGGGTGGAAAGCAAGGGCTCGCTAGTGAACCCTGTGGGCCAACAGACTCCCTTTGTATCCGGCATACTGTAACTGAAGAAACATCGGAGACTCCACCTCTTAACTGCCTCTCTTCGTAGTTTAGAAAGCATATTTATGCTTTCTATACTTATATTTTCTGGAACTTCGTTCCAGCCAGTCTCCCCTCTTATTCGTAAGAGGGTGAGGCCAGGTGAGTGAATAAAACAATTTTTTACTTTACTTTATATTTACTCCGTAATAACTTCTGCCACTAACACCCTATCTCAATGAGCTGTTGACCAGTTCTGGAACTTAAGGAGTTGGCAGCCGAACCTAGCCCATCGGGTTAGAATGCAAGGGCTTACTCCGGAACCCCGTGAACCAACAGACATCCTACAAACTTATTATAGAAAACTAACAACTCACTCTAAGTCGTCTACTTGCGCCAACTCGGCGAATCTCGAAGGCGGTCATAAAGCTACCTCCAATCCTGCCCCACAAGCCGCGCGCTCGCCCGCTCCATGAAGCCTGTGGTTCCCCAAGCGGTGCCGGAATCGCTAGCCCAGCATTCCGCTACACCCGGATCATGCGGGTGGCCCTCCTCTGGACCGTCTCAATGTTGTCCACATCCCTCCTGAAATGGGGCGCACAGAACTGGACACAGTACTCCAGCTGTGGCCTGATCAGTGTCGTGTAGAGGAGGATCACCTCCTTGGATCTGCTTGAGATGCACCTGTGGAAGCACAACAAGGTGCGGTTAGCCCTGCCAACCGTGACCTCACATTGTCAGCCCATGTTCATCTAGGAGTCAATAATGACTCCAAGAGCCTTTTCTGCCTCTGTGCTCTCAAGAAGGGAGTTTCTCATCTTATAAGTGTGCTGCTGGTTATACTGACAAGTGCAGGGTGCTGCACTTGGGCAGTAATTGAAACACATCCTGTTTTTGTTAGCCCACCCCTGTAACCTATCCAAGTCTTGTTGCAGTCTTTCCCTCCCTACTAGCGTGCTCACCTCACACCAAATTTTGGTATCATCAGCAAATTTAAACAGGTTGCTTTTCACCCCATCATCCAAATCGGTGATAAGAAATTGAACAGCGCAGGCCCCAGGACCGAGCCCTGGGGGACTCTGCTGCCCACTTCTCCCCAGGTCGAATATGACCCGTCCACCACCACCTTCTGAGTACGACCCTTCAGCCAAGCTGCAATCCTGCAAATCTGACTGTGTAGGCATCAATGCCACAGTTGCCTAGTTTTTTAATGAGGATGGGGTGGGAGACGGTGTCAGAGGCCTTGCTGAAGTCCAGAAAGACTATATCCATGGCGATACCTGCATCCAGTGCTTTTGTGTCCCGATCATAAAAGGCAATCAGGTTGGTCTGACATGACCTGCCCCTAATGAAACCATGCTGGTTGCCTGTGAGCATCATCCCTGAGGCTGGCCCATCGCAGATGTGCTCCATGATGATCTTCTCAAAGAGTTTCCCTAGGATTGAGGTAAGACTGACAGGCCTATATTTGCCCGGGTCTTCCCTCCTCCCTTTTTTAAAGATGGGGACCATGGTGGCTATCTTCCAATCATCTGGCACCTGGCCCGAGCACCACGAGCGCTCATAAAGCCATGCCAAGAGCCCTGCAATAACCTGTGCTAGCTCCCAACACCCTGGGGTGGAGAGCATCTGGACTCGCTGATTTGAACACATCCAGCCCCTCCAGAAGCTCTCTAACCCAGTCCTCCCCAACCTGAGGTCTGGAGGCATTCCCCTTGAGTCCATCTTGCATCACGGTGAGGAAGTCCCAGTCCCTACCCAAGAAAATGGAGGTGAAGAATTGGTTAAAGAGGTCTGCTTTCTCCTCTGGCACAACCACCAGATTGCCCAGAGAATCTTGCAGGGGCCCCACTTTTCCTGGTGCTTTCTTCATCCTCCCTATATATTTGAAAAAGGCCTTTTTATCATCTTTGTTTTTGGATGCTAGTCCTAGCTTAATGTCTGCCTTAGCTTTCCTGACAGCCCCCCTACAGGCCTGAGCAGAGGAGGTATACACCTCTTTGGAGATAGCACCCCCCTTCCACCGGTTGTACGCCGCCTTTTTGGCAATCAGGCATTCCCGAACACCCTTGGTGAGCCAGGGGGGCTTTCAGGCACTCCTGCCCCCCTTGCTTCTTGTTGGGATGGTCACTCCTTGGGCCCCGAGTATCGTCTCCTTAAGGAACAACCACTCATCTTGGGCACTGAGTTCCCCTGCTCTCAAGAACCCCAGTGCCTCTCCCACTAATCTCAACTTGTTGAAGTTGGCCCTCTTGAAGTCTAGGGCTACTGCCCTGCTGCAGGCCCTTGACACCCTGCGCTGGATGGTGAATTCCAGCAAGCGATGATTGCTATCACCCAGGTGGTCAAGGACCTGGAGGCCCCTTACCAGGTCATCGCCTGGTAAGAATCCCTTAATTGTTGGAAGCTTAAGATAAAAATTTAGCAATCTAGAGGTTTTTTTAAATAAAGGTTCACACCATTTCAGTTGCATATCTCCACTAATTTAATATACTCAGTAAGGGTCTGATCCAGTGTGCACTGAAGCCAATGACATCCTTTTCAATTACTTTACCGGGTGCTGGATCAGGTCCTTAAAGGAATTTGAAAAACAGTATACTGAACATAGAGATGATTCCTTACAATATTAACTGTTAGCTGAAGTGGAAGTTTACAGGCACATTTAGCAAAATTTGATGTACCACACACTTGATAAGTGCCCTTAAAAAGTAATGCTTTGATAAGTATATCTCATGTAAAATCTTTTAAACAGATGATGAAAATTACATTATTTTCAATAATAGATGTTTGGTGGCTATTCTAGCCACTTGTATCTGCTGCTTTATGGAATATTTCCAAAGCTGCGTCCAGACAAGCATGGACATTTAGTTCCCTGGGGACAACCAGCAGCAGAGCACTTTGTGCTGCTGCTAGTTATCTCTGGGGAATGCCCATGCCACTTGCCCTCTGGTGCACAGTGGGTTACCCTGGGTGGGGTAGGGGAGTCTGGCTAGCTTTACTGGGGTCCTGGGGGCCTCCCGGGTTGCAGCAGCAGCAGCGATCCTGCCACTCAGAGCCTGGCCAGCAGTTTCAGTGTGGCTCTGGCTGACCAAGATCTGGTTTTGAGCAGTGTATGCTGCCCCCGCATATGCCAATCCACTTTCTCTTTGAGAGGGTTTTTTTTGACCCAGGGGCCAACCCCTGCCCTGCACTGCTCCCTTGCAGTGCAGAGAACAGATGAACATGTGGTACTGCAGACACATCTGCGCAGACACATACCACACGGATGTCCTCATCTGGATGTGGTCCATAAGTGGTGCTAGCCAGAAAACTGTATTTATTTTAAGAAGAGAGCACAGATTAAATGGGTATGAGAAATAAAGAAATTTCTTACCCTAGAGATGTAACCTCTTCAGGTCAGGATACATGGGAGAACATGGTAGGTTGTTGTTGCTGTTGACGCATTTATTCTTTAAATAAAGGACTTCAGCATCCAAGGCTAGGAACTATCATGAGATCTACAATATTAAGCTGCTCGTCCTCACCTTCAAAACACTGTACAATTTTAGTCCTCACTTGGCACTCAGTACTACCTCTGATGAAATTCCCATGCAGTATTACTGAAGGGACAAGCATGCCACCAAAACCTGTGAAAATTCATTCAAAAACAATGGAGGGACAATTTTTTCAACGCAGTAGCAAAGGCAGGATCTCAGCATTATGTAACAAGCAAATCTGAATTACATATTCAAGTTGGAGGAATGGGATATAACTCTTGACTAGAAAGAAGATTAAACAAGAGAAAGACTAGAGACTAAGGGCGGGAGGTACTGCTCTTTCATACCTAATTGGGGCCAACATGAAAAATGGGAAGTGGCACGTTGTTAACCCTAACTAGCCAAGAAGCATATGTGACTACTCAGGAAGAGGTTGACACTAAGTTCAGTGTCATATGTCACATGACATTCTGGATACTAGCCCCTGGACGAATTTTCAAGAAAAGTGGAAAAAAAACAACCCAAAACCAAACTAATTTGTGATTTACACCTGTATAATTCTTATGCAATTTTCCGTCTGTAACAGAAATGCTGAAGTGATAGTTTACTAACAGGAAATATATTGAATGCAGCAGTTTTCCAAGAAGAGTAGAGCACAGACATACCCACAAATAGCTGAAGGAATTACAACCAATTTAGTGATTTTGGCATCAGCAGATAAACCAGCAACAGACCATATAGAAGCTGCCATGTGCTAGATTTTTCAGTCCTCTGTTTCTGACTACACAGACACACAAAAACATTTCATTGGTCATTTTTACTGACTGATAGATAGCCAACTGCCTTGTATGTCTTTGGTCCTATTAACTGCTTTGCTGTTTCCTCCTTTTTCTATTGAGATGTAAGGGACTGTGGGGTATCAAGGGAAGCCCTGAGCCTCTGGCTAGTTCACCAGGATTTGAGTACATCTCTTCAATCCTTTCCTACTGACAAAGAATATCCTAAGTAAATTCTACAGAAATGGCTTCCAGCTGCACCTTTCCTGTGGAGCCCCAGAAGCCCTTTGAATCCATACACCATTATCAACGCTCATAGTTTTAGACACAAATCTTGGGAGAGCTCTTCTTAAACCCACATCTCCTGGAATCATGAGATTAGATGAGGATCTTGGTTTTCAATTTTTAAACAGTTGCAGAGAAAAAGCTTGAAAATGTGACTTGTGTACCCTTAGCAGCTTGAAAACAAGACAACAAAAAGAAACCCAAATATCCAAATTAAGTACTTCAAGAACATTTTCTTGATACCACAGTGATATAGCACTCCTTATATATCTAAAAAATAGGGTAACGGGTTGCATTTTATCTTCCAATATATAGTTTCGAATATCATGAAAACACTGTTCTCTGTATTTCTGATTTTAGTTGGCCTAAGATTAAAAGCAAATGCAGGATCTTCCTCTAGTGCCACACTCCTTACCAGAACACAGCTTGACCCAGTGCAGCAGATGCAGGTTGCACTGTTGTTACCAGATGAGAAACTTTGTATTTGCTTCTTTGTGAAAGCTATTAAGAACTCTCCCCATGTTATCACATTTAATCATTTAAATTACTTTAAAGCTTATGAAATATAATTTGAGGTAAATTGTTGAATTGGTTAGCGGCTCTTGGTCAGTTCTGTCACTGTGCGTTTTACTATGTGGTCTTTTTTAAAACTAGGATAAACACAACGAAGCACTTTTTCAGTTGAATATCATGAACAATTTAGAAGCCATGTTTCTCTGCTCAGGTGATTTACTTAATAAAATTACAGATAAGCAAAAAAGCTCCTCTACAGTGTCAAGAAGACAGAAGATGGCACAAGGCACAGGGGGAAGGGTGGGGAGGAGGGTGATGGACAGAACAAAAAAAAGCGCATCTGATTTTATATATGTAAAATCTAATAATTTAGAACACTGCATTCATTTAATTACAGCCACCATGGCCGAGAAATAGATGTTTTCAACCTGCTCTCAACTGCAGTTGACATTTCTTGGAGAATACTGAAAGTTATGGTGATAAAGAGACTCAGGCTCAAAGAAACAACTAATATTCCATGTTAATGGCCACCTGTACTCCTTCTCACGAATTTTCTCTGTGCAGCAATTCCCCAATGGCCAAGCCAGCACATCTAAACAACTGTTCCACTACAGCCCGGTTTCAAAGGGTGATCCTCTCTCTTTCCCTTCTATGTCCATTTACTAGCTTCCATCTTTGGGTACTTCTGCGTTTCCATTGCCAAGCACAATGCAACAAGTATTTAGTCCTCTTAACATACATGCCCTTAATATGGCATGCATTACTCTATCTTTCCATCCTAGCCCCTCACCAAAGAAAAATTATTGGTGTTACTGTCTAAAGAAGTACTTAATTCATCAAGGCATTAACTATATATTTCTATAAATCCACTGACTGCATCTCAATGCACAGACTCAAGAGGTCTGATGTGCATATGAGAGCAAACCCTTGGGACGTAGTAGTCAAAGTTGTATCTGGAGAGCAGCAAGGAGAAGCTGAGACTGTACAGCACAGTATTTTTTTAGGGGTGGTGACAGCCAAGGAATGTAATCAACTGAAAGACCTTATTTGTATATGAAAAGTTTTCATTTACTATAGTTACAAACCCACAATTTCAGTTACTGTAACTAAAACAATCTGTGCGAAAGAGGTGAGATGTCTCCTTTTTTAAGCTGCTTTAATACAGCTGGGTAATTTTTTTTAAGTCTGTGCACCAAAAATGCAGCTTTACCTTAAAGGGGAAAAAGTAAAAACAAATTAAAATAACATTCTGGCTTGATGGTTTTTTAATGACACATTTTAACTTTTCCTTTTGGGAAAAAAGGGTATTTTTCTTTTTTACATTAGAAGACCGCCTAAAAGTGACTTCAAAATTTACCATTTCGAGTTTGGAAGAGGTCTAAAAACCCCTAAATTAAGTGATTGTCAACTGTATTCAACCCAAAATAAAGAGGACTCCCCCCGCCCGCCAATAAGGTATCCAATTGTTGCCATCTTGACCAAGCAGCAAAAAGAATCAAAACGTGTGGCAAAGGTAACATCTGTTATTAGATATTTGCAACAAAACTTTATCTGTAAGCTTTTGGGCACAGACACCCATCACCAAGCATAGGAGATCGCAAAGACTGTAAACGTCCTCCTAGGTAGAAATGAAAATGCACGTGTCATTTTGGGGGGGTTGTTTTGTTTTTGGGGGTAGGGGGGTTCCCCATGGACAAAACAGAAATAAGATGTTTTGCAAGGGCGGGTGGAAGACCCCAGGGTGGGTGAAGTTTGGCAGTGACAAGTAGTAATGCCAATGGACAGGGAAGAGGTAATTTTTTAACATTTTTCACATTCCAGGCCAAATCTAGTCCAAATCCAGTCCAAATCTGTGAGTCACTGTAAGTGGCCCTAAAACTGGCAAACTTCTTCCACCCCCACCAGGGCCTTCAGATATTTCCAAAGCCTTTTGGGGGGCATCCTACCTGCAGGCCCAAGCCTGGAGGCTTGGGGATAGGCAGGGAAGAGGTGCCCACTCCGAGAAGGGGAGAGTGCCATGATGAGACCTGCTTTCTTCCTTCAAAGCTAGTCTGTCCACAGTTAGTAATGCGAATTAAGCTAAAGAGTTAGAATTGCGACCAAAGCGTGTATTCACTCTTTAAAGTGTAATAACATCGCCTGCATGAAGCCGAGCCCTGAATAAAGAGCTGCCGACCGAGAGCGAGAGCGGGAGGGCGGCAGGCGCCTTCCCCGCGGCCGCGCTGCCGTGGGGGTCCCCGCGCCGCCGCCGCCGCTCGCCCGCCCGCACCTGAGCTCCAGCTGGTCGAGGCGCTCGAGCAGGCGGCCGGAGCGGTCCGCCATGGACGTGGAGCGGTAGAAGCGGCCGCGGGGCTCGGCCGCCTTGGCGCTGATTTTCGCCTGGGCCATGGCGCTGCCTCGCCCAGAGCCAGAGCCAGAGCCAGAGCCAGAGCCACCGCGGCGCCACCCCCGGAGCTCCGCCCGCGGCCAGGGGGGCGGGCACGGGCAGCGCGGCCCCGTCCCAGCGGCCGAAGCTATGTCCCGGCGCGCCAGGTGGGCGGTGCCGCCCGGCGGCTGAAGGAGAAGCCGCCCCGGGGCCCGCCGCAGCCGCCCGCGGGAAGAGGCCTGAGTTGTGCACGAGCGGAGAAGAGCGGGGCTAGTTTCCCGCCCAGCGGCCCGTCCTGAAGCCACGCCGCTGCTTGCCCGTCGTCCGCGGGCAGCGCCGCAGCCCGGCCCCTGCGCCAGAGCCTGACGGCCCGCGCCCCTCGCCCGCCGCACTGCAGCGGCTCCTCCGCCCCCGCAGGCGCAATCCCGGGTCCCCCGACGTGGGACCTCTGCCCAGCAGCAGACGAGGTTTATAATACTTGTATTACATCAGCTAAGCAGCTGCAAAGATTGTTCTTCGCAAGTTTTCGGGCACAAAGACCCTCCCTCAGGCATACGGAGACCCTGCTCTGCCTGGGGAAGGGTGTTTGTCCCCAAAGCTTGTAAAGAACAACTTTTCCAATGATTTAGCTGGTCTAATAAGAGATCACATCTGCCCAAAAAACCTCGTCTTCTTGTGTCCTTAGGCTACAAGGCTACAACCACACTGCTAAGAGCTGCCCTAAGGCACCCACTCCTAGCCCAGTACCTCTGTGGCTAGCCTTGGGCTGGCGCTGCACCAGGCACCCACTGGTGCAGAAAGTCTTCCTTTCCCACCTCCGTTTTAAATGTTCGTTTTACTGAAGTCCAGCTTGAGTCCTGCAGGCAAGTAAATCCCAGCTAAATGTGTGAGCTAGAGCCGCAGTTTCAAGCATCTTAAGGAGGTGCAATGAAAGGAAAATAGAAGATGTGGGGAAAAAAAAGCAAAACGTGTGCTGACATGTTTAAAATTAGTATGGAAAGTTCAAACCCAGCTACAGAAACAAACAGACCCCGACGTTTTATTTACATAAACCGATCATAAGGCTGCTTCAGTAGTAACATTACACAGAGGCCTGGTGGCACTGCCATGCTCAGAGAAGCTGTGGTGTGCTCAGGGGCAATCCAGGAACAGGAGCTGGACCTCCAACTGGAAATGCTCTCATTTTGCTTTGTCTTCTGGGTACCCCTATGCTAAGGTGCAAGTAATTCATACAATTTATCTACTTCACAGAAGGTGGATTAACACTTGGTTACCCGGTGCTTCTACAACAGTGGTCATTAATCACAATGGACTGGTCAATCTTACAGTCAATCTGAGGGAAGGGACAGAGTGCAGCACAGGCACAGGTGGAGACGGCTTTGCTCCCTGCTGCAGCTGTGCTGTGCTCCCCGCCTGCCCAGTGGCAGGATGCGCACCGTTGTGCAGCTCTTAGGGCAGCAGGGCTCAAAGCACAGCATATAGCAGCTGTTGCCTCCACCCTCCTTGCACACAGATGTGCTGCCTAGGCCTCTACTTGTCCCACCACTGGCCCGTCTCCACTCACCCCAGCCCTGCTCCTGCCTGTGCCCTGCTCTCTCCCTTACTGCTGGAGCCTTGATTTGCCCCCTTCCCCCCCTAGCCCTTTCCACTCCCCCTGCCCCTTCCCCCACAGACTTACCTGCTCAGGGGGACACCCTGAGCACCCAAATAATTTTTTCTCCCTCTGCCTTGATTTGCCCTTCCCCTTCCCCCTTCCCACACAGACTGACCTGCTGGGGGAGGAGGTTCACAGTAGATCTTGGATTGCTTTTTAATTCAAGTGATCTTGTACTTAAAAAGGTTGGAGATCAGTGTTCAATGCATTCATTAATACACTTTTGTTCAGTGGTTCTAAACCTTTTCTGTACTGGGACTCATTTGTAAATGTCAGTGGTCAGTTCTGACCTCCTGCCTCCAAGCCCCAGCCCCCCAGTGTCGGTGGGTGTTCAGCATGGGCCCTAAGTAGCCCCTTGCAGGCAGGAGCTCTGCCAGCCTGCAAGGGAAAAGCCACCATTTCCCATATTTTTCTCCTTTAAAGGAGAATCCATTTTTGAAGTTTGTTTGTGCCCCTTTCATATACTCTTGGAACCCACTTTTGGGTCGTGACCCACAGATTGAGAAACACTGCTTTAGGTAATGCACATTAAATCTAGTACCTCTATTGTGAGGTACTAAAGGCACATTAGTCTATTTTAATGGACATTAGCTAAAGAGCACTTTTTGTGAGCTTTAATGTGCATTAGAAGCTAATTCGCATTAAAACCCACATGTAGATATGTCCACTGGTATAAGACACCACACCCCACAGCCCTACCTTGCCTCCACGTACAGGATAGAAATAAGTAGGAGTCAGGGAACACCTACTAGTATCTAAGAAGAGCGTGCTATTTGTAAGACACAATTATTGATTTGGGAAGCAACCTTACACAGGTAAGTCTCCTCTGATCTCACTATTACACATGATTCTAATAACTCAAGTCACATACAGGGCCCAGTTGCCATTCCTTTGTATCCATTTATGATCAGAGACCACAGGAGTTTGAAAACACCGATTTCTTTGGAAGGATACTACTTTGTCCACCCCACTGGTGGCCAATTTATGGCATTAGCAGTCATTATGCTTGGCGCACACGCCCTGGGCACTGAGCTGGAACAGTACTCTGGGAAGGGAAAGGGACTGGAGTGGCAATCTGGGGCCAATGCTGGCTCAAGGGTTTGGGCTCACCTAATTCAGTGTTGCTACATCCTGGTGACAAGTGATGGCGCTGGATGACAGCAGTGGCTGATAATCACAGTAGCACTACTTTGAACTTAAATTGCAGTACACTTCCCAAAAAGGTTAGCCACCCTTTACCAACCAACTTTTGCCTTCCAGTCAGGGAGACTGATGTTGCACATGCCTAATGCATGGTCACAGCAGTATGAATCAGTGTTCTCTCAGGCTTGTCCATTAAGAAATGACATCATTTCCCAAATGCTTTTGATTTAAAACCAAACCGCTCAGCCAGCCTTTTCACCACTTTGTCCTGTGTTAATTGGCCTAGTTTACTATAATACCCCTTCTTCTCTGCATGGCTGCCCTGTCAGATTGTGCAACACATTTCCTTTTAGCACTTGCTCTTATTTTGTTTAAGTCATGAAGAACAGGTACCTTGTATCCCCAGAAATGGGACAGCAGACACATCCAGTCTGGATTCTTTTTGAGACTCATGTATTCTAACCAGGCTATAATCTATTCTAAGTGGACAGTGTATATCAAATGTTGTCTTGTGTTCAGGGAAATATGGTAATAAAGGATTTTACAGAATACATTGTTTACATTGTTTAATTATTTAAACAATGTAAACAATGTATCCTGTAAAATCCTTTATTACCATATTTCCCTGAACACAAGACAACATTTGATATAAAACGACCTCCCCAATAATAAATTCTACACACAGAAAATTTATAAATGTATTATAATTATCCAGGTGTGGAACTGAATTATTGGAGGACCATCTTAAATTCATCTCCCCCCACTACTGCAGGTGGTGTGGGGAGAGGTGAAAAGGGGGCAATAATGGGGCAGGCAGTACAAGAGGAAGGCAGCTTGACCCCTGCCACCTCTCTCTGCACCCAGGCTTACCTCCTATTATGCTTGCCCCCACCCACCCCAGCCTCAGGCTGCCTTCAATCTCTTCTTCCCCCTCCCCGTCACTTTTGGCTGCTGGCTGAGCTGGGGGCACAGCAGCAATGCCTGCCAGGTAGGCTGAGGTCCTGATTCTAGCTGGCAGCACCTGCTGTGCAGCCTTACTTTCCTTTATCCTACAGCAGAGGCTTATGCAGCAGAAGCTGCTATTACTTATATTTCCTCACTTAAAACATGCACCTCAATTTCCAGCAGCTGAATACAAGAAAAATGTGGTAATTTATTCTGTAATAATTCTATTTCTTTTTCCAATTCAGTGGTTCTTAAGCTTTATCAACTAACGACTGTGCTCCATAACTGTTGTGAGTTGAGTGGTACCCCAATTTCAAACACATTTATTATTGTGTTTACCTCCTTGCACAAAGGTCAGGTAGTGTTAGGAGAAGGGGGCGAGGGAGGGGGTAGGAAGAGCAGCCATGCAGGGACCAGCATGCAGTTACCTCCTTGCAGATGGCCTAAATTGTGTAATCTCCTTGCAGAGGGCCCAAATACTTAAGATCAACTCTTTGGATGGAAAAGAGTAATATGTAGAAAAATAATAGTGTTACAACTCCCTGTCCCCGCACCTGAAATTATTATTGTTGCTGTTTCTAAGAATGAGAGAACATAGCAGGGAAACTTTCCTTCTATGAAAGAAAACATTGCAACTTCATGGTTCTATAAACTTAACCATATTTGGTAAAGATTACTATGGCCTGCATGACGCACAGTATTTACCATAAAGATTAATCACAGGTTTCCCCTAAGACTCCAAAATTATTTGACCTCTGTAAAAATCTATAACATTAAGTTCTGCGCATTTAAGAGAATTAACTCTGTTTATTACTTAATATATGTTGCTGTACATGTGACGCAGTTCAATTAAAACTAACCCTGTTCTCCCCTCCCCTCTATGGATTTATTCCTTATGAAGGCAGCTAAGCAAGGATCTTACTATGGCTTATTTGGGATCTTGTCTTCTCTTTGAATCTGGCAGAGGGAGCACCTACGTACAACCCCAGCAGAATGCAGCCCAAATGAGTATCAAGAACCAAGAAGGTAAAGAATAAGTGACAAGGATTTTAAAGTCAGAGATTTAAGTTAATATGTACTTGTGGAAATGCAAATTTGCCATTTTAATTCTGAAAAACTCAGATTACTAGTATTTCTTTATGCTTTATGTACCAGTTATATTTGAAGGTAACAACACTGAAGCAATAGGCAAAAGAATACGATAAAAATCAAGGCAGAAGTGTTGTTTTTTCCCCTTCAAAACAGGCATATTAAATAGCAATCAAGATATTCTGCAAATATTCTGAATGCTTGATAAATGAATTAACATAACCTTGCAAGAATGATGTCTAATAAAACAGCTGCTTTCATGGCTTGATGTTACAAAGCCTATGCAGTGGTTGTAAGATTTGAAGAAAGGTTTTATTTATGAATATTGTATAACTTGTGGCTGGAGTATTCAAGGTTTGAAGATTGTTAGCATGGTTTTTTTGTCCTGGCTTGTATTTTGATACCCAAGGCTAGGGCACTGGTGGGGGGCTGGGTAGAGGGGCCACACTGGCCAGTGGTGGCTGGCTGCTTGGCTGGGCTCACCATTATCCAGCAGCCTGCTGGGAGGCCTGTGGAAGCACACCCCAGCTCAGAGGACAGCTGAACGTGCATGGGGCACCACAGACATGTCTGCTGCAACACAAACTGCACAGCTATGCTTGTCTGGACATAGCCACTGTGAGCACAGAAAAGGACCCAACTCACTGAAACAAGCTTCCATAAGAAATACAGTGGTAATATTGAGAGTGCAACTTAAAGCCCTAAAATTTTAAAAAGTTTGTAACAAAGCCCTTCCCTAGCCAACCTTTACATTTTTATATGAATTTGCCTAGTCAGTTTGTTCTTCTAACTTTGGTACTGAGGTGGCCAGACCCACCTCCCAATCCTCTTAGGTAATGCTTTCCTTAACTGGGAACTGTTAAAGCAGATATAAATGTGCAAAATAAAACAAGGCATTGGGGGAGTCCCTGTTCCCCCAAGCACTACCAGGAGTAACTACAAATAACCGTCACAAGCTGGCAGAGGGTAAACTCAGATTAGACATCAGGAGGTGCGACTTCATTGTCAGGGCTGCTAGGATCTGGAACCAACTTCCAAGCGAAGTGGTGCTGGATCCTACCCTGGGGGTCTTTAAGACAAGGCTAGACAATCACCTCACTGGGGTCATTTGACCCCAGTACTCTTTCCTGTCATGGCAGGGGATCGGACTTGATGATCTGCTCAGGTCCCTTCCGACCCTACTAACTATGAAACTATCTCCTGACAAAGATTAAGAGTTGCAATGTCATCATGCTCTATGATCCTGTTCTACTTCCAGTACTCTAACTTTCAGGACAGGGTTTTTTGTTTTAATACTGCAATAAAAGCTCTTTCCAAACTGTTTTTGGGTTTAAACCAGTTGCATCTTTCAACTACCTGCAATATTGTCAAACAGATAAGAGATCCTTCACTGGGTGTGATAGATGGCTTGCTTAAGGTTAAGCATTTGCTCTAGGGATATTTTGGATCATGCTTACAAGAGAACAGTGAAATATCTACCACAATTTTATACATTCTTTAAGCATAAGCAGTCACAGTCCAGAGTAATTTTGCCTTTTGGAAAAGGTTTTAAATCCAGTCAAATCTGTGCTCCTTTTTAACTTTTAGAGGTATATGAAGTATTTATATTTAGACTTACACTAGTTACATACAGTGTGCTTATGCCAAGTCAAATGGTGACATCACTTCTTATTACAATACAGTTTCATTCCAATTTACCTACAAAGGACCACATAAGCTAGAAAAACTGGGTAAAACCAGAGAGCTTATATAGGTATTTTGTAATATGGAAGGAGGGAGTTAAAAAGCTTGATTACAGAGAAACGAGAGCAGAATTCATCAAAAAAGTAAAAACATAAAATAATTAATGTTTAATTATATTAAAATATGGAAATTAAGCTCCCTTTATAAAGAAAAAAAAATGTGCAACAGAGAAAGTAGAATACAGAAATTATTTCACTTGTACCTCTAAGAGGTAATTGCAAGGGAAATTTGTTTTATTTACAAACTTTGCTCCAGCTTTTATCAAGACAGGAATAGAAACATTAAATTTTAACCCAGCTAGCATAACAAATTAAGATACCACATTTATTAAAAATAAAAATAGCAGAAAATAGCTATTTATCTAAATGTCCTGATCTTGCAAAGCTTTGCGGAGGCACAGGGACCTGCCCATGCATTATTAGTTGAAGGAGAGGGGTCCAAACTCCTCATTAGAAAAAGACTGGCAAGGTAAGCTGCTCTGAAACAATGGAGGCTTACTCATTTTTATCTCCTGTAAAAGGTACATGGAAAAAAAGTAAATACATTAAAAAAAACACAACATTTTACAAAAGAAGAATTAAATGCAAGAGCCAGCAGGGTAAGAAGAGCCTACTTTTTAGGCTACAAGTTCTGATGATGTCAGCAGAAACTCATGATTCATTACCTCATAGTCATCATTCATTAGAAAAAGGAACATGAAAGGCTTTTAAAATTTATTTTCTTCTATCACACATAATAAGTTGCAGTATATACACATCTATAAACTCCAGATGTTAAATTGCATGACTCAAACAGCAACATGTTATATTACAAATCTAAACATATAAGTGCTTTAAAGCAGTATTTCCTGACCCTTTGTAAATGGATGAATAAGTGTCCATTTCCATAAACAGCTTAGATGGCATGCTACTAGCATACAGCAGTAACTTCTTTTATATGTCCTCCAGACTTCGCTTGATAGCTTCTTGCAGTTCTGCATCTTGCTCTGCATAAGAAAATTAGATTTTCAAATTGTGGGTTGGCAACTCATTATGTACATACTTATGTCAATATCACTTAAAGGAGAAATACTTACTACTTTAAAACTGTGTGCAATCACAGTCAACCTTATCAAGGCAATTTTCATACTATGTATTCAGAATTCAAAAATGTGCGAAGCACCATTGACTGGAATGTGCCAATTCTTGCATTAGGACACTTAGTTAAAGGTATGCAGTAGAGGTGTTTGTTATAAATATTAGATTGAGGAACAAAAATGAACAGAAAAAGCCAACTACAAAAATAACTGAACAAACTTAAAAGATGTGTCAAATAGAAAAGCTTCAATAAAACAGTCCACTTCCCAGTCAATAGGTATTCTATGCACAAAATGGGCAATCATAACAGACAGTGCTGCTGCTAGTTTCATTAGCAGGGCCAAGAAATGAGCAGAGAAAGAAACAATGAACTCTAGCTTTAGTAGTGTTCCATCCAAGTCAGAAATAAAACATGTTGGTAAAGAAGTACAGAAAAGCTGGTACTGCATTGGCCTCTGCAGATAAAGAAGGCATATCTAAAACGACTATTAAAGCTCCTTTTACAACCACAAAATACACACGCAAGTGTACTGCACTTGTGCTTGTTCACATGGTTTAGTACTGCTTCAGGGACTGAGCTAATTCATTAATAATAAAAATGCTCCTCTGTTTTAGAAAGCCACAGCCAGGTTCCCAATTACAGACAGTTTTAAATGAAGGCTGAGTAGTTTGTGACAGTGATGGTAATCTAATTATTGCCATGAAAATGTTGATCATATTTAGTACAATAAACATTTAAAACTTTTTTTTGACAAATTCAGGTTATTATTCTAGACCTGGTACAATCTGGATTTAGATCAGGACATGCAATTGAAACCATTACAATTGTACTGATGGATGAGCTCCTGCTCAACTATATTTGATATTGCTAACAGTGAGGATCAACCATGCATGGTTTAGGTCCTGCATGGAGGAAAGGTCCAAAAACAAAGAATCAACCACAGCTAGAACTCCTCAATGAAGTCAGAGTTTCATAGTTGGTAGGGTTGGAAGGGACCTGAGCAGATCATCAAGTCCAACCCCCTGCCATGGCAGGAAAGAGTACTGGGGTCAAATGACCCAAGCAAGGTGTTCACCTAGCCTCCTCTTAAAGACCCCCAGGGTAGGAGCCAGCACCACTTCTCTTGGAAGCTGGTTCCAGACCCTACCCGCCCTGACCGTGAAGTAGCGCCTCCTGATGTCTAGTATGAATCTACCCTCTGCCAGCTTGTGACTGTTATTCCTGGTCACTCCTGGCAGTGCTCGGGGGAACAGGGACTCCCCCAATGCCTGCTGGTCCCCCCCTGACTAGTTTGTAACAGGCCACTAGATCCCCCCTCAGCCTTCTCTTCTGGAGGCTGAACAGGTTCAGGTCCCGTAGCCTCTCCTCATAAGGCCTGCCCTACTGCCCCCGATCATGCGGGTGGCCCTCCTCTGGACCCTCTCCATGTTGTCCACATCCCTCCTGAAGTGCGACGCCCAGAACTGGACGCAGTACTCCAGCTGCGGCCTGACCAGTGCCGCACAGAGGGGGGAGGATCACCTCCTTGGACCTGCTTGAGATGCATCTGTGGATGCATGACAAGGTGCGGTTAGCCTTCCTGACTGCATCCCCACACTGCTGGCCCATGTTCATCTTGGCATCAATGATGACTCCTAGATCCTTTTCTGCCTCTGCACTGACAAGAAGGGAGTTCCCCAGCCTGTAGGTATGGTGCTGGTTCTTCCTCCCCAGGTGCATCACCTTGCACTTGTCGGTATTGAATCCCATCCTGTTCTCATTCGCCCACCCCTGTGACCTGTCTAGGTCTGACTGCAACCTATTCCTCCCTTCTAGCGTGCCCACATCTCTCCATATCTTAGTGCTGTCAGCAAAACTGAACAGGGTGCTTTTTACCCCCTCGTCCAAGTCACTGATGAAGAAGTTGAACAGTGCAGGCCCGAGGACCGAGCCCCGAGGGACCCCACTGCCCACATCCCTCCAGGTCGAAAATGACCCATCCACCACCACTCTCTGGGTGCGGCCCTCCAGCCAGTTGACACCTACACAGTCAATTGGGTCGCCAACACCACAGACCCCAGTTTCTTAATGAGAACGGGGTGAGAGGCAGTGTCAAAAGCCTTCTGAAAGTCCAGAAAGACTATGTCCACTGCTACCCCTGCATCTAAGGATTTGGTGACCTGGTCGTAGAAGGCCACCAGGTTGGTCTGACAGGACCTGCCACTGATTAACCCGTGTTGGTTACCCCTAAGCATGATCTCCCCTGCTGGCCCCTCGTGGACATGTGCCAGGATAATTCTCTCAAAAAGCTTGCCCAAGATCGAGGTAAGACTAACCAGCCTATAGTTTCCCAGGTCCTCCTTCCTCCTCTTTTTGAACATGGGAACCACACTGGCCCTCTTCCAATCCTCTGGCACCACACCAGAGCACCATGAGTGCTCATAAAGCCATGCCAGAGGTCTTGCAACGACCTCAGCTAATTCCCTCAGCACTCTGGGGTGGAGATCGTCCGGACCAGCTAATTTAAATACATCCAGTTCCTCCAGAAGTTCCCCGACTAGAACCACTCTGACCCTTGGCCTGGGTGCGCCTCCCCTGGGGCCTGAGGGGGTCCCAGTGGGGGGGGCTGATCCAGTCCTTGCTCAGGAAAATGGAGGCAAAGAAATCGTTTAATAGGTTAGCTTTGTCATCTGGTGTGACGACCAGATTTCCTAGCGTGTCCTGCAGGGGTCCCACTTTACCCAGTACCTTCTTTTTGCCCCCTATGTATTTAAAAAAGGACTTCTTGTTGTCCTTGGCTAGTCCCAGTTCAATCTCCACCTTGGCCTTCCTGGCTGCCCCCCTGCATCCTCGAGCAACCACAATGTAGTCTTCCCTGGTGATGGCACCTCCCATCTATTGCGTGTACGCTTCCCTTTTAGCTAGGAGACATTCCTGGATGCTTTTGGTAAGCCATGGGGGCTTTTGCACCCTCTTGCCCCCTTTGATCCATGTTGGGATTACCTCCCTTTGGGCTTGGAGGATCATCTCCTTAAGGAGCCACCACTCTTCTTAGACCTGACTTCATTTTGTTTTTCTGGCATGCTGGCACTCTGGCACCTTCTAAGGTAGGCGTTGTGGGGATTTTCAGTACTCCGACCAAAAAACACTGCCTACCCCTGATCTAGTTCAATCCCCGACTCAAAGCAGGACCATCCCCAACTTGATCATCCCAGCCAAAGCTTTGTCTACCTGGGTCTTAAAAGCTTCCAGGAATGGAAATTCTACAACCTGGGAAACCTGTTCCAGTGCTTTGCTACCCTCCCAGTGAAAAAGTTTTTCCTAATATCCAACCTAAAATTCCCCTGCTGCAATGACCATTGCTCCTTGTTCTTCCATCTGCCACCACTGAGAGCAGTCTAGCTCCATCCTCTTTGAAACCCCCCTTCAGGTAGTTGAAGGCTGCTGTTAAATCCCGCCTCCCTCAGTCTTCTCCTCCCCAAACTAACTAAGCCATTCCCTCAGTCTCGTCGTAAGTACCCCTGCCCCCTAACCATTTTCACTGCCCTCCACCAGATTCTCTCCAATCTGTCTACATCCCTTCTGTAGCGGGGAGCCCAAAACTGGACAATACTCCAGATGCGGTCTAACCAGTGCTGAATAGAGGGGAAGAATTATTTCCTTTGACCTGCTGGCAATGCTCTTACTAATGAGCCCAGTATACTGTTAGCATTCTTTACAATAAGGGGACACTGTTGGCTCATAGTCACCTTATTGTCTACTGTAACCCCAAGGTCCTTCTTTGAGGAGCTGCTGCTTAGCCAGTCAGTCCCCGCCCTGTATTGGTGCATGGGCTTGTTCTATCCTAAATATAGGATTTTGAACTTGTCCTTATTGAACCTCCTGAATTTTTTTCTCAGTCCAATCCTCCAATATGTCAAGGTCTCTCTGAATCTTATCCCTACCCTCCAGTGTATCTACTACTCCCCACAGCTTCGTATCATCTGCAAACTTGCTGAGGGTGTACTCCATTCCATCTTCCAAGTCATAGATAAAAAAAATATTAAACAAGACAGGCCTGCGGACCATCCCCTGGAGAACTCCACTTAATACCAGCTGCTGACCAGACAACTATATACACAAAGGGCAGGTCAAGCTAACTGCATGCAAATTTACAGCTTAGTTCTAAACAGGCTAGAATTGCCCAGCCAAGACCTATTGTTTAACTCTGAACTAATTACATGCGTTTCAGGAACAACGCCACTGAAGTTAATGGAGTCAAACTAATTAAGACTGGTATGAAGTGACGTCCCCAAAAATGAGGCCTTCAGTCCTCTAGGGAGGAGTTGAAAGTTGAACTCCAGTGAAAGTTGAGTCAGGTGGCATTCTTTTCTGACTAGTGCACACACTTTTCTTTATTTTTCAATATCTGCTTATTGTTCATAAATGCTCAATGAACCAAAGAACTGTAATTAAACTATTTGACACTGCATTCTTTAAGAGACGTTTGACACAAATTATTATGTTCTGTAATTCAGTTTCTAATTCTCTAACCAACAGGTAATCTCTCAAATAAGTGAAATGAAAATTAAAATATACCTTCCTGTTTCTTTGTTTCTTCTAAACTCATCTGCACCGTCTTTTTAATATCATCTTCATCTTCACTGTCTGAAACAAATACAAAAAAAAATATTCATTCAGATTTATATGCTGCCCTCCCAAAATAAAGGTTGAAGACAGCTTAAAAATGAAATAAATCAGGGGTTTTCAGCTTTTTTTGATCATTGC
The DNA here is from genome assembly GCF_052110815.1 of Crocodylus siamensis. Classification (NCBI taxonomy): domain Eukaryota; kingdom Metazoa; phylum Chordata; order Crocodylia; family Crocodylidae; genus Crocodylus; species Crocodylus siamensis. The sequence continues at coordinate 46,679,728 of NC_143395.1, read as the reverse complement.
CCCCCACCAGGCAACCAGATGCAGAGCAGTGTACCCTTGGCTGCTGAGCTAGAGGAAGGGTGGGGTTCACGTGACTGGATGCAGTGGCAGCAGCTGCCACGTGCAAGCTCTCCCCGCCCCGCCATGTCCAGGTGGGTGGGTGATGCCTGCGAGGCAGTGTAGGATGGTGCATGGCAGCGCTGCATCCCCACACACTTACACATACCCCCTAGGGCCTTCTCACATACCCCAGGGGTAAGTGTACCCCCGGTTCACAACCCCTGCAATAAATTATAAAAACAGTTACATATGTTAAAGATGTGTGCAATACATTCTCCAAACAATGCCCCAGAATTTAACTCTACCTGCTCAAAACCTAACTCTAACATCACTTTCAGAAGATGTCCAGGACCCAACATTGGGGGAGTAAGGGGCGGGGGGTGCTGACCGATTTTGTGGACAGATCATGGGGCCAGGCACCATTTTCAAGGACTCATCATGGCAGCACCCCCCACCGCACATTTCCAAAGGCCTCTGTACCTAAGACACAAATAACCCAATAAGCATGAGTTGAGGGTTGTGTACATACTACTCAATATGCACATGCTCTGAGGGTATTTGTGCACCTAAGTTGGGTCATCTAAAAGAGCCAAATGCACTTATTATTTGGCCCTAAAACATTTTCCTGTATCTCCTTTGAATAGCAACATCACTGATCCTTTCCCATTTCTAAAAATGCAGCTGGTATCAATCATAGGTCACAAGTCCCCAGAGATGCCAGAAATATTTTGCTGCATTTAGGCACAAGACACCTAACAACAGAATGGTCTCACTCCAACCATCTGGCAAGATTAGTAGTCAATGCTGGAAAGGATCCAAAATACGTCTTTGGGTAGGAAAGGTACCAAAGTATGGCCTTACCTTGAAAAAACTTGAGGCTGCAAGGGGAGTGGAAGGGAGGGGTAAACCCTTCCATAAAGATGCTTTTCATTTACCAGCTACCTAATTTTAATCTCAACTGCAGAATATCTTGTCTCACACAATGGTTTTTGGTACATTGGATAAGGGGGTCTTATGCTAAACCAGTGGCTCCCATCCTTTTTTTGCTGCAACCCTAAAATCCAGGTTGCAACCCCCTCCCCTGCTGCCAACTCACTCATGCCCAGCAGCGCCAGCAGAGCCTGGACTGGGCAGGGATCATGGGAGGGCAGCAGCAGAGAGAGCTGTACAGACTGTGCGCTGGGAGAGCCCTGCAGGCAGGAGGGGTGGACCCAAAAACAAAAGAGTTGAACCAATTACTCCACCCCTTTATTTCCTGGGATGAGCACTAAAAACTTAGGGCATTTTTACATGTGTTCTGAGGGTGGGGGGAGGTGCTTTAAGTAGAGCAGCTCTCAGAACCACTCTAAAAAAAAAAATCGCCCACAGTGTCTCGTGTATCCCTGTGCTTCAAAATGGCAATGGGGGCGCTTTCACTAAAGCTCGAATGAGCTTTAACTAAAGTGCCCATACCTTCATTTTGAAGCACAGGAATGCTAATACATGAGACGCGGAGGCTGCTGGAGACATGTTAATCAGCATTAGTAATTATAATGTGGAGCAGCCTCCCCACACAACTACAGGTACCCTGAGATTCTGAAAAGACTGACTCATGGTAAGTAGGAGAATGTGGTTAGATCAAATATGTCCTATTTCAAGCCAAGGTCTTCCTGATAACTTCCTTGGAGGATTTTATTTGGGAAACCTGACAGAGGACCCTCCTGAGTAGGTGAAGCTGAAGACTTCAAACTAGTGACTTATGTGTAGGGGTAATCAGCATAAAGCTATACCAATGGTATCTTAAAAGTGATCAAGTAGGGTCACTTGATTCAGCGGTCCCCTTCAGATAGCTGAAGGCATCAGTTTCCTTGTGAGGGGACTGCCATCATAACAGGTGTTAACAGATCACATCATCAACTGTCTGCAAAACTCCTGGATTTTCTTAGCTTGCCCTTAGATTACTCCAAGACTCACCTTTTCACAAAAAACACTGTGGCTTTAGTGACTGGATGCACTATACTGATGATCAGGGGTCAGCAACAGGCTGAATCTATGAGGCAGCCACTTTGCCCATTCAGGGGACTTTGCTTCTGTCAACATGTGTCCAAGTAGCAGGGAAGCAGTGGAAGTACAAACAGCCAGGTGCTATTACCAGCCTGACACAGATCTGAGCTGGGTCACTCTGGCCCACCACTGAAAAAATATTGCTGACTGCTGATCAAATGTGATGTGAATGTGCCTATTTTTAATTTGAATATGAAGGCATCTCATTGTATTCTGAAATAAGAATCAAGTCATTGTAAGGAGGGACTGGATTCATTTGAAATTTTGCAGACATACCACATTTAGCCTTGCCTACCTGAGAGAATTTTTGCCAGTTGTACCAGCACAGCCTCTCTGTGAAACAATTATTCTAGAATAAGAGCAGTTTTGAGTTATGATTAACCAAGTTAAGATCAGAAGAGCATTAAACAAGGGTTGAGCTTTACAGAACTGCAGGTGTTTGTTCCACAGGAACCACCCATCTGTCCAGAACTTATTCCATAGTCAATGAAAACTAAACTGTACTAATTAAGCCCTCAAAAGAGGAGTAACTACTATAGGTCAAGCCCTGCCTTCTACTTCAGCCTAACTTGTTTCTGTTCTTACGCCCAAAGCCACTTTTATTCCAAGAATAAGAGCATCTATGGTGGAGTATATTAGTATAGGTTTAAAATAACACCAAAAGGTCCGTGTCTTTTATTGATCCTCGACAAGACAGGATCAATAAAATATTAAATAAACCTGCATTCTATAATCAGTAATTTTCTCCCTTCTGTAGAAATAAAATAATCTAAGGGTCTCCTATACATTCCACACTCTCCCCAAGAATCACATTTCCCCCTTTTCTTCTTTCTGGACAGTTTATACCATAAAGGGAACTACATGCGTTTATTCCACCCAAGTGTCCCCACAAGCTGCCACCACACAGTCCTCCCAGGGTGATGCTTATTTCTAATCAGTGCCAGCTTATCTGGTCTCAGACTGCCTCCCCTCCCAAGGCCAGCCTAGGTTCAGGTTTCTAGAGCAGCTCCCTAGCTCCTTTCCAGTTTGAGACCCTAGCCTTTCCATCTCTGACCCTCCCTGGTCATTTTGTGGCCCTGACTGAAGAAGATAGCTTTCAGTTCAGCTCAAGAGAGAGGAACTTTGTCTTTTGTTGGGGAGAACAAGTACAACCTGAAGTGGCAAAAGCAGACAGCTCTTGCTGAAGAAAATCAAGTCTCCAGGTTGTAGCCGTATTGGCCTAGAGGAAAAATAAAGGCATTTATTGACACAAAGGCCACCTGAAAGAGGTTTCGTTTATTCCAGGAGGTTAAGGATTCCTTCTGTCCCCCATTCAGACTGCACAGCTCTGTAAGCCCAAAGTTTACTGCAGCTCTTTTCTTCCTAGTCTCCCAGATCCAGAGAGCTCAAACTCCTTCCCTGGTCTCTGTCTTCAGATATTCCCTCTGAAGCAGACTCTACTTGTCCTCTCTATTGCCATGTTCATCTCAAATCAGCTTCCCTGGAGTCTCCTGGGTATAATAGGCAATCCCCACTTTGTTGAAGTCAACACAGCTATTCAAATTTGTTGATGCTAGAGGTCCATATTGTCCCACATGTAGACTGGGCTCTTGCTTCACTATCTTTTTAACACATTCCTTCCCCATGGCTCGCTATATAGGTACTAAAATGCATATTATAACCCATATACAAACACTTTTAACACTATAATAAAACCCACTGAACTGCCAGAGACTCTAGGTTATTTTTCCCAAAAAGGTACCAAAAGGCCTTAGCATGACTGTTAATTCTGCTAATGTCTGCAGAAAGCATCCCAAAAAAATGAGACAGCATGAGACGAAGGGTTTTTTTGTTTGAAAATTGTTTAACAAAAGAGATAACAGACACTGACAGCGGGGCTGATAAGGTGGATTTGGCATTTCAAATCAGAGAGATAGGAAAATGTGGAGAGAAAACTGGGAGGAAAAAAAAAAAGGAGGAAGCCGGAGGAATCTGATACAAAGCAAACGGAAAATTCAGAGCTCCCAGTAAACTCAATCCTGCAGTGTGACTCAGCTTTTCAGTGCACATAACTTGCACTCATCAGTTCAAATCCTGTAAGAGTTGGCAAGTCTAGAGCCAGCAAAACTGTAAAAATTTCATGCAAGTTGACAAACAAGGTTTCTTTAGTAATATCTTTTATTAGACCAACTATATCAAAGAGATATTAAGACATATTTGGGCAGAGAGTACTCTTTCTAAAGTCTGTGCCCTAAAGCACAAACATCTCTCTCAACTATACAGTTGGTTCAAAAAAAAGATATTGGCAAAAAATCATTTTTTCTTGCATATTCCCTGGACCATCATGGTCTACAACTTTGAATCCAACTACAAAGATCATGAGAGCTTCTAAGCAAGACAATCACCAGCTTAGTAAGGGAAAAACAAATATCAACCAAGCTGTCCTAGCTAAAAATCAAAATGTGACAGGGATATTAATTTGATCCTTTGAAATCTTACAATACTAAAAGCTTGCTGGAAGGCCAAGAAATCCCTAGGACTTATAGCTCAAGATGGTAACAACACACTACTACCATTTCATTATGCAAAAAAGTTCATGTTTGTACACATATTTTATAGCAGTTATCTTAAAAACCCAGCACAGTTATTAATGACTCTATGGGATAATTATAACTGGCATGATGAGCAGGCACCTGCAGGTGCCTGAGTGGGTGAAAGGCAGTTGGAAGATGGAGCCTTATGCACTGGGACAGGAGCTGCCCAGCTGCAGCTTTGTCCCCCCTCCACTGCAGCTGGCTAGGCATGTGAGCTTCCCCACGGCCACCACCCTTCCCTGTGCTACAGGGGCAAGGAGGTAGAGCCACTTTGGATTCCAAAACAACAGACAGTGTAGATTTCAGATCAACACAAACTACAGATTCAAAGAACGATGGTTATGGTGATGTCAGTTTAAATCCTGTTACTGGTGACTAGCATCTCAGAAGTGTGGGAGCAAGGAGTACACTTCAGTCACAGGTTGAAATACTACTTTCCCAAATTCAGCACGCAATTTAACAAGCAAGTTCAATAAATAATACCGGGTATAGCTTGTTAAGACTGTGTGGAATGCGATTCTGGACCCAAGAGGGTATACCGAGTAAGGCCAGAAAGTCCAAAAGTTAGTTCTTCAAGAAGTGGCAGGCAGGAACAACCCGGCAGGGGGAGGGGGAGTCAGAAATATGACTATTGGGTAATAAAGCACCAAGGATAAACAAATCATAGCTGTTTTTCTCAACATTAGTATCCATTTATTTTACTGGATGGATTCTGCTCATTCTTTATATACTACCTTTTGTGGTATCCGAAATGCTATTTAATAAGGCACACATCATGTCTCCGTCTATGTGATGAGGATTTAGAATGTGAGCTGATCGATGAGTCAACTTAAACTGCTTCTCCAGTTCTAGAAAACTTTGGTCTCCAGAAAGAACAGTAAAAGGAATTTGTTTGGGGAGGTGTTCATCCAGACGGCCAGCCTAGACGGGAATAAGGAAGAAATTAAAACATTTTAGGTATCACACAGTATTTTGATATAAGTAGGTTTCCCGGAGAAAAATTTCTTCTTAAATGTAACATTTAAAACCAATTTCTTTTTCTATTGCCAGAACCTGCTTTCTTGTTATTAAGTATGAATTCTACTAAGTAAATCAGAGATCCATATGAAAAAGAAGATAACCATATCAATGTCACTAGAGAATATATTCACTCTGAATATTCAGTTCTTTACTTAGCACAAAACAAGACTCTCCACTAGTATTTGTGTTTGACATAATAGAAGGAACACACTCATGGAAACTTTGACATCTGAACTTAACATACAGCATTAAAAATAAATATATCTTGATGCAAGCACTAACATGATTTACATGGACAAGAACAATGGTATGAAACTTACTGTCAACATGGGATTTTCATAAATACTTATCAATGGCTAAACTTTGCTCTTATCACTGCTTCAGTTCTTTCTAATACTGAACAAAAACTTGAAAATTCCACCAACGAATTCAATTTAATTGGCCTAATCATCTCCCACCCAGCTTGTTCCAAATAGCAAAATAACCAGCAACCACACACAGTAATATAACGTACTTGCATGCAGAGTGCAAAGTCTGCAGCTTCTCTTCTGGTCCCACAACGTGGATGAAGGAAGAAACATCCTATCTTATTAAGATAATCAAAGATTTTGCATTTATCTGGAGGCTTCCAGTTGCTACATCCTCCTAAACAGTGAAGCAAAAATAGATACATGTCATTGATAAGCCAATAGTAAAAAGAGCAAGTAACTAACTTTTTTTTAACCAAGTATGGTGTATTATTGAATACAAATGTTGACAAAAGAAGTATCCTGAATTCTATGACCCCCAGTAAAACTTTTCAAGTTAGTTTTTATATCAATTTCTTGGTTACTCCTGGAAAAGCCATCATATTTATAAACATGTACCATTTCAATTTATCTCAAATCATTGCATTACCAAAATAAAAAATGCTTAATGCAACTTCTGAAGTTACTATCATGCAGTGTTACTCCCACAAGAAAATTGGGTAATATATTTTCAACAAAACCATTTAAGTGGTGGGAGGAGGGGATTAGCATAATTAGTTTAATAAATGTGTACAGTCTGTTTCTGTTTATAACATCCATGGTTCTAAACACTGAAGCTTCCAGAATGGCCAGCCTGAAGGAAAAAAAGCCCTCAGTAAGAGTTGTGATCACCTAATACTGTAAATGAAGGTATCTTATTGGTAAGAGCAAATATGCAGAAGTCACCAAGGAAATTCCTCAAATCAGTTCTCTTCCCATTATCCCTCCTACTCTCAAAGTCACAGATGTGTTATTTATTATGCACAGAAGTGAAAACTTCTATTATGAAAGGGTTATTCAACAATGTAAAAGAAAACACAAGGGCATTCTGTAGCTGGCATATAGTAGTATTCTTTAATCAGTCGCATGAGTATGTTAATAACGTGCAATACATCACTTTACATTTTTTGTAGGTTACTGCTAAACTCCATGGGCTACATCCTATTCCACCAATTAAGCACCCAAGCAGGATGACTTAGAATTATGCTTAGTGCTATAACAACAGACTTGAGGAACTTTAACAGCAGAGAATAGGCTCCTGCCCCAGGTTGGTATATTCAAGTGATCTAACTCTGGGTACGAAAAAGATCACGTTCTTTGCCCTTCTTGGTTCTATAAAGCTCTATTAGATTATTTGTGCCTTTTTGTTAAGCATTTACTGATATTTCCTGAGATAATCTTTACCTTGAAATCCCCAGATAAATGTCCCTTGATTCAGGCTAGCCGGAAGACGAGTGAAAAAGCTTCCCCAATTGTCTAAATCCACCAACACAATGTGAGTCATGGTCTTGAGGTAGTCAAAATCTGGCAGCTCCCTGTCTTGAACTGTATAAAATATACAATGTGAGTGTACCCAAATTTGTTTAAACTGAACATTAAAATTTCAGACATGTTTGCAAAAATAAACTCCCAAATAATTGTAAGTGAGAATTATGGTCAGTACTATTTACTACTGATATTACTCAGGCTAGATATCAGGAGACGCTACTTCACTGTCAGGGCGGCTAGGAGCTGGAACCAACTTCCAAGAGAAGTGGTGTTGGCTCCTACCCTGCGGGGTCTTTAAAAGGAGGCTAGATGAACACCTTGCCAGGGTCATTTGACCCCAGTACTCTTTCCTGCCATGGCAGGGGGTCGGACTTGATGATCTGCTCAGGTCCCTTCCAACCCTACCAACTATGAAACTAAACAGAATTATTTCCCTAGTGATTTTTTAACCACTTGGAATTTATATGTAGCACTGACACTGCTCCATGTGAGAAGTCTGTTTGGAGCTCTGTATGTCGCTATGTCTGTCTTGATCACAAAACTGGAAGTACTCAGCACTGCTCCATTGATCTGGACATCAAAGCCAAGTCCTGTATCACACCAACATCAGCTATTTGTTTTTGTTTCTAGAAGTAATAAAGTAGTGAGGGTGGAGTAAAAAGGATATTCAAGTTTAGTTCTCAGAGTTAAAATTACAACTTTGAAACTATGAATGGAATATAAATTTTTCTGTGTGCAAACTAGAGATGTGCATGATAGTCTTCTGAATTTTTGGTTTTTACCAAATTTCACCAATAAATTACCTGAGGTTTTTTTATTGAAGTTATTTGGTTTTTACTGATTTACATGTTTTCACGCACCCCTGTGCCTTGTGGGACTTGTGCAGTGGTGGGAGATGCGAGCCCCTCCCCATGCCCCTTGGACAAGCCGTGGCTCTGTCCCGTGCCCTGCCCTGGCTAGACAGAACCTGGCAGAGCAGGCATGGGGGTCCTGAGGGGTCCATCCCCACCAAGGCTGGCCTCACACTGGCTCCCCTGTTCTGGGCCCTCAGGCAGTGCGGGGCCAGTGCTGGGCTGGGGCGGATGGGTTCTCCCCCTAGCACACTTTCCCATCCAGGGGGCACATGTGCACATGTGAACATGCTCTCAGCCCTCCAAAAATTTATTATTTTCCCCAATTTAAACCAATATATTTTTTTCTGTTCTTCCTTTTATCCTGATTTCAACCTGGTATTTAAGTTTGGAATATAAAACCCGAAAAACTCCCGGAATTTTGTTTTGTTTAAAGAACTGAAAATACAGAATACTAATGACAGAATACAGGTTTACTAAACAACTGCTATACAAGTGAACTACAGCAATGATTTTTCTACTGAGTATTAACACTACAAAGAATTTCCATATACCTTCATTAGGTTCTGGCGAATGCGTTTTCTTACTTCTTCCTTTCTTTCCATCTATGGGTCCCTTTGAAGAGGGAGATTTTGATCTTTTAGGAAACTTTTCAGAAAGCTTCAGTTTGTCAGGCTTCTTACCCACACAAGCACCGCTTGCTGTGAATTTAAAGACATTGCTTTCTTCTTTTGAACTGAACTGTGTTGTATCAGGCTTCTGCAAGAAGCAATGTTTATCATGGTAGTGTTGATGGGCACTCTTAAGATCAGTAAAATTTTTGCTGCATGCACTACACTTCACAACATACGTCACTTGGGTGCACTTCTGTGTTGGGTGACTGCTGAGGTGGTCATTCAAGTCTGCGTAATTTTGTGCTGTTGCTGTACAGAAGCAACAGCGAAACCACAGATTTCCTTTTTTTAGCATGTTTTTCAGACAAATATCATAATCTATCTTTCTAGTTGCTTTTGAGACGTAATCTTCTCGGCAGCCACAGCTTAGATAGTTTTCTTCTTCTAATGGCAAAACATCTTCTTCAATTTTTATTGATGGTTCAGTTTGCTCAGACACAAACATATAATCCATGCTATGGGAAGACTTATAATGTGTTAGAAATTCTTCCTCAACATCAAAAAAGAGATTCCCACAAATACCACAATAATATTTAACCTGCATTTGTTGACTGTGGTGCGTCTGGCAGTGTCGGTATAGCGTTTCTATTTTACGAAAGTGATTTTTGCACAATCCACAGCAATATTTGTGAAATTCATGGCTTTCTAAAGACATGCAATGCTCTTTAACACTACCTTCAGAATCAAACATTTCCTCACAAATGCAGCACTGCCATTTTCCTAAAGTGGGATTTTTCCCAGGGGACCGCTCTATAGAGATAGCAACGTTTTCTTCACATTTAACTGAGGTACTACAAACTGTGTCAGAAAATGGCATAGATTCATCCTCTAGAGCTTCTTCCTGCTCAAAATAGTAACTATGTCCACCATGAAATTCAGTCACATGTGCCATAACATTCTCTTCTTTTGATAAATCTGCATTACATGCTCGACACCAGAAAAGGAAATTAGTCAAGTGTGCCCCTCCGTGGAACCGACTCATATGGAGGCTGATAATGCTTGAGTTTTCAGCAAGCTTCCCACAGACCGCACATTTATAACAGATTCTATTTGCTGAAAAAATGTGCTTTTCTACTGACTCTTCAGAAGAAAACTTCAAAAAACATTCACAAAACCAGGCTTTTATTTTGCATGTATCATCTTGACCTAATTTTATTCCAACTTCCTGATTTTTGTTTTCTAAATTATTCTTCTGTTTTGAAATGGCAGAATTATTTTCATTAGCAGACTCACTCAAAGTCAGTGGTCTCTTAAGTAGTGATGATTTTGACCGATTTATTGTCTGGCTGATATGAGACGAGTTTTTCTTTCTTCCATTGATATGACAGAAAATCAAGATGGATTCTTCCATTGTGGTAATAATTTTAACCTTGTGCTGAGTTGTTTGGTTATGCTGTTTGATCTGGTTGTCATCAGCAAAGAGCTTATCACAATTTTGACAGCGACCTCTTGCTACAAATATTTCTGCCACCTGGGAAATGCTCTTCTCCGACAGTACTACAGGGCCAGAATTTCGACAACGAGTTCTAAATCGGACATAAATATAAAAGACACATTCAGAGCTCTAAACATTTCAGATTTCAGCTGCACCTACACAGTAAGCATTTTAAATACCCAACCATTTCTTACCACCAACTGCATTGACAGAGAAATAATATTCTTTCTGTATGTACTTTAACAGGTTTAATTGCATACTGACCAAATGATCCCATACCTAGCAATGTTTTATCACTGTACTAAATGACGTGCTAGTACCAGTACATGCAGCTTTTCTTTTTAAATTATTTCTCTTTAAAAACACTGACTTAATAAATATCACCATTTTGGTTATATTACTTTATTTCCTGAATTTAAAAGTGGATTCTAGCTAGGCATATATAGACCTCTGAATATTCACTACCTAGAAAATACCTGTTAAAGAAAATCAGGCAACCAAAAAGCCCTCTGTATTTCTGTTGTACATTTTTAATGCCTCAATACTCTACCAAATTAGGGCTCACCCATGCTGGGAACAGCATACTTTGCTTCCAGATTAGAGGCACTTAAGCATAGCATTGAGGGAATATACTCAAGCTGAAAGGCCTCTTACAGGCACTCACTGGCACTAGGCTGTTGAGGATGAGGATGTTGCTGAGGAGGAGTAAATTGAAAAGGGATGACAGCTGGTCTGGAATGGAACAAGAAATCACTTATACATGTAATCATTCTTCAATCTGTAACTGGGACGAGGTAGGGAGGCATATTTTTTCCTCTTTCCTGGGTGTTATATGATCAAAGCTCTCTAGTGTTTCACTCCTGGGGTAAAAGTGGAAGGACTGACCCACTTACTCATCCTCTCATATTTTTGAAGGACAAGCTCTACACAGCTCCTCTCTCCCCACAAAGCCTAACACAGCTTAATTATGGGATCAGTTCACCTATCAATATTTCTTACCCAAATGATCCAAACATTTTTTTCCCCCCTACCTCTTAAACCAAGGAAGGGAGCAGTAGATTGATCAGGACCTTCAACTGATCCAGTGGTGTGCAGAGTTCAAGCAAGGTTACAATAGTAGGCACTACTGGAAAGGCAAGTCTTAACACGATATGCATAACATTATTTGTAATGGATCTGTAGGCAACACACAAACCAACAGCTAACTTTATGATTTAAGGGGAAAGATGGATAGAGGAAAAATTATTGCAACTACTGAGGCAAGCTTCTTTGGGTAGATGTGAAAAACTACCCAAAGAACCTTGCCTGCATTATGTCCTTAGACCAACACGGCTACAACCAACAACCTTGCTACTAACTGAAGGATTTCAATACATCTCTGAGATCACCTGTCTTAAAAGATGTAGTCACATACACTGACATCCACTATCCTCATATGATTTAGAGGATGAGGGCTGTCTTTGCCTTATTCAGCTTGTAGTTTAGTAACTGTGCTTTTTACCTTTCCAATCCTGCCTTTGCTGAACTCTCTCATTTTGTACCCAAAAAGCCCCTAATGAGTTTTTTCCCCTTTTTATTAATCCGAGACATATTACATTCCCCCCTCCCACAAATGAAATGCTTTCATTAGCTTCTTGCCTTGCGCTTTACATATAAACAATATGCCCTCCCTCCTGTGATCTTGCTCTCATCTACATCTCTGCTATCTTTTTCTTTATATGCTCTTTGCCCTTTCAAGTCTTCTCTCATTACTGTTCCCTTGCTCATACCTTTCACACCTCTAGCTCTTTATGTTCTATGCTTTAAGTCTTCCATTTTCTATTCACCCACAATCTGTTCGGTCTCCTCCAATTCTTTTCTTAAAATACTTCTTTCAGGAACACTTCCTCCCCACTTTCCCCAACTAAGTCAGCTCTCTGAATGGGAAAAATTTTGCTCTTTAGAACTACTGTATAAAATTATGGCACGTGGTTTTAGTACATAACAGTAACGTATAATAAGCAATCCCAAATGCTTAGGGTATTTTAAACAGGTCTATAATACTCCCCAAAGGATTACATTTGAGCCAATACTAACATATCACAAGCTGAAACAACTAGGGTAGAAGTGGAATTTACAACAAGTTTGACACCAAACTATGGAGCTATATGATATTTAAAAACATGAGAACAACAAGTAGCTACATAGGCACATTCATTTCCTACGGGTAAACTCTTGCAAACCTGAAGTGTGCTGTTAGCTCCATATGTGACCCCAATGTCTGGCGGCAGGATGTGCATTTAACCTGGAATGGGACCTCTTTGCATAAGGATACCAGAAGCTTCTTTGCGTAGGTTGGAAAAGGCAAAGGAAGTGCAGTTCCTGATTCATCTGTAACATGACATGGTATAAAATGAAGCCACATATTCAAAACCTCAGCTTGAGATACTTTAATTCTATGAACAATTACTATTCATCATCCTTGCCAATTGGTAGGAGCATGTCCCAGTCTCCTCTTCTGAATTCCATTACTGATCCCCTCTTTGACTTTGGCAAATGATGTTTTTTTCCTCTGTCATTAAAGCCTGCTCCCCTAACTTCTTTGCTTTTATTATATTTCCACATTTTTGGGGAAAACACATCAGTGTGTAAGAAAAATACATAACACTACATACAAGCTTGTTATAGTATCTTTTGGAGTATCTCCCTTTCTTCAGTGCTTCATACTATGTTTCTTAGACTGATTCTAGGGGCAGAACTATATATCTAATAGATTCTCTGTACTGTAAGACTAAAAATAAACTAAAAATTTTTAATGGAAAAAAGAAAAGGAAGTAGTTTCTGAAATAAGCTTTGTAGTCATTATTATACAATACAACATCCCCTGCTGTATTGTAAGAAAGTAGTATCAGAGTTGACTGTGATAATGCCATATTTACATGGTTAGTTTTTAGGCTAGAACTGCACTTTAGGGTCATAAGGAATATATTGCACCTTTCTCATTCAAAAAAAATCAATTCCATTATATATTTTTGCAGTCTCATCCACTTGCTAAGTGTTATTATATACTATACTTATTATTATACTAAAACTCAAAAGCTGATTTAACAGCTAACACTGAGTGACCTTCAATTAACAGCCATCACCACAACTGTTTTACAAGTTCCCATCTGTACAACTGTGCAATCAGTTGAATTGTACATGGAACAGTGAGGGCTTTATTTAGCCACTAGGCTTTATTATTGGTGATGTGGGAGTAAGGGCCTCTCTATACATTACATTTATGCCACAACTAATGTGTTAATCACAGTATCAAGGGCAAGCGTACTAACACATATATCCAATTTAAGACACCATAGAATGGCAAACAGCAGCTGGAAAACTTTTCAAGTTGCAGGTAATAACAACTCAGCTCATCTGGCACAGAGCATCAGCAGCAAGTGCTTTCCCTGTGCCCACATGGGACCAGACAGCTGGGAGCTTTGCCTATGCAGCTGTGGCTTCTCCCAGAACCCTGCTCCCCAGCTGGGGCATACGCACAGCTTCCAGCTGGTGAGAAAGTGCACCAGAGCCAGGCATGTGGAAGCTATATTTATGCTGCTGCAACTTCTGGGGTGAGAGAAAAGGAAAGATGGGGGAAAAACAGGAGGGGTGACAACATCAACAGCTTGGATGAAAATTCCAGCTGCCTGGTCATGGCACAGCTCCCAACCAGTTGGAAGCTGTACCCAAGCCACAGCCGATAAGAGTTTTGGGGGTAATGGGAAAGAGCAGTGGCAGTAAGAGCACAGCTGGAATTTGCCCAGACCCAGCACAGCTACTTACTGCTTAGCCCTAGCATGAGCACACACAAAGCCACTGGGCTCCGTGGGCTGGATCCAGCCTGTCAACTGTATGTTGCCAATCCCTAACGTCAGGTATTTTTATGGCCAATTTGTATGGTGCTTTAAATTGAAGATGTGGCAGTCTAGCCCAAGAAATTCGCTGATTGGTGGGCTCCCTGCCCATGGTCTGCAACCAACCATGATGATTTAGAGTGGAGGATCAAATTCCACACAGGGCCCAAGACATAATGAAGATGTTCTGTTACGGCAATGAGGAGTATAAATCTACTTCCAATTTAGAAAACGTAACGAGAACCACTAATGCACAAACAGATATGAAATCCTAAAGCATCTCTCTTTATATTAGCAAGATACCAAATCTTGGAAGAGGACAATGCAAGTCATATGGCCTTCATATTTTGTGCATTTCTTTCCAAATTAAGAATCATCTTAGAAAGGCACAGAGGTAATGGTTTTCTTTCATTTACAGTTGAAAATATATTGCCTTACACTGCTTAGATACAATATCAGAAAGACATGAAGTCACATTCTAGTTACAACATACCACTCAATTTAAAAACCTGGAGGAAGTGATTCTTTCCAGACATATGCTTCAAACATTCATCTCTTAGGCTGAAAAGAAGGAAGCAGTGAGGACATGCAAAGCACTGAATAAGCTGTGGAGGGAGATCTCTTTTATGCCCATCATTTTCATTTATCTGAAAGATGAACAACATAACTAAAGTTAAATAAAATCCAATGATATTAAAAGAAAAGGTTTTCAGGTTTAAATAAACAGGTGTTTAAATATTAGGTAGAGTTTTAATAGACCACTTAAAATGCTGTACTATTTCTCTATGCTACAGTTCAGTACAAGTTACTAATACAAAAGAGAATTTTAAAGGACATTCTTTCACTTTCTGAAATCCTCTGCCTTGTCCCTACAGGAACAAACAGACCTCATCATTTTTCACCACACACCCTCAACTTATTCCCCAAAACCAGTTCCTTCCCATGCACTGAAACAGCTGGGGGAGATGATGTAATTTACAGTGTTCACAATACAAATGTAGAAGAGACAAAAGGCTGCAGTTGCTAGAACCCCTACACAAAAATGACCTTTAAAAAAAAAGAGGGAGGTGCAAGAGAATATACATCCCTCCCCATACTCTGTTAAGAAGTATTTTTTTTAACTTTAATAGAAATATTAAAAAAATAAAAAAACCCATACATTTAGCCAGAAGCCAGCTCTACTATAGAGAAATTTCAGCACCAAGAATGGGAATTTATAAGCAACTGAAAACTGGACCAAACAATGAAATAGATTAAGAAACCTTATCTGTATGCCTCTCTATCAGTTCTGCTCAAGTACTGCCTTCCTTAAGATTATGTACGTGTACAATCTTAAGTTATGATGCTGGCAAATCTGAAGCTAAACCAAGTCAAGTGACAAGGGAAAACCTGCAAAATGCTGTTGACCCTCTTGATCAGAAATGAATTAACTTTCTATGCATGATCACGTGCCACAAGTTGTCAGCCATGACAAAAATCTAAGACAGAGTTAACACATAGTCTCCAAATAAGCATAACTGAAGGTAATCTGAACTCAGACTTAGTACAGAAGATGCATGGGTTTTCACCAGATAGAGGTATCAACTAGACAAGCATTTTCCAACCTTTTTTGCCCCACAGCATACTTACCTAAATAAAAAAAGCATCACGGCACACCAGACAGAGCAGGACAGCAGGAGTAGGTAGTGAGTGGACAGCTTGGTAGCATTTTGGGCTGTCTGGCTGGAGCCACGCTCCCCATCTGTCTGTGTCTGCAGCAGCAGCAGGCAGGGGGTGTGGCTCCAGCCCAAAATGCTAAAGCACACCAGTGTATATGGCACACTGGTTGGGAAATGCTAGGCTAGACAAAGACCTAAATAGGGGACCTCCAAAAAAGGGGCTGTAGTTATGTCAAAGATAACTGTTTGAAGAACGTTACATTTAAAATTAGATTTTTTTCTTCTTTTAAAGGCCACATTTTACCCTAAAACACAAGTCCCTAATGAAATCACTGGGAGCCAGGTAAAATGGTCAAACTCATTTAGATGTACCTATCACCATGAAATTAATACCAGGTACAAAAAGACAAAAAACTTGGTCCTGATAGTTAAGAATTCTACAGCCTTACTGGCAAGTGACTAGGCTCAAACCAACTCAGCAGGTGCTTAAGTAAGATGTAGGTGGAAAAAAATCAAGTTTTAGCAATTCAAATTTCCTGCCCTAAAAACTCATTACGTACCTAAATCCAGCCTACATCTCCATTTTGACCTGCCAGGGTCCCTAGGCAGTCAGACCTGGGCATATGCATCTGTGCAGAAGGGACGCAGAGTGAGACACTTATGCAGTAAAGCCCAACATGTTCCAGAGAGATTCTAATTGGTCCTGGGAAGTGGCCAAACTCCGTTCAAGTCCCCAGAAAGGGCTACTCTTGAGCAGATCAAAAAACACATTCAACTCCCACTGACCGTTTAATTCAGCTCAGAGTTATAGGTAGGGGTGGTGCCTCTTCCCACTGGCTGCCCAATATCTTAGTGGCTAGAGCTTTGCCTAGGAAAGTGGGGGCCAATTTTTTTCCACAGACATGCCCCAAAATTAGCCTTGCACCATCTGAATTAGTGCTACTCCAATCCTCTTCCCCTGCCTCATCAACTGCTCTGCTTCCTGCTCCTTACCCAATCTGCCTCTGCTTTCTAGCAAGTTCTAGTCTCTGCTTCCAGGTTTATGTCTGTTTTTAAAACTAGTGACTGTCTACACGTTTCAACAGTGATGGGAAGTAGGGACAAGAACCTACAAGACAGTCCTATCCACTGGGCTACAGAAGAAAATCTTCTTAAGCTTCTTCAGGCTTGTGCCCCTTTAGGCCTTTAACTCTTGACCCTTGGCTGCCAGTGACTCCAGTTGCTTTGACACAGCAATATTCAGTCACATGAATACCTAATCAGATATTCTTACCTTAGATACAAGATGTTCGCAGTACTCCTGTGAGGTAACAAATCTTTTAAAACATATCACACAGGCAACGGCACTAGCTGGAGCTCCATGGAGTGTAATTGTTGGGTCACAAGGAGAATGATCAAATCTATAAAAAAAGGAAAACAACAAAAATGATTCCACTAAGCAAAAGAATAGGTTTCCTTGGAAGAAAGTACAGTAATTTGAAGCATCAGGGTTAAAAAAAAACCCAGCTAATTAATTGTCCGTTCAAGCAAACAAAAACAAGATTGTTAGGCAGTTTCACTGAGTATTGGCTAATGTCATTCAAATCCCAGTTTGTGTGTCATAAGTGTAATGATGACTGAAATTTGCTCATTTTAATGCTTACTAAGCAAGGGGAAAAACAATAGGATTAACTAGGGGAGAAAGCATCAGTTTTTAAAAATGCAAGTTTTAAGGCAACAACAGAAACACTGAAAAGTTCCTGATGTTCTGCCTGTATAAAAATTCATTGCACACTGGCAGCCTCTTTCCAAAAGGAATACTAAAATTATAGGGCAGTATGATACAGATCTGAGGCAATGCCTCACAATCACACATGTTCAGTGATGTTCTCTTTTGACCTGGGATATACTCTTACCTTTTCAGGTGGCCTAACAGAAGATGCCCATTATCAAATTTTCTGTTGCAATGCATTACAGGACATAAAATAGGACTGCTCTTCACTGGTGTCTGGCCTGCCCTCTGGAATCCACCTGCCCTCTTGAATCCACCTCTTCCATAATTAACCATACCTGGCTTGAGACCTGTATTGTGAGACAAAAACTTTCAGGTACACAGCCCTGACAATATCAGAAACTTTTCTTTTCTTTAAAATGAAGCAACTGAACGCTTACCATCAGATTATACTGACAAGGCAAAACAAAGCTGTTATATTACACAAAAAGAGGGCTTTGATGAACCAGAAAGGTTTTATTTTACTCTAGGAAAAAGACCACAATTTCATAATTTTCAACTGTTTATGATAAAATGATTTATGCATGCTGATTCCAACACCTACTCAATATATATACACACACACACTATACAAATGGATACAGATATTTAAAATCCACTTTGATTCCTTATTTATTATATAAAGAAAAAGGATTTTTCCCCCTATCAATAAGTTGTGCAAATTAGATTTCTACCTGATGGTTTTGTCTTTGGAGGTAGCTAACATTACCCAAGTATTTCCTATACCCAGCATATGGAACACGAATGTTAAATAGTACGAAAAACATGTAAAGAAGAATTTTAAAGCAACAATTGATTGTATACCTCTATCACACAGGGAAGCATTGCGCTAAGACACATCATACTAGCTTCTGGACAAGTGATATAAATCTATTACTGACTTGCTTGCAAAGCTTCACCAACTTGAAAAATGGAGCTTATTGGCAGACATGCAACACTGCCTCTAGTCAGTAGCTAGTGCATGTAGAGCTAATGGGCATGTCTAATAAAACATGTATTGCGTAGCAGTATTCTAAGTACTTTGCTCCAGGACAGGAGGAAAAACAAACCCCAGACAAAAAACCCTGTTTTTACTAGGCTGCACACTTCAAAGTTGTTAACAAAGTGCATGGTTAGTTTTTCTCACCTCATTAAGATTCTTACCTGTTTCTTAGAGCACCATATACCTCAAATAGCAGCCTTGAAATTGAAATTTCACAATTTATATAATTGTAATGTAACCATCCTCCATTTGAAAGTAAAACCGTGTGGCCAAAGGGTTCCTATACATGTAAGCTGTTTACATGCTTAAATGATATGCAATTATACAGTTTGTTATAATGCAAGTGTGGCAGGGCACTGTTGGTGCCTGCCATTTCAAGAGCTGAGCCAAGCAGACAGCAGGTGCTTGAGTGCGGTAGCCATTTTAGATCTCTGGCCACCTATATAATCAGAGCAGTTCCCTATTGACAGGCCAGGCAGTAACATCGCCTGGCTGCAAAGCTGAATGCACCACCCAGGAGGTAAGGGCAGGAGCTGCAGGGGATGACTGGAGTCTTTTGGTCCTGGGCATGACCTAAAACTGCACCCTGCCGGGAGTGGGTGGCCTGAGGGGGCTCTCAGTGGTGTGGGAGCCCCCAGGAAATGCCAGGTGCAAGACACCAAGGGGAGTGCAGCCACTTTAACCCATGTGGGGGTGCAAGACCCAAGGAGATGAGGAGGCCCAGTGAGAGGGCAGTCCCAATGAGGGCAGCGATGAAGAGCCCCAGTGGGGGGAGGGGGAACACAGAGAGCTAGGAGTTCAGCATGTGTGGGTGAGGGTATAGAGTTGTCCAAGAAGGGGCCAGGGCAAGCTTAGACCCAGTCAAGTAATTGGCTGGTCACTACCCTGGTGAGGGTCATGGGAGATGCCCAAAAGACAGTACATCTGCCACCCAAGGTATGAGCTACCTAAAGCCTATGACCTAAGGGGCCCACTCCACGAGGGAGCAAGGCCGTACAAGTTGTCAAGGCATGAAAAAGACGCTGTGAGAGCGGGTGGAGTGAGAGAGGCCCTAGTGAGGAGAGTGGTATGAACGCGTGTGCATCTGAGGCCTGACAACGAGAGCTAAGCTTGGGAGCCAGAAGCATTGTCATCTGGATGTCTTCTGTGAGGCTTGGGCTGCGGTGTAGGGGAGGAATGGAGCTGCAGATTGTGCCCCCTGGCATCAGGACAAGAATAGGCAGCCTCCTGCCTAATTAACAACATAATTATTAGGGCTATGCGAAACAGAAGCATTCCGTTTCAACCAGCGTTTTGACATTTTGACAGAACAGTGTTCTGTTTCGACTTCTGTTCTGAGTTGAAACAGCTGTTCTGTTCTGTTGAAACGTTTTGCCATTTTGACCCCGTTTTGATGTTTCGCCCATAGAATATAATGGGGAAGGTCAAAACAAGCTATAACTTTGTCATTTATGGCCAGATTTGGATGAAACTTGCAGAAATGGTAGCCCCTTCTGGGGGCATGAAGCGTGCTTAAGTTTCAAGAAGATAGGTGCAGGGGGCTCGGAGAAACTGCACCCCAAAATCTTTAAAGCAAAACTCACGTCACGTGTATGTGTTAAGCCACAGTGGGGTCAAAACTGCAGATGTGCTAGCCTCTACTGAGGCCACAAAGCCTGCCAAGTTTCAAGGAGATAGGTGCAGGGGCCTGGGGAAACTGCACCTAAAAGGGGTGGACAAGCAAAACTTGTGACATGGGTGACACTGTGCGTTAAGGCTGCAGGCCTGCTAGCTCCTGCTGAGGCCACAAAGGGTTGTGCACGAAGGGAAAACCCCACTTTGCCACAGTAAGCAACAGGCAAAAATCGGGACCTGCAAAGTATTATGCAAGCAAGCAAATTATGCACTTAGCCAATATGTATTAGGTGGAGTACATCAGAAAAGCTACCACTCAGAGTACAATGTTAGTACTTTAAGTGACATGTATTTGTTTACTACTGACATTTAAGGCAAATGCTGAATAATTTATTCCAAATGTTGATTGATTGAAGTGAGACAACATTAATTTCTAAATTTAAATCATTTCAGCAATGGGTCTGAGTAGTCACTCTTCAACAGCCATTGTTTATTATTTCATATTTAAAATTCCCCTCTCTTTTAATTAGTTACCTGGCATTTTTAGCCACTGGTCCACACACAATTTTGCTGCTTCTGTGTCACTATGTCCCCGAATAAATTCCAGCTCCTGCAATCCATGAGCATGTTGGGAATCCACTTTTTCCTGAAGGGAAGACAAATTAAATGAAGGTAATTTGGAATATTCAATTAACTCAAGTAAACAAATTAATATATCAGAAACCTCATATTTATATCTATCAAGAAAAGTACATCCATCTATATTGTACTGTGACCGAATGAGGTAGCCGCTTTACAATTTAACAATGTTTATTCATTAATAAATTAGATAGAGGAAAACAATCAAAGTCTAAAAATCTTAAATTCCATCACTTCTCCACATTAGCTGAGAATTCATTATGACAAGTGCACTGCAGAGCCCAAATCTCTCTCCCATCACTGACATTAATCTGCCTGAACTTGTGTTGAATGATGCTCGTGTTGGTTATCAAATTTCACTTTGGAGATATTCAAAGTCAGAAGTCAAGATATGATTTTATGTACATCAGCTACATTTTTTTGAATATTACAGGTCTCAGTACCAATAACAAAGCACACAAAAGGAGTTAAAGTATTTCAGGCAGAAAATTAAATCTGTTAATAAAAAACGGAACTAATAGCTAGTGAAGGTACATTGCTCCCCTTGACGAGTTAAATATATACAGTAACTCAGTTTATCTTGCCACTTGATTCAAAACTGAGTAAACTATTTTGATTTATGTTACTGCACCATGTGGACTCTGAATCATCTGTACTAGATATCTCTATTTATGTGAAGAACACCTGCTGACACCTAAATACTTTTGTTTGGCACAAGAACAGAGATCCTAAAGTCACTGCCATCTTTCATATCTTTGGTTTTCTTTAACATCCCATAGAAAGGCCTTGTATTTTTTTTACTCTCCAGTGGAAAGGCTCTTCTCTCCAACAGCTCTCAGAATGCTAAGTTTCACCAGCAGCTATCATAGCAGGTGAAGACCCAGCAATATTTCCAGGAACAAAATCAAGGAGCCACATCAGAAATGGAAAAAAAAAAACCACCCATAAAAAACAGTAACACTACCTTTGGGAACACAAGTTACAGGTTTCCCTTGCTTTGAGGGTTCTTTATATGCAAATTTGTTCTTATGCTATGACCCTTTTTATATGAAAAAAATTAATTATATGCAAGGCAAATTCATTCGTATGTGATCAATGTGGTGGAAGCCCACAGTCAGCTGATGTGTGCAATGCTTTATGGGAGTGGCACACACCAATATATAGCCTCCTGCATGGATCTATGCTCCTCACTTGTTGTCTGCTACATGTGTTTCTGTACAGTAGACCCCTGATTTACACGATTCCGACTTACGTGCATCTCATGTTTACACGTTTGGTTTTTTTAATCAGGGAAATGGAAAATGCCTCTCAAGATGCGCGTCATTTGTGTATATATGCGAACACTCGCAAGATTCATGTATATATGCAAATGCCTCACAAGATTTGCAGGCAGAATCAAGCAAAGCTGTGCTGCCATTGCAATAGCGACATCTGAGGATGCATAGGTGAGACACTAGACACACTCCTAAAGGCGATTCCGCTGAGAAAAGGGGGGGGAAAAAAAGCTATGACTAAGGTATGTCTGGGGTATGCGACCCCTCATTATTTTATTATTTCCTATGGAAAAATTAAATGCCTTAAGCAGCCTAGAAGTGCCTAAAAAGTGTACTTGTTCATTCTAGGTTTTGACTATGCATTGACTATCTTCATATTAGTGTAGATTTAGGTATAGGGAAGAACATAAGCATCCACAGCTCTCCAGCTCCCAGATGCACCACTTGCCTTCCCCAACAGCTTCCGGCACTGACCCCACACACATACACAAAAAATAAAGAGAAAAAAACCACACGACCCATTTTACACTGCTTGTTCCTGGTTGTGCATGAGAATGGATAAGGAGTGGGGAAAAATATATTAAAGACTATCGCTACTTCACTTTGGCTCCCTTCTGCTGTACAAGACTAATGAGAGAAAGCTTGCCAGGATACCTGAAGCCCCAGCTCAGTTTGTATCCTAAGCAACAACAGCACTAAAGGAGTCAATAAATCTAGCATTGATAAGGCACCTGAGATTACACAGATCCTACAAAAGTAATATACACAATTATGGAAACAGTATATGTGCCTGCACCACATACCAGGTTACAGGCACTGCAGAACATAATTTTCAGCTGTGAAAATGATTAGTTTTAAGGAACACTCAGAGAAATACTGGTATTATAAGCAAGATAACTTGTTGCATAAATAAGGCAAAACCAATGTCCTACTACCTCCTCTATAACTAGTATTAACCCCCATTCCATAAATATCACTGGTAACACCAATTCCTGTCCATCACCTATGCCTTGAGCCATATCCTCACTGCCATTTGGTTGACATCCTCCACATTAGATCAGTTTGCAAAGATACAACTCCTATTACTAAAAAAGAGCTACATATAATCTCAGGCTCTGACACCACAAAAAGGAAATAAAAACATAACTCCAGCATTGCGGTACAACTTTAATTAATGTACTTAACATCCTAGAAAGCAGTTGTATATCCAGGGATAGGTATTTCAGTTTTCCAAAAAAAATGACGCCCCCCTCCTCCAAGTTTCTCTTATTGGGTTGGCCACATTTACAAATGTTAATACTATGGTGTAGTTGCTTTAGGACATCAAACTTTGTCTACCTACAGTAAAGACTGTGGGTACATACATCTGAATGCCTAATTCCTCAAAGAAGATAAAGAGTAAGAAGGAAATGGTCCTCTCTACCCACAAAGGAGAGGTCACAGCATTCTATACCCAGGACCAGTGATTCTCAAACAGGGTGCCATGAGATCTTTAAGAGTGCCATGGATTGCTGCTTATTAGCACTGTTAGGTGTGCAAACAAGATTCACAAATAATCCCAAAGATTTTGAGTACAAGTCCACAATGCAAAAACATTCTGACTAGTTGTGTTTTTTCCTGAGTTCTTTGCAATAAAACAATTATTATTTTTCTGTAGTCAAGTAAAAGTTAAGAGCTGGCATTTTCAGAGTGGTGTCAGAGTCTAAAAATGTTGAGAACCACTACCCAAAATGAGAGAAAACTTGTAAGAGCCTGCCAGCCCTTCTGCTCTTCCCGCTGCCAATTAACATGGGTTTCAAATGAATCAAAGGGAGGCTGGCTGCATTCGTATATACAAGACAGGCCCTCTATTTTTTTGTCATTGGAAGTCTCTTGATAAGAGGTTAACAGTCTTCCAGTACATAGGGAAGTCACTGGCAAGTCTGTAGATGACTGAGAAGACTGATTCAAGATCCACGTTTGACTGAGGACACAGCAAATAGATCCTTGTGAATGTCTTCTTTCCCTTTGTCTCTCTTGCCCATCTACCTCCTGAGCGAAGGGAGTTTGCTCAAAACCATCAATGCCTTGTTGCACATCACAGCACCACTGGCGATTATTCAGTGCTTGAGTCTCCCAGGTACTGATGTTAATACTGCATTTCTTCAGATTGCACTTCAAGATGTCCTTGAATCTCGTTTTTCCCCAGCTCTAGAGCTCCGAACTCACACTCCAGTAGCTTTGTAAAAATATGTATTTGCAGCTCCAAAAAAAGGTTCAAGCATTCACCAAATTCCATATTTGCTGACAGCGTTTTGAAAATTAAATAGATTAACAAGAGCCATATGATTTGCTGGATACAATGGGATGGAATTACCAGAAGTCTGACCCAAGTTCTGAAATTCCTTCAAGATCCAGCAAAGCGAGGGACAGACATTACACATAAACTGGTATAAGTGATCAGAAACTGGTTTAACCCTGAAACAGAACAGAAGTTCTGCACATATAAACTGTTTCAAAATGGTTGAACCTGGTTTAAAATAAATCTGGATGGATGTAGTATGAGACTTGACTGATTTAGGTTGAACTGGTCTATCAAACTTCTGTCCCAGATCCCCTCCCAAGTTACCTTGCAGTCCCCCAGCATTCCAGAATGCTTTGCGGTCCTCCACAAACCCCCACTCACAGGGCGGTCTGCTGGAACACAGCTCATGCTCTGCTGCTCCAGGCCAGCACCTAGCTGGCCCTGCCCCCAGGCTCTCACAGAGTCACTTACACAGCTTCTCTGCCCAGCTATGGCTCCCAGCTCCAGGCAGCACAGAGCCCAGAGCAGGTGGCAGGATGGGGGCACGGGGAGCCAACACAGACCCCTCCCTCAGGATCCACACAACCCTGGCTTGGCCAGCATACAGCTGGGAGCTGGGGTGGGGAGGAGGAGGGAGCAACATAGAGGCTTCCCTAATGGTCCCTGTTGGTTTCCCACACCAGCTCCAGGCTGCCTGCTGGCTGAGCCAAGGCTGTGTGGACCCCAAGGGAAGCATCTATCTTGGCCCCTGCATACCCCCTGCCAGCTCCAGGCTGCCTGCTGGCCCAGCTGGGGCTATGCAGACATTGAAGGAAGTGTCTATGTTGGCTCCTCATGCCAGCTCTACCTGCTCCAGCTAGAAGCCAATTCTGGGCAGAGGAGCTGTTGTCCAACAGCCGTGAAGCCTCAGTTCCCTCCCCCAGCCCAGGTCTGGCTTCCCCCATGCCACTACTGGCAGAGCTGCCAGGTGGGCCAGGACCCACTCTGGAAACCTAGGGCTCAGTGCAGGGAGGATCCAGGGTGACAGCAGGCAGGTGGAGGCATGTGCCTCATAGCTAATCAGTGATGGCCCCAGCTCAGCTAGGCTCAGACACCCTCAGCAGGGGAAGGTGTGCCCCTCCAGCTTCTGGCTTTGGGCAGTGCAAGGATTCCCCACCCTACACCAAAGGAGAAACATGTGTTCCGATCTCTCCTGATGCAATCTACGCAGCTTAGAGAAATCCATATAGATCAAATCAATCCCTACTCAGTTTTTTACTGCCTGTCCTTAGCCCAACTGTCTCACTATTTGCTGTGACAATGACCCAGATTATGGAAACTTTTGCAACAGCACTTGCACTAGTACATAGCTAGGTTGTATGGAAACAATGGGCACTTTTACACGTGCTCCAGGGGCGAGGCACGACACTTCAATTGGAGTGGTTCCAAGAGCTGCTCTAATTAAAGTGCTGCGTCCTGTGTATCAGCATCTCTGCACTTCAAAACAGTGGCAGGGTGCTTGAACTAAAGCTTGTTTAATGAGCTTTAGTTCAAGCACCCCTGCTGCCATTTTGACGTACGGAGACACTGATACACAAAATGTGAAGGCTGGCTGGAGCAGGGTAATTACTGCATTCCAGCAGACTATTAATCCAGCAGATGTAGCCTCGCAGCATGTCTACAGGCACCCAGTATTTCCTAGGCAATTTTTTCATGCAGACACAGCAGCATGGACTGACAGAGTCACTTTAATGACCTCAACATAAAACTTTTTTTTTTTTTTTAAATATATAGAGGAAAGCTACAGCTGTATGATATTCTCATTAGTGACCAGTGAAAATTTTATTTCTGGAAACTTTTTAAAATTAAACTAGGTAACAAATTAAAATGAATATGCAACTAACCCTGCTCCAGTCAGGGGATAGTCTATGTAATTCATTAGAATGAGAAACTTCTTAAGTAATAATTTTCTGTTCACAGCTCCTCTCATCATTCATCACTAATAGGTTAATGCTCCCACCTGTGGCATTTGGAGGTGATCCAATGTTGTTGCTGACAGTTCCAGGACTAAACCCCACCCTTCATCTTACACCACCAGAAGAATTCTTCCAAAGCTGCAGAAATACTCCAGCACTTGATTATTTGCATTATGACAATAACCTGGAATACAACATCAATTAAACTCTACCCTTATGAGAAAATTCAAATGGATTATAAATGTTATTCTAGCCATTTACCAGACTACCAGGGTGTGCTGAATGAGAGAGACTGAGAACAGAAGGAAAGTTGTCAGACAACAAATTTCACATTCTGCTGCACAGCTTCTCTCCTCATTCAACACTAATGGGAACAGTGAGTCACAAGAGTGGGAAGAGCATAAATGTGCTTTTAACAGAAAGAGGCAGTAACAGAATTCCCCCCATATGCAGCACCTTCTTCTGCAGAACAGCAGCCTTTCTTCCCCAACTCCCATGCCAAGATGGACCATATAGAGGAAGCTGTGGCTGGTATACCATAATTTCCTGAATGCCTAAACTTATTAAAATCCTGTACCATTTGACATCTTGTCTGCAGCAATTCTGAAGTTTTAAGGCCTTAGTATTTTGGATGGACTGAGAGGAACAGGATACAGCTGGTACACACGCCATATGTTTGAGACGTCTTTAGAATGTTATCTTAAGAACAATTTCCAAAAGGAGTGGAAAGAGTTAGAAGAAAAATGATCACCAAATTTTCCAGTACTTGTTGAAAGTACAACTTCGGCTGGAAAGCTGGAACTACAGAATGACCTTTAAAGCATCAGCAGCATGGTCATTTTCTAGGACCCTGGTCAAGAGGTAAATGAGAATTATAAACCCTGGCCATAACTTGCCTAATCTATCTTCCTGATTAATCTTGATAAATGATGATGGAGCTCTTGTACTGTTTGGTTTCAAGATTAATCAACTGTACCAGAGAAACTTCAATATAATGGGATCATTGGAACCCAAAGATGATGAATGTCATATTTCTACTACAGGTATCAAGGCCAGGGCCATCCCTACCTCAGATATTTAAGTTGATGTCCACAGAAGCTTAACTTTACCCAAGTCAATAATTTTCTGTTTCCCTATAAGGAATGTGGTTGGCATAGTGCCAGGGGATTGGTGCACCCCATAAGGAATACTCAGTACAGTCAGGGGATTGGACAGTTTGGGATGAAAAAGTTACAAAAGTGACAAACAAATGAACATGTGTTAGCATGCCGTGACCCTGGGACAGGGGCGGGGAATTATTTTGGGCAGAGGGTCACTTACCCAGTTTTGACAAGCTGTTGAGGGCCACATGGGTACTCCCACCCCCGGTCACTGTCTTGGGACCAATGTCCCAGGGCCAGCATGGGTTGGGCTCAAAGCAGGATGCATGCTCGCAAGGGTCCGTGGAGCCAGGCTGGGCTGCACCAGCAGGGAGAGCGGGAGCTGGCCTGGTTCCATAGAGCCCCTGCTGGCCAGGACCCTGTACCCCTGCTGGCACTGGTCCTAGGACACTCGTGTGGGCCCTGTGCTTCCACTCACTCCCAGTGCCCCCCAGCCCCACGGTACAGGCAGGGGGCAGGATGCAGCCCCAATCCCCAGCTCAATGCAGGGAAGGAACTGGTGCTGAGCACAGGGAAAACGGGCCCCTCCCCTGCCTCATGGCCAGCGCTCCCTGCTGCAGCCGCTCCCAGCCTGCACACGGATGTCCCGAGAAGCCATGGGCAGTTCCACACAGGCTGCGAGTGGCTGCAGTGTCGAGTGCTGGCCACAGGGTGGGCCAGGGGCCATTTTTCCCCTCCCCTGCTCAGCACCAGCTTGTAACCTGCCAGCTGACCTGTCAGGACTGTGCTGCGGTGGCAGCAGCTGTGGCCCCCCCATTTGCCTCACTGGGCAGCGTTTGCTGCTGCTGCATGCTCAGAGCTCGCGCCCCGATCAGCACAGAGGCAGTGGTGGTAAACGGTGCCCGGCATGGCAAGTGGGGGGGCCACAGCTGTTGCACACATCCCCAACGGGCAAGTCTGAAGATGGCACAGGGCCCTGGCTGGCAGCAGGGGTGGGTTACAAGCTGGTGCTAAGCACAGGAAAAGCAGCCCCTCGCCTACCCTGTGGCCAGCACCCTGCACTGCAGCCACTTGGAGCCCACGTGGGGCTGCCTGTGCCTGCTCAGGACAGCCCCTCGCAGGCTGCAAGCAGCTGCAGCAGGGAGCATCGGCCACAAGGCAGGGAAGGGGCCACTTCCCCCCCACCCAGCTTTTCCCTGGGGTCCTCCCCCGTCTTTCCCCTCACCTGAGTTTCTGGTGCAGGGCAGCTACAGGGTCCCAGGCCAGAAGCCCCTGATGGGGCTTCCGGCTGGGGGGCTGGGGCAGGGCTGGGCAGGCCCTGCTGTTGCAAGAGCCCACCAGGGCTTCCCCTGGGTCCTACTGCCCCTGGCTCATGTCATTTTGGAGAGGAACCAAGGGCAGATGAATATTCATTTTCTAAATTTTTTTTTAGGGGCCCCACGGGCTGGATAGAATGGCCTTGGGGGCTGTATTTTGCCCATGCCTGCTCCGGCAGGACAGACGCAGCTCCTGGGTCCCTGCTCAAACAGCAGGGAGCAAGAAACTAACATCCCACACACCCAGTGGAGGACCCGAGAGGCCTGGTATCCCCAGTAAGGAGCCACTTGCCAGGCCATATTATAGGGAGAAAACCTATAATATTGCCTAAGAGTTACTATGAAAATTAACTTGATACTATAATCGGACAAGTTGCCCTGTCATTCCTTGAAGGGCTCTGGCAAAAGGAATCCCAGTAGTAACAAAGGGGGCAGGGGGGGAAGGAGCTGCAGCCAAGCAACTCCTGCCCCAGCATATGGGGCTCCAGCTGCCCTCTGTCCACTTTGCCTGCCTGGCACTGTGAGCAGCCTTCTGTGGGGAGCTGAGTGAGTGGAAGACAGCCGGCAGCTACAGCCCCACATGCTCGGGCAGGAGCTGCCTGGCTGCAGCTAGTTTGATTTGCCTCAACAACATCTGCACATACTGGGCACTTCAGTGGGGTTTTTTGGCATTTTTATGTAAAGCTGATTCAATCAGCTATTAGATAAGAGCAACAAAAAAGCCCCGCCAAAGCAGCTGATCTATACAGAAGTTGGGCAAGCCGGGTCCAAGTAATGCAATGCCTCTTCTGGGCATGTGCTGAGCTTGGCATGGGAGCATACCAACTTTAAAGGGCTGGGGGGGAGTGGGGGAGGTAGGAGGGGGAGTTTGATGTCTATAAACAGCCTAAGACTTTATTTTGAGCTATTATGCAATCACCTCTATACACATACAACTCAAAAATCCATAAATCAAAACAAAAATATTTTTAAAAATAAAATTAAAATGTTACAGTAGACAATTTTAGCATTTTTTAGTTTTTTAGTCATTTAGGTTTTTTTTAAATCTATAAGTGAAAACAGTATCTAAAAGATTTTGCATACAGGCCTCGACAGCATATTAAGTGGCCCAGTAGGCCAACACATTAAGTGGTCCAGTAGCCAAAATAATTGCCCACCCCTATCCTATACTTTCTGAAATACTCCTTAGCTCCAATGAGAACTCCAGAAGCAGCATGGGTGAAAAGAGTCCCTCTTCTGCCTTTCAGATTCTGAGCTCTTTCCCTGGCGTAGCAAGGGGCAATGGACTGAAAATAAATAAGACTTCATTTATATTATACTGCTGCCTGAGGCAGGGTGACAAAAGAGTAACAGGCAGACCTAAGTCTGCTTTGCAGGAAATTTCATAAGTTTGTCTTCTTTTCCAGAACTGAAAACAAAAAGCTTAAAATATATCCTACAAATGAAGTTCCACAAAATGAAAAATAGAGCCTCTTATATATAAATGCAAATTTTAACTAATAGCTTCAAAATGAAAAACTAAACACTTTAAAAAGTTGGAATTCAAAAGATTCAAATTCAAAGCCTCATCAAGATGCTCCACTACATTTTCCTCCTAAATGAGCTTTCATTAAAAATCAGCTATTTCCAGAATGTGTTTTGCTTTCAACTTATTTTCCAAAAGAGTCTGCTGATAGACTCTTTCGCACACCCAAACAAAGGAGAAAGGATTTAAAGCCCAATTTTGCCCCTCTAGTTTATTAATTACACAAGTGACTGCCAGGGAACATGTGATTTGTTTTTGTGGGACAAAGTATCTGTAGTTTGCTGGATTTTTCTACCTTCTGGCAAGAAGGTAGCTTGTGCAGTCTCCATAGGAATTCTCATGGATCTGACTGCTTCCTTGTGGTGGAATCACAGCTCAGCACTCTGCATGCTTATCCAACTCAAAACCCTTATGGCTTCAGGCCATAGGTCAGCCTCAGAGACTCCTGAAAAGTTTCCCTATAACATATTCTAGATTTGGCACAGCACTTAAAGGGCATCACTTGCTGAGACAGGACAATAAATCCATGCAAAAACAGGCTGTTGTAAAAAAACAAGAGGAGTTTGTGTTTAATATTAAAAACAATATAAAGCTTTAATATGCTGGTGATTCCTCACCTCAGGAGCTAGAAGTGCCAGATGCTGAAATAAAGTCACTACTGCACAGAAAAAGAAAAATTAAGAGTTGCTAAACAAAATGAGGAGCAAAAGCTAATCTATCAACAAGTTCTACTACCGAAGCAGAAATTAAAGGATGAGCTTGATACTCCTACACTGAAACGCATCTAAATTCGCAGGCAAGTGGCATTAATCTACTAGTGATGAAAGCAGAAAGTACAGCAGAACCACATTCAACATTAAAACAACAATGGTTATCCACAGCTCACAAACTACCTTACAAAAGCTAGGTAAATCACTTCTGCCTCTGTTCTACAAGACAACAAAACTGGAAGGAGGGACTTGCTAGAGTTCATCTGGAAAGAGGACTAGAACCTAGGCTTCCAGGGTCCAACGTTCCATGGCAACTTATACCTTTTCCCATCCTCAATTACAATAGTTCTATGGTTTATGGCAGAAAGTTATCATGAGATGGTCTTCTCTGATAAAAAAAAAATCCTTACTTTTCAGATTTAAAGTAGTAACCCCAAATCCACATTTTCCATGATTAAAATGAAACACCACTATATATCTATCTACATATTACTGGCATTTCTTTTTAATCATGGAAAAAATGTGGATTTTAAATCTAAAAAGTGAGGATTTTTTTAAAGTTACAGAAAGCTAGGATCCCTCATTGTTATTGACATTCCACATACTATATAGGAAAGTATAAAGTTTAGTCTAGGACAAAGATTTTTCAGAAGGTTTTATTTGGGGGGGAGGAGGGGAGGGTTGTAATGCGTTTACAGTATATTTTAAAGCTACTGTAACAAGTTATATGCCTTTCAAGTTATTGCACTATATACTTTACTTTAAAACATCTCAAATTAAGAAAAGTCTAGTCCAGTTTAGTTATCAGAAAACAGTTATCAGAAATATTGATAAAGCAACAAGTCTATACCCCTTGAGATCTTCAATTACAGCATGCAAACCTAGGCAAAAAAAACTATTGGAGCGATCTAAAGATGGCAATAAACTGTTATTCAATATTTTGTCTATTCCATACAAGATGACTGGCACAACAGATACCCAGATCTCTGCTGAGCATATGAACAAGCGTACGAGATAATGCCTCTGGACTTCATGAAGTTGGTATCTGCTCTCTAAAAACTAAGCTGAAACTAGAATTCATTAGGCTGAAGAACCCACAATGACTTTTGGACATTACCAGACTGTGTTATATTTGAAAAGTTTATTATCCACTTTTAAGCCTCAACCTTTTTATTATTTAATGAGGGAAACAAGTACAAGGCACAGAAGGTCTCTTAAAATATCTGCTGTACCTTGAAAGCTTTGTTTTTCTCTTCTTTCTGCTGTATCTCTACTTCCACATGGCGTGCTAGGCGAGCTAGGGTTGAAGCAACCCTTTCTTTCTGATAGTCAATGTGATCTTTACGTTTTACTTTTCTCTATAATTAAAAAGAAAAAAAAGTTAATTTTGTAATTGTTATATAGTGAAAAAAAACAAAACAAAAAACCACCACAGGGTCAAGAAAAGGCTATTTTACACAAGCCTCGCAGCTGGAGATAGAACTCGGTACTCCCCCCACCCCTGCAGCCAGCGTCATAATCACTAGTCCACAAAGTCTGTCTGTCTGTTGACAGTTTTAGTAGGACACATACCTCAACTAGTTTGGACACTGATCCTGGAAAGCAAGAAAGGTGGGCTTGAGCCGTCTTGGGCTCAGATAGACTTTGAAACCAAGTCTCCCACTTTTAGAATGAATGCCATATTGTTATATAAAAGATGGGGCCACAGGGCCACCTCCTTCTCCTGCTGTATTTCACAACTCAAACAGTCATTACTGCATTTTGTTAAGAGGTGGGAAAGAATCCTATTGGTATGCATGGAGTATGCTCTGAGCTCGCCAACCAGACTGGAACCAAGAAGATTTCTAGTTTCCAGATCTCAGTAAGCAGGAGATCAGCAACCCTGTTCTTCTGATCTGCCCAGATTTTTTTCAGTCTAAAATGAAACTCCAAGTCTACAGGAACTTACAAGGCACCTCCTGTTTGATCTGAATGTTCACATACTTGCACATTAGGAAGGCACTAAATGAGTACTTTATGAATTACAATTCTGAACAAGTGCCCCAACTCCACTTAAAATCTCTTTTGGGACCCAACCTAAGCACCAATAGGGGGGAAATATTGCAGCTGGTGCTACTGTGAATACATTTTCATCCAGTGAAGGAACATACAGTAGCACCAGCTATGAAAGTAATGTAATGTACTATTTAACTGTCTGTAAGAGGGTTTTAGGTTCTATTTGGGGGTGGGGGTAGGGGAAGAGAACAGATTATCCCCAGTACTTTTCTTTAGTAACATAAAAAGACAGCTGTGACTGCTAAACACTTTACACATCTTTTATTTTCACTGTAATGGCAAGTCAGAACTGGGAAGAATCTACATAAGAGACATAAAACAAGGGCATCTAGAGAAGTACTATTTCAGATGATAATTCCAAAAAATACTTTATAACATACTCACATGAATGCTGGAACTGCTGCTAGGCTCTTCATCTTCACTACTGACAAGGTCAATACATTCTAGTACAGGTCTCAAAGGCCCTTCCTAAACAGGGTTGAAACAAGGAAGAATAAATACAATATATCCATATATATAACATTTTGTATATCCTTCTGTATTATCCATCAGGGAATTTCATGGGGAATTCAGGAAATTTTACTGATCGTTATCCTTAGCACCTGCTACAACAAAATCATAAACAAAAATAAAGCTGGAAGGGAGCTCAGGAAGTCATCTGTCATCTATTCCAACCTACTGCTCAAAGCAGAAACAAGCCACGTAAATGTTTAATCTGCACTTTCAAAAAAAGAAAAAAGAACAAACACTGTCTTCCAATCAGGGATGTGGTGGGGCAGACAATTTTCCACGGAAAATTTTTCAGTGATTTTTTTTTTTGTGGGAAATTTTCCATTTCTTAAAAAAAAAAATTGTTTCATAAAATTAATTAGTAACAATGAATGCATGTCAATACAATATTAGGCAAGCTTGGCAGTTTCAAAGTTGTAATTCATGCTTTTTCAGATGATTATCCCTAGGAAGTGTGCAAGAGGGTACATATAGGTTTTATTGATTTGTAAACAGGAGAGTAAATACACTTAGATAATTATCCAAAACAAAAATCAAGTCATGAATTCACCTAATTGGCTGTTCAGGTCAAATCAAAACCAAAGCACAGCATATCATGCACAGTTCTTTGCTAAAATTAGTGTGTCAACAGTTTTCACAGATCCACAGATATTAGGGTTGGAAGGAACCTTGGAAGATCAGTCAGCCCCCTACCCCAGGGGCAGGAAGACAGCAGAGATCATAGGATCCCAGCAAAATAAACATCCAAATTTATCTTGAAGGTGTTCAAAGTAGGTACTTCAACCACCTCCAGCAGCAGTCTATTCCAGACCTTGGGGGCTTGGACTGCAAAGAAGTTCTTCCTTATGTCCAGCCTGAATGGTCACGAAGGAGTTTGTGACCGTGTCATCCCTTGGGGCGCTCTGGTGAACAGACGTTCTCCCAGATCCTGGTGAGCACCCCTGATAAATTTATAGGTGGTCACCAGATCACTCCTGAACCTGCGCTTTTCCAGGCTGAAGAGTCCCATGGCTCTCAGCCTCTCTTCATAAGGTCTGTTTTCCTGACCTCTGATCATGTGTAGTGCCTTTGCCCTTTTTTCTTAAATTTAAACAAAAACTGTAAGGGAAATACATGGCATTCTGTATTGTCTTTATATTTTTACAAATATTCCAATACAAATAGTTTCTGTCTACATAAACTTCTGAATATAACATTTAAACTACATTAAGTATGCTGTATTCAATTTTTTAAATCAGATATTTCAGTTCAAATATTTGTGGCTATTGGCACACAAAATTAACACGGGGGTACTTTTTTAGTTTTCTACTAAATACAAGTCAAATAAACACGCTAAACCAGATCACGTTCTATTTAGAGCACTGTAAAATTTTCCAGGAAACCCACATCTCTGCTTCCAGTGACAGTGATTCCACCCCACCTGGAATCTGCCCCAGTATCTAACCACCCCGCCGGAAAAAACTTTCTATTTTGTATGCAATCTAAATTTTCCTTTATACTTGGACCACTTGCAGACCACATCTCCTTCATTTCTCTTCTCTATTGCTCACACATTTCTCTCTCAATATAAATGTCAATTCATGATACCAGTTTGAGATCACTAATTTTATTTCTCATCTGTTTACTTTCCACTCTCTACTCCCATTTTTAAATTATGTCTGTGATGTTTAAGGGCAAGGGTGTCGAGTTCAACCCTCCTCACAAGCCAGATCCAGATGAAACTAGGAGAGGAGGAACGGGTGATGACAACACACCTGTTGCTCGCTCCCCGACACCAAAATATCTTCAACAGGACTAAATTCCAAATTTTGGTAACCAGCACCATCCCTGCTTTACCACCCTTGAATTTCCAGATCCCTTGGAAGTCCTGTGGACCCGAAAACATGACATGCCTAATTCATATCTGTTTACTGTTAAGGAGCCCTGTTATTTAAACAACTCCTGCTTACTTCCACTGTATTAAGGGAACAGTTTCTTATGAAGAGCTGGAATGCTAGACACACTAACCAATGAAATACAATCCAAAGCAAAAGTCAGTCTAGAACCAAAAAGCTACCCATCAGAACAGTTAAGAGTGAGGGAACAGAGGTATTACAAACATCCTTCTTAATTACTTAACAATCTTCAGTGCTTAATGTGGGAAATAAGTTTATGATTCCCTCCTCCTTAAATCTACTACTTCCACAAGCTGGTTATGGAGACTTACAAAAGCGACACTATCACATTCTTCTATGCTGCCAAGCTACTAAGTTAACTGGCCAGAATTTCAGTTACCAGTAGAACATCTAAATTTAAAACAACACAGGGGTATTCACGTTCTAGAACTTGTTCACTGGAGTGGCATCACATCGGATCAAACATTGTAAAGTCAAAATTGACATCATAAACACTCAAACAGTGTCAATTTATAAACATTGTAAGTGTGAAACGTTGTAACTCGAACCCTTGTAAGTCAAGGACTGCCTATATAGGAATTATGCATAATAAAGATCTTGAATACTGCTCAAGGCTATTCAAGAACAAGTTCATATTCAAGAACTTATGGTTATCCTTACTTAAATCATGATTCATATAATTTATTCAAAGTAAACAATGTGCAAGGCAGGAGTGCCATGCATCTCTCTCTCAGTAAGATGGCCATTAAGGGTGCCGACAGACATGAAGGAAAAAAAACCCAAGAAAGAGAAGCACGTTAGTTCAACCTGGCTCCTCAGAGTCTGTACAGATTGGGCGATTCAGCAGGGCTTTAGAGCATTTTTATCAAATAACTGATTTAATCCTCTAGATAAAAACACCAAATAGTCTCACTGAAGTGCCTGATCTATATTAGGCATTGGGTGAGCCGGGTAAAAATAATGCAATGCCTCTTCTGGGCATAAATATGCTGCACTTGGTGCGAGGGCACGCTAAGCTGAAAGTAAAGAAACAAGTGAAAAACTAAGGGGTGTTATTTTCTGAGGGGTTCCTCAAGTCTACCAAGGGGTTTCTTGAGTCTAAAAATGTTAGGAACCACTGTTCTAGATGGCGTACTAAACAGTTTGTGCTTGTGGACTGTCTCAGAGTAACCAGAGCTATAAAACTACAAGTGCACCAATACATCAGTCTGATATTGGAAATCGGCACCAATATAAAGAAAACTGTCTATATCAGAAATTGGCCTAACATGGCTGATAAACAGTCTGTGCATGCACACAGCAGCACATAGGCAGTGAGCACAGCTAGCAGCAGAGAGCTGTGTGCAGCTGGTAAGCGTGTTATGGTGGAAGGGGAAGGGCGGGGTGCAGATCAACAACCCCACATTGAGGAGGGAGTGAAGCTGTGGCAGGTACTGCCCAGCCGGGGGGGCAGGGGAAGCATGGGATGGAGCTGCAGCTCATCCAGTGTGGGAAGGGGGGGTTGGGGAAGAGGGCAGCTTGTCTGCAAATCTGGCAGTTCCCGCTGCTGCTCCCACCATTCTTCCTGGAGGGGCCCCTGTGCCCCTGGATCTATGCAGGGTGTGCAGCAGCGGCAGTGGGAGGGGGGTTATGGGGAGGCTACAGTAATTTCTGGGGTAGCTGCAGGCCTCCCCAGAGCCCCCTCCTAGCACTGCTGCCTGCCCAGCACTACCCCAGCCCACAGCCAAAGCCTGCCCCACCTGCACCATGCAGATCCAGGGCACATGCCCCCCACCATGCCCTCCCAGGGTATGCACAGCAGCGAGAGCTGCCCCACCCCCCAGACAAGCCACGGCTCCATCCCACGCCCTGCACCACCCCAACTGGGCAGCACCTGCCCAGCCCTACTCCCTCCCTCAATGCAGAAGCCTTGATTTTCCCCCCACATGCCCCTTCCTTTCCCCCACATGCCCCTTCCACCACGTAGCTGTATCGGACACTGGGTCAGTATCGGCCAATATGTCTCCTTAAAAGCTGGCTATTGGTATCAGTTCCAAAAATCTCTATCGGTGCACCCCTACTATAAACAATAGCTTGAGCTTGCCCAGTAACCAAGGGGAGCCTTGTATGTGGGTCCAATACAGCCTTTTAAGGGAAAGCATGATTAGTCACAAAAAAAAAAAAAATCTTATCTCACTACTCTGCTTTGAAACACACATGTTGTCACTGCCATCCAGTGGCAATGCATAGGGGCTGCACGTGCACCCTGAACGCCGACGGACCCCTTGACTGGCTGCGCTCGCCTCTCAGGCAATGGGCAGGGGTG
Organism: Crocodylus siamensis; assembly: GCF_052110815.1. Classification (NCBI taxonomy): domain Eukaryota; kingdom Metazoa; phylum Chordata; order Crocodylia; family Crocodylidae; genus Crocodylus; species Crocodylus siamensis. The sequence continues at coordinate 46,641,850 of NC_143395.1, read as the reverse complement.
CTGGTGAAAGCATCAGTGCCCCCCCTGCAGGCGCTGGCCAATCCCAGAAGGACCTGCAGCCAATCCCAGAAGGGAACACCCCTGGGCAGCAAGACTGGCCACGGGGGAACCCCCCCACAGTGAAACTAAGTTGGCACCAGTTGCCCATGTCACCATCCACCACCCTGCACCGCCACTCTGCATGCAGCCACTAATCCCTGATGGAGTATATTTTTAAAAAGTGCCAGATTTTTGAGAATTCTGAAAAGTGGATTTATGAGGTTATACTATATCATAAAATCCTCCAACTAGACACGTTTTTCTCTTATTCCTGTTACATTAATTTAAGGTTGGAGTCCTGTTGTAGCCATGATGGTGCAGGAAATGCATGAGAGATGAAGTTTTTGTGTGGTAGTTTTTACTGGACTAACTGAATGATGTCCAGTGTTGCCTCCGAACTATGTAGTTGGCCCAGTAACAGAGACCACAAAAAACCTGACTAATTGTACTTTCCATCGTAAATAATTGTATTTTTTAATTGATTAAAATAATTTCTACAATGCAATACCATCTTCTGTTGGGTAGGGTAGTCTGTATACAGGAATCTTATCAGCCCAATGATAAATGCAGTAAAGGAGTCTTCAGTATATCAGTCTAGAGCATACACAAAGTACAATTTCAGAAACAATACTCCCAACTTCTGAAATATTTCATACTGTTTCTAATTTATTCTGTATGGAACAACCCACCTTATGTATAGGCCAAATATATTATAAAATCAAGACTCTGGTGAACTTTTAAAAGTAATGGCCAATAAAGATACAGAATATGTCATACTTTAAAATTTACTTTCACCATTACTAATCATTTCAAGTGAATCACAGATCTATTACTTTTATTTAATATTAAGTTTTAGGCTTAATTAATAAGCCATCATTCACTTCCTGGTCAGCAACATTTCCTAGTTTAACACCTAGTAATGGTAACTAGGTCAAAGAAAAAAAAAGATCTTCATATACTAATTGCCCACCTATCCCGCTGACAGCCTACAACAGAGAAAAGCATTCTTCCCTGCCTCAAGTACCAACCTATGGAGCACCAGAAGGTGAGCTCTGCCACTAAACAACTGAGGTGTGAAACCCAGGCCTGCTGTAGCACTTTTTCTTTAAGTGAAAATGGTATAGTGAAAGGGTAGCAGGAGGGAGGGGGGAGACAGACATGTTGTACCACCTAAGTCTGCTGTTGTCACCTATCATGGATCATGCTGCTTTCAGGGAAGTCCTAATACAGAGCTGCCCCTGAGAAGCCTTGTGCAGTCTGCCTGTCCTGAAAGGACCCCCTGAACCCAGTCCTGGGATGAAGTCAGGGCACTAACCCACCTGCCATTCGCTTGCATTCATTAGAAAGCACAGTGATTGAAGCGATTGCTTATTAGCTTGGTATTAAGGAATCAATCTTCCCACCAAACTGTTGGGACTAAAGGTCCACAGTCACCACACTTACCAGGGCTTTAAAGCAGGCAGATGGTAATGAAACAAGTTTTTCCCCTCTCTACAATAATCAACTAGTGTAGTAGTTGGAAGCCTGTCATCTATTACCAGTTAGTTTCCATCATACCAAACATTATCATGTGAACATGGAGACTATATCCTCACTCAAAGAGTGAGAACAAGGGTAATTACAGAACAGACTCATTAAAAGTCTGCACAATTCACTGTAAAGCTGAACTGTTATTTTATGTACAGCTTCCTCCCACAGTCCTTCATCCCCCTGCAGATGCACAATTCCCTTATTCAAATTTTGTTTGTGTACAGCTTGTTCTCAAGCAGCTTCCCTGATAACTAAGTCATCCCACCATTCTTGTCTCCTTCCACTACTGTACTGTGTTACTGACAATAGCGAGACCGACATAAATGCAAAATTATCCACACCCCATTTCCCTCATAAGCAAACTTCTTGCCGCAGCTGTTCTCCTCCAGGGCTCCACCAGCAGCCCAGCATACCAGGCCCTAGCCCAACCCTGCCACTCCCACCCCCTGCTCCCTCCAGCTCCAGTTCTGGTCCTCTGGGGCAGTCAGCAGCAGTCTGGCAAGATTGCGGCTAAAGGAACTAGAGCAGAAGGGAAGGGGAGCAGGGGATAGGAGGGGCAGGCTCAGCCACAACCATGGGGGAGAAAGGGGTGGGAGAGGTAGTCTGCAGGTCCCCCACTCTCAAGTCTCCCCATGCTCCTCCTCCCCTACCGTGGCTCAGCTTCATCTTCAGTCAGGGGCCCAAAGTCAAAGTTGGAGCTAAGCTGTCACCTACCCCAAGCTAGTGTTCAAATCCAAGATAAAGCGTTCCCTCCCCAACTCCCAGGCTGACTGGGGGAAAAACCCCTCATCTTGGATTCAAGTAAATATGATAAAACCTAGTAATTTTCTCTGTTCAGCAGGTAGCACCACAGAGCCAAGTTCTGGCATCCCAGGGAACACTTTATTCTACAAACAAAGAAATATACCCTGTAGGATTACAGCTGCTACCGCCGTCCTAGGGCACTGTCCAGTTTTTCCATGCACCTGCCTGACAACTTTGCTCACCTGGCTCCTCCCCTCAGTCATTTGCTCCTACCTGAGGCAAGAAATCTCCAATACAACCAGCTTCACTGCAATTCTCAAGCTTCCATGAAGCCCTCAGGCCCCACCTGTCTGAACCTGCACAGAACTCAGCAGAACCATGGCCTCAAGTCAACAATGCCCTGTCACTACCGATCTCTTTCTCCCAAGCCCTGCAGCTCCTGGCAAGGACCTGGTTTTTTCTTTCGCAGCAAATGAAACACAAGCCTGGGGAGCATGCGCAGAAGAGGGGAAGGGAGGAGAGGGTGAGGAAGGGGCTACACTTTCACAGTATCTGGACTGACACAGATGTTGCTTTAGAGCAGTGTTTTTCAACTCATGGGTCATGACTCAGAAGTGGGTCTGAAGACAATTTCAAAGAGTCATGAGCTGCGGCAGGGTAGAAAGATAGCAGGAAGGGGCGGGGGAGAGAGCTGCATGGCAGGGCTGGCACAGGACCTGGTGCCCATGCTTGCTGGGGTGGAGCAGCCAGGAAGCTGGTGGGGGCAGGAGGGGCCAGGACCAGGCTGCCTAGCATGGTGCAGCTTTGCAGCCCCAGCCCAGGGAAGGCTGGGTGCCACAGGCCTCTCCTCCTCCCCCTTCCAGCCTGTGCAGGGGCCAGACCAGTTTTGCTGCAGCAGCTACTGCACGAGTGGGATGGGGTCAGCTGGGGGCCCCTCTGGCAGAGCTGGGGGGGGGGGACGGGGAAACAGTGGGCTGCGGGTCAGGACTGAGGGACACCAGCATGGGAGACTGGGGCCCAGGCCCTGGCGGCAGGACTCACGCTGACGAACTGCACGTCCTCTTCGCTCTCCGCCGGCGCCTCGCGCTTCGGGGCCCGGGCGGGGCCCGCGGCCTCCATCGCCTGGACGCGGCCGAGCTGCAGGGCCCGCCCCGCAGCGCGCGCAGGCACGACGCGATCCCGGGGGAGGCCCCGCCCCGAGCCCGGGGACGCAGGGGGCGGCAAGTGTCAACCCCCGCCCCCACGGCAGCGGTTTTCAAAGCGCCGGAGGCCGGTTGCTAGGACACGGCGCGGGGCGTCTCCCGCCGCATCACCGCAGCAAAGCGGCGCGACCCGCCTCTAACAGCAGGAAAAAGCAACCCCGCCAGCGGGTCGCGCGGAGGCTACTGGAAGCGCCAGGCCCTGCCCCCACCGAGCGGCTCGTTAGCCACGTGCCTGGCTCTGACGTTCGAGGCGCCTGCGCGGTACGAGGGGGCGGGGCAGGAGCTGATGCCAGCAGGAAACCCCACCCGTTCGCGTCTGCAATTGGCAGCGGTTAATATTTAAAGGAGCTGCGGCCCAGCTGGTGGTGGGGCAGGAAGTGGTTTGGGGTTGTGGCCGCAGGGAAGGCGTCTTGTAATGCCCACCTTGAATGGGGAAGGGCGGGTCTGAGGCCGCGCGCAGGCGGGGTCATGCGTCACCCCCTCCGCTGCAATGGAATGGGAGGAGCGGGCGGCAGAGCCGCGTGCCCGGTCTCGCCCCCCGCGCCTGCGCAGTGAGAGGTGCTGGCAGGGTGAGGGCAATGACAGTTACTGTACTTAGACTTTTAGCTTTAGACTAGTATGATGGAAGCACCATGTACTTACCTGGCAGGGGAAGCAGCGTGACCACGTAGGCGGGCTCCCCAAGGCAGGTGATTGTCTCTGATATGTCCTCCATCGGAGGTCTATATTGAGCAGATTCTTTTTGGTGTTTGGTGGTGGAACCGGAGCTTGCTCCATCCACTCCATGCATTGACCTGGTATTACAGTGCTTCCAGGACCGATGCAAAAAAAACGGGGAAAAAAAACCTTACACGATAATTTCACCCCTTGTACGATCAAGACTATCAAGTGTTCAAAATATCCGGTAATTTTTGAGGCACTTAACTGATGCAGCATATACAAAACCTGACTTTCAGATTTGCCATCAGCACTTTCATATGATGTTTGCTTCAAAATAAAGAAATGCTTCAGCTTTGAGGACCCAGTTCTATTGCATACTATAAATCGCCGATGAGTGAGTGAGAAGTAAATAAGACTTGTTTGCACAGTTTTTTTTTCAGCGTATGGTAGTTTTTCAGCAAATATGATAATTTTGAGCTTCCTTTTGGATAATTTCATACTTGCCACCTGGCAATGCTAGATGAGGGGCTCAGCTTGCGGCCGGCAGGGATGTGCCCTCAGCCTGCTGGGCTCCCTGTGGCCCCAGCGCTAGCAGGACCCACTGCCATGTGCTTAGCCACCACCTACAGTTTTGAAACAACTGTCTGGCCGTGGTGCCAGTGGCTGTAGTCAGGCGGCGCTGAGGGTGTCGCTTGACTTCACACCTTGTTACTACCCTGGGAGCTCTTGTAGGGGCTTCATTACCTGGGTGTTAATGGCCCTCTCTCCTTTGTAGTGGCCTCATTGTGCCACCAGCCCAATTAGCCTTTGCTCTGCCATGCTGCTGGCTGCTTCTCACTCCTGCTGACCCTGCAAACTTCTTTTTACTCCTTCCAAAGAAATGATATTTGTTTTTGCTTCGGTCTTAAACTGAATGAGGCAGCCCTTGGCCCCTGGCATACTAGTAAATCTTCTCATTTCTTTTTACCAGGAAAAAAACAGGAGTTGTGATACATGGGAGGATGTGCCTCACCATCTGCACCCCCCCCCTCAGAATCCTAGATGCTCCCAGTGGTCAGCGCCTCTCTTTCATTCCTGTTCCACCCAAACTTGAAACCCACCTGCCTGGGAGAAGCAGTGGCCTTTCTGTGCGGGCACCCCTGAGGAATTCAAATGACTTATTATAATCAGGGACCCAGGTTTTCTGCTTGCTGCAGAAATATCACCTTTAAAAAAACCGGGAAACACAGGTTTCCCCTTGCAGAATGACAGAGTTCAGCCTGCAAGGAGCTGCTTGGGACTGCGGGGAGTGGGGCATAGCAGGTGCCACACAAATGTGCACATGCAGGTGGCAACCAGGCAGCATGGTGGGAAAGTAGCTCCCACAGCTCCCTCTGGGAAAGTCTATGAAGAAATGCATTGGGTGGGGGGTATGTGCCCCCCACGATTTCTGCACTCACAGTGGGGTGCAGGGCATGGGGCTGCAGCCAAGCCAGACCAGCTCCAGGCAGGAGCCACTTCTGCAGCTCAGCAGGGGGGACCCAACACACGAGGGAGTGCTGCACTGTCATGGCTGCCAAGGTGAGGCACCCCCTGCCCGCCCAGCAGCAAGGTGCACAAGTCTGCGCTGATGCATCTCACCTTGGCAGACATGGCAGTGTGGCGCTCCCTCCCACTCTGGTTCCCACCTGCTGAACTGCAGAGGCAGCTCCTGCATGGAGCTGGTCTGGCCTGGCTGCAGCCCCACATCTTGCTGTGGGTATAGAAATCTGGGGGCCACATGCCTCCCCCTCACCCTGCTGATGTCTGTGCCCCCCAATGTGTTACCTGTGCCCATGCCCCCCACTTCCCCACATACCCACCCCCTTCCTCACACATTAGGAGCAGCAGGTCAGGAGTGATGGGGTACCAGCAGGGCTGGGCTTCAGGAGTAAGGGGCACCAGAAGGGCAATGGCACTGGCAGGTGCAGGGCACCTACATATCCGGGCTGCTCAGCGCCACGAAGTAGCAAGTGAGACAGCCACAACTGGACCTGTGTCTTGGTGAGTGAAGGGGGCAGGGGGATTTCTGATTTTCCATGATAAAAAAAAATCAACTGCCAAAATATATAGGTATTTAGAATTCATTTTATTATGAATGATTGAGGCACTGGTAGGCTTCCAAATTACTTTAAAATTGTAAATATATCAACAAAACATTTAGTTCAACTGCTACCTATTTACATAGTGGGATTTCATTTTAATCTCAGGAAAAAAAGGATTTTGGGCTTTTTTTAGCAGAGAAAGCCAGGATCTCTGGTTATAATCCATCTAAGGCCTGCTAATCTCCCTTTGCTTCACAGGTATTAATGAGACTCTTTTTTAATGGTCTTGCTGTTCCACTGTTCAAACTATCCTTTCATTTGCTATGTTGTTATCTGTCGGCCATTCCTGGTAATGTCTCTCTTCTATTTCACAGCCCTCCAGACTGCTTTTAGCTTGCGCTAAACCCCTTAGCTCAGGTGTAGTAATATTGACTCAGGTGTAGGAATGACTGACACTGAGGTATTAGAGGCACTCAAGTTATTGGAGGTATTCAAGAACATGATATTTTGTTTTAGGAATCTGAATAAGAGATATAACTTTCACTATAATGGCTATATGACTAATGAAACTATCTTTTGGCTACTTTTTTAAAATTTTATGTATGATCTAAGACATTAGTGCACATCCTTGGGAGGTTTCTGCTTTGATCTTAAACTGAATAATGTAATGTTTTTCTAGCTGTCTCTGGTCTCTCTGAAGCAGCACTGTCTGCCTTGCCATAACCTGTACCTGTAACCTACACCTTACAGAAAACACACAAAACTGCTCTTGAAACCAAACACAAAAGACTGTAACCCTTCCCAGGGACCTTAGAGTCAAAAGGGCCTTGCTCATTCACACAGCCTTTCCAGCAGAGAGATGACTTTCTCTGCTCTCTAGCTTCCTATTGCAAACACAACAGGAGGTTCTTACTTAATCCCAAGTGGACCACAGCATGTAACCATGTCCATTACTCTGCCTGACCTAGGCAAACAAAGTCTCCTTCACAAAACTTACAACCTTAGTCACAATTACCATACAGTTCTACCTTACTACAAGTCTTAGCTAACCCCTCTAGAAAGACTCACTCTGTACCAACAGATTCCCTGATCGGTCAGGTTATTGCCCTTGTGTCCCAGCTAAGTGGCCAATTGTTGGGCTGAATTTTAGGAACCAGCCCCTATACCTTTGTTCCAGGTGAGCACAACCCTCAGACTGACCACAACACATGCCAGTTGATAATAGGCGAGTTTATTGATACAGAGTGATAACAAAAAGCCACAATACAAACAATTCTATATCTACCAATCCTAGGGCTGTCATCAGAGTCAAAGTACATCTGTCCAGGATGCAATCTTCACTTCTGAGGCTCTCTCTTAGGTGTTGATGGTCTGGAGGTGGGATTTTGAGGCCCACAGCTCCCCTTGGTGGGGTACATGAGACAGGCTGCTGGTATGTCCTCTGTCCATGGCAGCCTTGAGGACCCTTCTTGCGAAACAGGGATGGGGACCATCAAGTCTTTGCTTTTATCTTTTGCATAACAGCCATCTGCAAATCTTCAACAAACCGCTGACACCAAGGATTTTTCAGCTGCTTTAACCTGTTTCTCTTGATGTTACTTAATACATTCCTATACAGTAGAACCCCGACTTATGCATATATTGTGTTCCTGAGAAACTTCGTGTACTGGAAATTCGCGCAACTTGAGGTGAATTTTCCCATAGGAAATAATAGGGGTTGTGTTCCTTGGACCTCACGTTTATGACACCAAAGGCACCAAATGCAACCTTTTTCAACCAATACTTTATTTATTGTCAGGGGATGGGGTCCCCAAGGATGGCCATGATACTCCTAGGGCTTCTTGACCATGCCAGTCCTGCCCAACGGGCACCCTCTTTCTCTTCTGCCATGTCTTGTTGGACAGTGTGAGGCCGGTAGCGGCCCCCGGCGCGCCGGGACCGGGTCTTCTTGGAGTCGGGTTGCTTGGGAATGCAGCCCAAAGCGGGTGGTAAGCCCCCAAGGTCTGGAACAGTCTGCCAGCGGAGGTGGTTCAAGCACCTACATTGAACACCTTCAAGAGTAAATTGGATGCTTATCTTGCTGGGATCCTATGACCCCAGCTGACTTCCTGCCCTTTGGGCAGGGGGCTGGACTCGATGATCTCCCGAGGTCCCTTCCAGCCCTAATGTCTATGAAATCTATGAAATCTATGAAATTATTATGAATAGAGAGGGTGTTCTCAAGATTGTTTGGACAGTCCTGATGGACCCCACTGAACCCTGTGGGTTCTTGGACGCCTTTTGGGTCCTGCAAAAGATGGTTGCCTCATAGGGCACCCTAAGCCTTACGGGCTCCAAAACCACCCCTTTGCCATCTGCAAGGCTTGGGGCATGGTAGTCACACATTGCCCCTCTGGGGCCTTAATTAGCTTGGCCTCCGGTCATCACTGGGCTCTCCGCAGTTCTGTCTCTGTGCCCCCTGGTGCTGGGGTCTGTTCACCCCCTTTGTCTCCACACCCCTGGCTCAACCCTTTTGTCATCACACCCCCTGGTCTTGGGGTCCCCCACTGTAGTGAGCCTCCCCAGTGAGGCCTCCTTCTTCCCCAGTAGCCTCAGCCCAATCCACTGGTCTATAAACAGCAATTAAAATGAGCCCCTGGGCTATAACATAACACCAGCAGTTCAGGGTGTGCTCTGTCCCTTAAACAAGTCAAATTTCTCCCTGGCACTAAATGCCTTGCAGGCCAGGGTACCTGGTGAGCTCCTGGAGCCCCATTAGCCCTACGTGCAACATATCAGGCATCTGCAACATCTCTGGGCAATTCCTCCCTGCAGGCTCCTTCCCCTTTGGCTGCCGACAGAGTACTGACCCTCTAGTCCCAGTCCCGGGGTTTATATGCGTGACGAGCTAGCTGGCAGTGACCTAGCCCAGGGGTTTTGAAAGGGCAAAAGATTATTGGAGGACTTGGGATTCCCTTTCCTCACCTGTGAAGCCGCAGAGCCTCACCTGCCGTGCCCCCTTGGGTCACCTGGAGGGGGATAAAAGGGGCAGTGTGGCTGACTCAGGGGAGACCAGTGAGGGACCACAAGGAAGGAGCTTCAAAGAGCTGAGCCAGTGGGGTAGGAGCAGTTGCCCCAGAAGAGCCTGAAGGAGCAGGACCTGCAGGCAGCAGTTGGACCCTTAGCAGTGTGGCGTGTGGCTGGCAGGAGAGGCTCCCCACTGGGCTCTAGGGTCCCCTATGAGAAGCTGCAGCCAGCAGGAGAGGATCCCCAGCTCCAGCAAGCATCTGAGCAGTGACCTGAGAGGTTCCTGGCTCTGCTTCCAGCTCCTCTGATCAGAGGCTAGGCAGCTTGATGTGAGGCTGGGGCTCTGGAAAGGTCAAGATCCCTAGCAGCTGAAAATAGTGTTAGTATTGGTGGCTGTGTGGTAGTGTGTCTGCCCATAATATGGGAGATTTGAGTTCAAGTCCCAGTTGGGGTGAGCAAGCTAACAAAAAGCAAATCTTCTTGCAGTGGAAACAGGCCATTGTGTTTTCCCCACTTTCTCCCTCTTCAGGTACCTAGGCCCTATAGTTCCCTTGTCATTTGACATTTTGTGCCTTTTTACATTTCACTAGCCAGTATTGTTTGCTCTGCTGTTTGTGTTTTATATTTTGTTAACCCTGTCTTTTGTCAATGATTGTAAGTGTCTAACCTTTGTTGAATCCTGCCTCCTTGGGGCATTGTAGTGTCCACTATACCCCCTGGTTTATGCCTGTTATGTTCCCAGTATTGTTCCCTCATTAAAAGGTATATGGTTAAGTCCCCATTGGTGGTCTGGCTCTGCTCTATGGGGGAGGAGAGTCCCTAGACCTCCCACAGTGCTTGTGCACCTACTTTGATCCCTTCAATTGGAGAGGGGGTACCTCTTGGAGTAGTGCTAGGGTTACATATGTATCCAGGGCCCTGCCTCTTCCAGTCAGCTGACTGGCTGCAGGTCCAGGCTAATAATCTGCACCTGTGGGGTTCCTGCCTGACTGCTAGGGCCCTCTCTCTACTCAGTTTCAGCCCCTAAAGAAGCAGGCACCTTAGTGCCCTGTGACAATTACATTACAAAAATGAATTATAAATACATTTATTCATTTACATTGTAAGTCAAATAATAAAAAAAATACAAAGTGGACATGTAACAATCTTCAGTCCATCCATCAATGGGCAGCAAGTCTTCATCCCAGTTGAACACATCAAAAGATGGAGGTGATAACTCTCCCTCGGAAATGGCTGGCTCTTCCCCAGAAGTGGAGGGCAGAGAGTTGGTTGATTGAGTCGAAATAGTGCTGTCCCGCTTCCTAAAGAACTTGTCCAAGGAAGACTGCACTGAGCAGTGCTGCTTTTCCCTGTAAAGCACCGTGTAGCAGCCATTGGATTTCTTCATCAGCCTGACAACCTTAGCACTTCTTTCATGATTGGGGTCATTTTCATCAAAGAAAGCTAGGTAACTATCCAAAAGTTTGAACGCATCAGCCATGCCTTTCATCGTAAGAACTCGAGGGGAGGGCCTTTCATTTTCTTCCATGGGCTTTCCCTCTTCATGACACTCCCTATCCAGGTCAAGAAGATCCTCATTTGAGAGTTCCTCCCGATATTATCCTCGTTGACCTGCTCAAAGTCCACTCTTAGCCATCTCAATGATTTCATGCCTTGCATCACTGATAAATTCAGCAGCAGCAAAGCCTTGGAAATCATTCACAACAGCAGGCCAGATGTTTTTCCAGACACCCTTAAAGCACTGCTGTGTAACATCATTCCACGTATCTCCAGTGATGTCTATGGCCATGTTGATGTTAAATGCCTTCCAAAATTCTTTGACGTTTGCCTTTTCTTTCTTCTCATTGATAAACTTCTTGAAGGTCCTCCATAGAGAATAGCTCTTGAAAACTCAAATAATGCCCTGATCCATGGGCTGGATGAGCAATGTTGTGTTCTGTGGCAAGAACAGCACCTAGGTCACCAAGACTTGCGGGGTGTCCTGGAGCATTATCAAGAGACAGTAGAATTTTGAAAGGCAGATTTTTTCTGTCACAATAAGCCCTCAATTCCAAATGCAGCAGACTGGAAAAATAACCTTCAAACAATGTTCCAGTAACCCATCCTTTCCGGTTGGCTCTCCAATAAACAGGCAGGTGCCCCTTTTGCATAACCCTTAAGCACCCAAGGGTTTTTGGCATGGTAAACGATCAATGGTTTGAGCTTGAAGTCGCCAGCTGCATTCACTCCAAGCAGCAGTGTGCAGAAATCCTTCACGGCCTTGAACCCTGGGACAGTTCTCTCCTTGACTGAGATAAACATGCAACTCAGCATCTGTTTCCAGAAGAGTCTTGTTTCGTCCAAATTGAAAACTTGTCTTGGATCATGGCTTCCCTCCTCAATGGCAGCCTGTAGGATTGATGGAAATTTATCTGCAGCACTTTCATCAGCAGCTGCTGCTTCACCCATCAGTTTCAGATTATGAAACTTTAAGTTTAAGTCAATCAAACCATCCAGCACTTGCATTAAATAGCTTGGCTTCAGGATCATCACGCTTTAACACTTCATAAATGCTGTGTGCTTTTTCTTGAATCACCTGGGTCAAAAGCGGCACATGTTCTTGATTCTGGTGCTCAATCCGTGTTGTCAGCCATTTTCTCAATGATGGCTGACCTTGTTAATGAAACACAGGCAGTAGATAAACGTGTAGCATTCTTGCAGGACTCCTTCATTTTCTCCGGATTGTCCCTAATTGTACAGAGAGTTGACTCACTGAGCCCTGTAGCACACCTAATTTCCTTTGTCTTCTCACCTCTTTCGTATCTTTTCACAACTTCAAGTTTTTCTTCCAAAGTTATAGCTTTCTTTTTCCTTGTAGAGGCAGAAGCACTTGTAGAATCAGTATCAGAAGCACTCATCTTGAACACACTGGTGACACTGAGGCTGAATCCTGAATCCAGAATCCTGCTTGGGAATCTAAGCTGGGCATGCCTCCATTTGACTCGGTCTGCACATCTCTCATATATATGCAAATGACGCGCATTTCAGGGTGTATTTTTCTGCTTGGGTGCTAATTTTAATTCACATAAATGCAAGACTTGGGTAAGTTGAATACACGTAAAACGGGGTTCTACTGTACTTCTTACAACCTTCTGTTCAGATACCACCTCTGTTTCCACACTTTAAAGTCTACTTGTCTTGACTTTAAAGTCACACAATATATCTTAAAATCCGTGATCCCCAAATGCGCACACCTAAATTTTAGGTCTGTGCAAAGCTTCTATCCCTGATTCGATTTGGCGGAGATTTGGCCTGATTCAGTGGCCAAATCTCTGAATCAAAATTGAATCAGAGGACCCTTTAATCTCTCCAAATCGAACTGGAACCCTCCAAATCAATTCGGAGAGATTTGGAAATATTTGGACATAGAGACTGCTTTAAATGTTTTTTCTACATACTTCTAGGTATCAGGGGCTCGTGAATGCTGTGATGCTGAGGCAGATGAAGCATCCCACAGGAGCATGGGGGGCTCCCCAACATGCTTGGCAGCAGACCTGGAAGTGGACCAGAAGCACTTCCAGTTCACTTCCAGGTCCACTGGGAGCACGTAGGGGGCCCCCCTTGTGCCTCCCTGGCTCGGTGACTGGTGCCTTTTGGGTCTGGGAGGGGCACCCAGGGTTCCCCTGTGGCCAATTGCTGAGCTAGGGAGGTGCAGGGCGGGGGTTCCCAGCGTGCTCCCTGGCAGTGGACCGGAAGTACTTCCAGTCCACTTCCTGGTTTGCCACCAAGCACATGGAGGGCCCCCCGCCACTCCTGTGGGATGCTCCATGTGCCCCAAAATTGCAGCATTCACAAGCTGAGCTGGTACCTCGAGGTATGTAGAAAAAACTTTTAAAACTGTGTCTATGCCTGAATCGCTGATTCTCTGAACCAGCATTGAAACTTCAGATTCGGATTTGCCGGAATCGAATCAGGGACAGTGATTTCAATGAACAAATAGAACTGCTGTCCCTGATTCGGGGCAAATCTGAATCAAATAAGGCCTGCTTCACACACCCCTACTAAATTTCCCCTTCTAACCCTCAGAGACAGCTACAGCCAAGGATTGGTGGTAGGAGCAGAGATCTTAAACTCCATCCCTAGTTTCTTGGGTAATCTACAGCCAAGAGACATCCATAAACTTGTTTCCATAAACTTGTTTATATATAACTCATTCTTTCTTTTTCCTAAACAAAAACATCTCTTAATCTCCAGATCAGTGAGAATCCAACTTCTCCTGTAAGCTCAGGGAATTCTACAGTCCAAGTTGTGTACACCAAAAGAACAATAAAAATGGAGCTTCCTTTGTATCCCTTCTTTTGTAGTTCTCTGCCACTTAAATGTAACATACATTGCCAATTCCCCAAATCACGAGTGAAACCTTATAAGGGAGGATAAGGCAAGATGCTGTGTTTATTGATTAAGTGCTTAATGCATGCACCCATGCACACACACACAAACACACACACACACACAAACATCACAATTCATACCCCAGTCTGTGTTCTGTGCTGGTATACGTTACCAGTCTTATCAGTGCTTGGATAAACTTAGTGGCCAGCCAAGTTGATCATGAGTAGGAGCCAGGCTTCTGCCAGTCCGTTTCATCAGGCGAACCAATGTCTAGGATGACATGCAGAACAAGACCCAAAATCAATATGTCTCGCCCCATCTTCTATAGCCTTGTCAATTCAACCAGTCCTCTGGGCTTTTGCTGTGTTATCACTGTGTTCTTTCTTGAAGGTCGATTGCCATTGTTCCCTCACTGTTCTGGGGGAGATCCTTCTTGTTTTGCTCTGCATTCTTCAGCAAGTTGCCAGCTGATGTTCTCCTTTTCCATAGACACGCTGCCACCCATTCTCTCATGCATACAGCATACAAAGATTGAGCACTTATGTCAAGCTACAGAGTAATACAAAATGGAGTTTCTTTAAGGCAATGCAAAACTCAGGAAAATACATAAGATTAAAAGCAATTGGCAAAGTCTATTTGTATAACACTAGCCCCCTAGTATATTAGTAAAGTTTCTAGTTTAACTGGAGACAGATATTTTTTGTTACACAGTTATGTGCCATACCATCTGCACCCCCATTTTCAAAGTCCTAGAACCGCTCATGGCTCTGTGCACTAGATTGGCCACATGGACTGGGGTGAGGAAGCAGAAGCGAGATCCTGGCAGTGCAAGGCCCAATCCAGGCAGTGGAGGGCCCAAATCTGGGCATGTGGGCCCTGATCTAGGCACCAACCCCCAGCATCCAGTTGGTGGACTGGCACCTTATGCTGGTCATCCAGCCTATAGGGCCAAAAGGTTGTGCATCACTTGCCTGGATGATGTTGGTTGAGGTGCAGGCAAAAGAAGCTATAATCCACATATAGCAGGTTTGTGCTCTAGGGGCTGCTGTGACACCCTCTGGTGGTCACGCAATCCCTGCCTGGCTCCAACTCTAGGGTGCCCTCCCCTCTCCTACTCACCCACCATTCCTTTGGTGAAGTTGTTTTTTTTAAAAAGGACACTACCTAAGGATTCTAGAGTGAGACTAAACATGGGTTCTGTCCTCCCCATTACCCACTCACATGCCTCGCAACCAATACTCTCACATGCCCCCCATGGGCTCTGGGCTCCCAGCCCCAGTCCCTCCCCCTCCTGGGCTCTGGGCTCCTTGGCCCCTTTGGTCTCTGGCTGTGGTCCTTGACTTTCAGTCCTGCCCTGGCCCTGCTCCTAGGCCAAATGACTCCCTGACCCTGGCAGTCATCCCTAACTTTTGGTCTATCTAGACCCTGGCCCTACTTCTAGGGGAGTGAGACCTGCAGGCACCCAGGCCCTGCTGATGCTCACCCATCTTGGGTTCCAGACCTCTGTACTCTCTGTCCCTGCTGACACCATTCTCTCCCTTCCTGAGCTACAAGCACCCAGACGCAGCCCTCGCCCCCTTCCTGCACTATGGGTTCCTTGCCCCCTCAGGTCTAGTCCCTGCCCTTTGGTCCCAATAGACCCTGGTCCTGCTCCTAGGCCAGCGAGACCTTCAGGCTTCCTGGCTCTGCTAACACACACCCCTCTGTGAGTTACAGATCTCTGGGCCCCAAGCCCTCTCTTCTGAGCCCCTCCTGGGCTCAGGCTGTATCCCTCTGATCCCAAGGCCTATTGTTATGCAAATGGAAGGAATGTTATGCAAATGAGATAAATACCAGCTTTAGGTTAGGTAAATAACAAGGGTATAGACTTTTGCCTTAATCTTGTGTATTATCTTGATGCTTTTTTGTGTATTTTCTTGAGTTTTGCACTGCCTTAAGAAACTCCATTTTGTATTGCTCTGTAGCTTGACATAAGTGCTTCTCAACCTTTTACTCCTTTGTACGCTGCACGGGTGAGAGTGTGTTTGTGGAAAAGGAAAGCACCAGTTGGTGACTGGCTGAAGAATGCAGACAGATAAAAAACCAAGACAAAAAGAATACTCTCCAGAACACCAAGACATCAATCGGCCTTCAAAGATGAACAGAGTGACAACACAGCAAAAGCCCAGAGGACTGACTGAATTGACAAGACTATAAAAGGTGGGGTGAGACGTGTCAATTTTGGGTCTTGTTCTGCATAACCCAATTTTGGGTCTTGTTCTGCATTCTGGAGCATCAGTCCACCTGATGAAATGGACCTATAGAAGCCCGACCCCCACTCATGATCAACTTAGCTGGCCTAAGTTGACTCAAGCACCAATGAGACTGGTAACGTATACCAGCACAGAACAGAAATCAGCATGCATGTGTGTGTGTACACTAAGTGCTTAATCAATAAACATGTCTTGCCTTGCCCCCTCTTATAAAGGTCTTGCTCATTATTTTGAGCTAACTGGTTAACACTATCTCTGTCAAGGCCTGCCTCTGCCACTTACCCGGCTCCAGTGTTAATCCAGGAGCTCCTCTCTCTGTGGCACTCAGGGGAAGACTGCTTGACCAGCTCAGGCCCTGGGTAGGGTTACCATATTTCCAAAAAAGAGAACACCTGTTGGAAGGGAGGAGGGGCAGTGGGGAGGAGAGGGGGAAGGGGTATATGATTGGGCGGAGGACAGTGATATGCCCAGGCCCTGCCTCTGCTCCTCATTCCTAAGCCAACTCAGTGTCCCTGGGCCTGCTGGTGTCCCTTACTCCAGACCTGCAGCCCCTTGTTCCCCCCAGGTCTGCCAGTGCACCACACTCCTGACCTGTAGCCCCTAGCCCCCACCCCAGCCCTGCTGCTCACACAGCTTGCACACAAGTGCACATACTCTCTCTGTATCTCTCTCTTACCTGCAAACAGCTTATAAGAGAAGGGATACCCTGACAGCCAATCACCTTGCCCTGCTGCTCCCAGCCCCAAGCACCCAAGCTGGAAGTGCCCAGGAAAAGCAGAGGCAGAGCAAAAACCTGGACATTTGCTCACATAGTTAAAAAACCTGACCAGACAGGGGGCCAAAAAAGAGAACATGTCCAGGAAAACCCAGACACATGGTAACCCTAGCCCTGGGTTTATATGCCTCAAGCCCCACCCTGTCTGGTCAGGTGACTTTCTAATCACCCTCCCCTCCCCCCTGCCACCTGCAGGCTGCTTCTCCCCTAGCCTTTCCTCTTAAAGTAACAGATGTACCAAGCTCCCTGTCACACAACATCATTTGGTTCAGTTATGATGTGGTGTGTGTTGAAGGAGCACAACCAGCATCCAGGTCTACCTGGTACCATGGTGAGAACAGGAGGTAGGTAGTTTGTTGCTTGAGAGATACCATTTGAGACTGAGGTTTTGTATGTGTCATGCCAAAGAGAGTTCTAGGGAGGATAGATGCGTTTTTCCCAGTGTTAATGACAAAGATGTTTGCTTATGCCATCAATCAGTGTCACTGGGACCATGAAAATACAGAAACAGTTAATGTTAGTTTTTGGGTTCTTTTTTCCCCTCCAGTGTTTCTTTCACATAGATATTGTTTCAGCCAATTAAAGCCTTTTATTAATTAGTTTTTCTTTTATTACCATTGTCGTGATATCCTGCTTCTGTTTAGTTGGTATTCATTCTGAACCACAGAGTGAACTTTATTTAAGAGCATTATATCTGTTCGGAAAAAAGTGAACTTCACCCTCTATAGGGCTGAATGACCTTATAGGTAATTCAAAGCCAGGAATCATGCAAAATGACATGAGAGTCAATGATGAGCTTAAAACACCATACGAACCTCTTCCAATTAGTTACATTTGTATTATAAATTTGGATGGAAACACTTTTTAAAAGGAAAAAAATTAGAAATGTCATCTTACTGTTTTAATAGTCTACTCAACTTTAACAATAGAATGCATGAGAGCATCAGTGATGAGGCTAGTAATAAAATACCTCAATATGCTATCAGAGAAATTCTTGCCAACTACCTTATTTTAGAAAATGAAAAGGTAAGCACATTGCTTTCATTCAGCAAGGTACTTTGTTCTGATGCTAATCTCACTAAGGCTTGTACAGCTGGACTGCTAAAATCCAATGTTCTACCAAGCTCTTTCAGTTGGTGTACCATAAAGGAACAGTCCCCCATGAACAGAGATGCTTTTATTGTCTAAGAAAAAGGTAGTAATTTCATATGTAGGAATTTCCTTGCTACTGGCTGCTGGCAAGGTCCTTGTAAGAAATACTAGTGTAGTGCATGTAGCTGAGAGAGTTTTACTTAATAGCCAGTATCTTTCAAATACAAGAGAAACACAGAAAGCATCTCTTGGTTGACCTAAACCAACTACGCCTTGTTTGACAGAAAGCTCATGAAAGCGAGGCCATGTCACAAACTGGTCTATGATGATGCAACTAACTCTGTGAAAGAACACATCAGAAATGCAGAGTGCACACTAGGCAAAAATTTAAATTTTCAGCCATGAAACAATCTACTGCTATCTCTGTCATGAAAGGAAATATGAAATTCTTTGACTATAAAGGACAATAACAGTTACTTAAGTAGAACTTTGTATTCTGTCTCAATGTCCTGGTGGGTAACTCAAAGCCCAGAATGATTTGCAGTGCATCCTCTTTAACTGAAAGATGAATTTGGACCCGATCAAACCAAATGGCTTTGGATCCAGTCTAAAATGCACTGAGCTATCCAGCTCAATTTAAATAATTGATTTAATTTAGAAAAAAAGGAACAAAATGAAGGATGGCTGTCTAATAGCAATGCATTTACTTTAATGGGGAAAATCCAAATGTCAAATGTAAGACATCAGTATCAATAGCAAGCAAAAGGAATCATTTACCCAAGGGCAGTTCTTCATTTCTACAAAAAATCATATACCAACTTGTATTATGGCAAAAATTATTTTCCTGTGATCATGTTTTTTCTCTTACATTATGGTAGTTGCTGTATCTCAATAGGGTGATATTTAGTCTTGTACCAACCAGTGAGTTGATTTGAGGTTCAAATATCCAACCTGAATATTTAAACTCTTGGACTGGGTTGGGTGTTCACATTCTCTCACACACGTGAATGCATGCACATGCAGATGATGTATGTAAAATCCTTGTATTTTGAGAGCTTTGCAAAAAAACCCCCTGATGTATGAGCAATTGAGCACTTCATATGTAACTAATATTGTCATGTCTTGGATGACACATTCCATAGTATAGTATGTATCTTCTTGTAAATAAAGACTGAGTGGTTGACTAATTTTAGTTTCTACCTTTCCACATATTACCTGTTGGGTCTTATGCTCTCTCAGATGATGCTTGTATCATATTCCAGTGTCATAGGATAATGAAAGTGTGTCTGTCAGACTTGAGACTATTGCATGTACTGTTTTTGTTTTTTCCAGTGTCTAATGGGCTTAAATCAGTGATTCTCAGCCTTTTCAGGGTCACAGCACCCCACCTCCACTTTATTTAATGTAGCGGCATGCCTGGCTGAGAACCACCATTTCTCAGAAACTGCCCCAGGAAGGGCTCTTGCATTAGGTCTCTCTAATCAGCCTAAAGCTGCCTTGTGCTGTGTAACCCTATCTGGTCTGGTGCTCCTGGAAACAAAAGGCGATGGGACAGTTACACCAAAACATGTTTCCAGGAGAAATGTAGGGAGTGCTAGACCAGAAAGCTATGCACAGCAAAAGGAAATGCTGTCCGTTTTAGTCTGATTAGACAGCCCTAGTGTAGAGGGAACATGTGGGGTAATGTAGCAGGAGTCTTGGTGCTCCCGCTACTTTAAAAGAAGGCAGGCTGTGTGAGAAGCAGTTTGCAAGTGTGGCAGGGGACAACAAGAGCTAAAGGGGCAGGGCTAGCAAAATATAAGCCTAGGGCTTGAGCTAGGCAGGGTAGTTGAAAGGGAGGCAGTTCCTGAATGAGCTGGTGGGAAAGTGACCCTGGCTTCTGCTAAATATGTCTGGGGTAGGCAGTCTTAGGTCTGGGAAGCATCTGGTGGTTTGTGGAAGGGATTAAGGGAAGAAAAGGAGGTTCCAGGTGGCCCAGGGAGAGAAGAGAACAGAAGGCCTAGGAGCAGCTCAGGCCAGGGTGCCCATAGGTCTCGCTGTCCTAAGAGTAGGGCCAGGGCTCAGGAAGAGCCAAAGGCCAAGACAAGCCACAGCCAGAGACTGGTGTGCCTGGAGAACCCATGGGTCTCAACTGGCCTAGAAGTGGGGCTAGGGTCTAAGGAGAAGGACTGAAGGTTAGGAAGGCCACAGCTGCAGACCAAGCCTGGAGCCTGAAGAGGCGATTATGATACATTAGTATGTGGGACATTTGTGAAGCACGGGCATGGGTACTGGGAAGGATGGAGCCCATGTAATTAGCCTTTAAGGTGATGAGCAGAGGCATTGGTGCTTATGAGGAGATCTGATTTGGGAAGCCCTGGGGTAGCCTCTCTTTTCTGAGAGTATCATTTCATCAAGGTGTGGCAGTAGATGAGAAGGGAAAAGTGCCCAAAGAGAGCCAGGTTGGCAAGGGCTGCAGGGGCATCATGGCCACCCCTGGAGTTAAACCTTATTACAGACAGTTTTGCCTGTCTGCTGTTGCTGCAGCTGTTCTGAGGGCAGCCTCACAATGCACTAGTTGAAAACTACTGGCTTAAATATTTCTCCATGCATCTGTGTTTGGTAAAATGCATAACCATCTGTAGCAGGGCACTAAGGTGCCTGCTCCTCTTAGAGCAGAGATAAAAACCCAGGTGCAGGTTGCCAGGACAACTGGTTAATGAGGGAATTGGCTGCACCTGCACCTGGTCAGCTGGTTGGAGAGGCAGGGCCCTGGGCCCATATACACCCCAGGGCTGGGACCAGGCAGTTAGTCCCTTACCAGCAGCTGAAGGGGAAGGAGCTTCCTGGAGAAGGAAGGGCCTAGAGTTGTGGTAACTGATAGATATGCTACCCTTAGAACAAAGGGGACACCAGGAGCCCATAAAGTATTCTTGCCTACTAGGCACTGAGCCTCAGAGGGGGCATTTTAGTCTTTTAAAGGGGCAGAGCATGATGTAGAAGTAATTGGCTTACTTGACTAGAAAAACAGACAAAGACCAGATGTGCTGATACTGCTTAATTCAAATGTTCTGAGATAAGGAATCTGGATTCCTGCATGCCTTGAGATAAACAACTATCTATGCATAGGGCTAAGTAAACTTTCTAAGTTTCTGTGTAATTTACTATTGTTTTGTTTCTCCAAGGTGTATTTTTTTTTTTTATCTTTCTCTGTCTTTTTAGTATAAATACGCTTGTAACCTTAGAGAGTCTGAGAAATCCTTTGAAACAGACAGGTGGGTGATTCCCCTTGCTATATGGAATTCTCCCTGTGATCACAGTATAGCCTTAAATAAAGAAAAGCTGGCTCTGTCAGTTCTGGTTCAACCACAACGTGAAGTTTGATTTCTTCCACAATGATGTGAGTTCTGGATTAAGTTACAGCCCAGGGACTCATGGTGGTTGGTGGCTGAGTGTGTCGTGTTTGATAACAACCGGTGGTTTGCATAAGGCTACTAGGGGAAGGAGGAGGCCTCATTGGGGCTCACTGCAGGGTGGGGACCCTGGTGCCAGAGAGGGCGCAGCATTTTGTGGGGGCACAGACCCTGGCACCAGAGAGGGCATGGCATTGCAGGGCACAGACTCCAGTGCCAGAAGGGTTGCGGCACTTGAGACAGGGCTGCAGAGAGCCCGGCGCCAGAGGGGGCACGGAGACAGGGCTGAAGAGAGCCTGACAAAGACAAGGAGCCGAACTGACAATGAAATGGGTCTGGAAATGTGTTTAGGGAAGTTATGATTTTCAGAAAGTATGTATGTTTGGTATGGTTTAGGAACAGGACATCATTTTTCTGTGCACAGGGTTGGACTAGATTAGGGCTGCCTAGCTGACTATCTGAAGGCCACATGTGGCCCCGAAGGGCCAGGATGTCACCCACAATCTACAAGGGGTCTGCAAGCAGTTAATATATAGGGCATGGGCATGGGCCTGGGCAGCCACCTCTCCCACTGCTGTGCAAGGGGGAAAAGGCCTGTGGGGGAGGGGAGGAGTGGTCCATGTCCTGCTAATGGAGCCTGCATGGCTGAGGATAGGGGTCTGCATGCTGCTGGAGCAGCCCGTGCAGTGGGGGGGGGGGGTGTCCTAGGAGCCCACCCCCACAGTCTGCAGCCTGTGCAACACATGCTGGTGTTATCTGGGGCCCACAGCCTCACCAGATCTGAACAGCCCTGGACTAGCTTATCCATAAGATCCTTTACTAACTTGATCATGGTCATTGTGGTTAATTAAATAGAAATTGTAGGCATATACTGCAGAGATGTGGAAGAGATCTCAAGGATAAGTTAGTCCAGGGCTGTTCAGATCTGGTGAGGCTGTGGGCCCCAAATAACACCAGCATGTGTTGCACAGGCTGCACACTGTGGGGGTGGGCTCCTAGGGACCCCCCCCCACTGCACGGGCTGCTCCAGCAGCATGCAGACCCCTATCCTCAGCCATGCAGGCTCCATTAGCAGAACCTGAACCGCCAAGGACGCAGCTGGAGGTAGAGCACCTCTGGGCCAGGCTCCTCCTGCCCAGCCTGGCTCCAGCAACTGCCCGCCCTGCAGCCCTGGCCCAGCTCCAAGGTGCCCCCAGTTCCATGCAGGAACTTACCTCGTGCCTCTGTCCACCACGCATGCGGGCAGGGTGCAGGCCATGCTGCTGCTCCCCTGGCCACCACAGGGGCAATGGGCGGAGCCAGAGAAGAAGCTGCATGTGCTGTCCCCAGCTTATCTAATCAGGCATGGCTGGGGCAGCCCTGCACTGCTCAGCCCTCAGGGCAGCAGCAGCAGGACCTGGCTCACTGATGAGCCCAGCCCCATGGGGGGTAAGCAGCTCCCCTCCCCGCTGCCAGCTGGGGCCCATGGGGTGGCCTGCACACCTTGCCTGGCTACCGCAGCTGCGGCTCCATGCTCTGCAGCAGTGGCTCCACGCTTGACGGTGGCTCTGCACTCTGCTGCGGGTCTGCACTCTGCTGCGGCAGCTCTGTGCTCCGCCATGTCCGCTTCGCACTCAGCAGTGGCTTTGCAATCCATGGTGGCGTTGCCGCCGCGGGCCAGATAAAATGGCTTGGTGGGCCGCATGGCAGCCCACAGGCCATATGTTGGACAAACCTGTGCTACACCATTGCTTCTCGGCCTGTTGAAGGCTCAGATAAAGCAATGTACTCTAGCCAAATTCCTATATTGTTACTGTTTGACTATGAATTAACATACACCATTTAACAAAATGTATACCTTAAGAAACCATAATCTAGTGCTGCTTAAATTGTCTTCACCTTTTAGTTTATGTATGTAAACATTGCAATTGAAATGCCTGTATCTTGTTACTATTGATTGACAGAATAGTAATTTTATTTCTCTACATCATTTAGCATTTTAGATGCATATAAAACAGAGTACACTTCCCAAACTTTACAACTGCAGGAATATCATTAGTAATACGCCATCCCAAAAGACGGCATTATTTTTCTGCTTGTGATATCCAACATGAAGAGTATTCAGGATAGGTATACATCTGTCACCCTTAGATCATAGGTAGACATGGCATGATTGCATTTACTCCCAGGATGACACATCCCCTATGTTTTTCAAATGTACTAACAACACAGTTATTAAGATAAAAAAAAACCCACAGAATTCATAGCAAGTGGAAAAACAAACACTGAAATCTGGATGAATGATGCATTTATGATGATTTATTTTAAACCACATGTAGAGTGCATGAGCAAAAGTTGTCACAACAATTAATTGGGGCTTCTGGTAAAACAGGTTGCTTTAATACTGGAAGTTCTTTTTCATCTCTAGGTGTCACGTTACAGGTTTTTCCTTTCTTTTATTTATGTATACACAGTTTTATATATATGTATGTACATACATACATATACACACAGATGATTGACAGAAACTTCCAAGCATTGTCCTAACATGTTTTGGCTTAGCACACATCAGACTAGGTGTTAAGACATTTGTACCTTTGAGAAGGTAGTCGGCACAACAGCATTTAAGCTTTTGCAAGTTACTACCAAATTCCCCTGCTTTCCCATTTTTCATTTTGTACAATGATAAAAACAAATTGGGTATTGCATTCAATCTTTATCTTGAATGTCTCAAACCATCTTGTACCATGGGCTTGTTTCACATTCTGACCTGGGTATTCCCATTCAGGTCTTATTTTCCTGGTGTACTACCTTACACCATCATCTCCCCATCCCATCTCTTGGTAGGAAGATACAGCTACCTCACGTGCCAAGTCTTGTTTATATGAGGAGTTCATGCATTGGTCAAGTTTGCTGATGAGCCCTACTCTGGCCAATGCATTACCAAAGCCTTTGTGTGACCAGCATATATTGATCAATACCCCTGCAAAGCCTACAGCAATAAATAGGGTTTTAGAAAGAATGTCAGAAGTATGAGGAAGACCAAAGAAACCATAGGCCTCTTACAGAATGGGGAAGGCAATCTAGTTATGGATGATACAGAGAAGGGTGAAGTATTGAATGCCTTTTTTTACTTCAGTCTTTATAAATAGGGGCAGTTAGCAGATGACTAGTGCAGTTGTCAGATAGCGAAGGAGATGAGCAGCCTACAGTAATGGTAGAACAGGGTAGGGATTCCTTAGAGAAGCTAGATGCCTTCAAGTCATCAGGGCTGGATGGGATGCATCCTAGGGTACTGAAGTATTTGGCTCTGGTAATTTCAGAGCCATTAGCTATCCTCTTTGAGTACTTGTGGAGTTGGGGTATGAACTTGGATGATTGGAAAAGGGTAAACAGAGTGCCCATTTGTTAGAAAGGGAAGAAGGAAGATCCAGGGAACTACAGACCACTCAACCTGATCTCAATACCTAGAAAGATCATGGAGCAGCTCCTCAAGAAATCTAGTGTGAAGCACCTGGAGGATAACAATGTGATCAGGGACAGCCAGCATGGATTCACCAAGAGCAAGTCATGTCTGACCAACTAGATGTCCATCTATGATAAGGTGAAAAGCTCTGTGGATGAGGTGGGGAGAGCAATGGATGTGATATACCTTGACCTTAGCAAGGCTTTTGACACATGTCTCTTACAACATTCTCATTAACAAGCTAAGGAAATACAGACTAGATGAAAGTACTGTAATGTGGATACATAACTGGTTGGGTTGTCAAGGTCAACAAGTAGTCCTCAGTGACTTAGTATCTAGCTGGGAGATGTCAAGTAGGGCTTTCCAGGGGTCTGTCCTGGGTCCAGGGCTTTTCAACATCTTCACTGACTATTTGATTGAGTGCATTGATTGAGTGCATGCTTAAAAAATCTGTGGATGAGACAGGTTGAGTGGAGTGGAAAATACTCTGGAAGGCAGGGCTGTGATCCAGAAAGACATGGATAAACTGGAGACATAGTCTGCAATCAATCAGATGTGATTTAGCAGGGATAAGTGCAAAGTCCTGTTGCACAAATACAGACTAGGAAGCAACTGGGTAGGCTGAGAAGGACCTGGGGATTACAGTAGATCTAAACTGAGTATAAGCCCAACAGTGTGCTTTTGTTGTGAAATAGCTAACAGCATATTGGGTTGTATCAATAGGAGTGTCACCTGCAAATCAAGTGAAGTGATTCTTCCACTGTATTCAGCACTGTTGGAGCCTCACGTAGAATACTGTGTTCAGTTTTGGGCCCAGTTCAAGAAAGATGAGGGCAATTTGGAAACAGCCCAGTGCTGAGAAACAAAATGATTAGTAGCTTAGCAAGCAAGACTTATGAGCAAGGATCCTGGTTTACTCTGTTTAAAAATCAGAAATTCTCTGATAAAAAAGAGAATCCCGTTTTTTTTAATTAAAAACCCCAAATCCACATTTTCCCACAATTAAAATGAAACACCACTATATATATATATAAATAAACACTGTGTTGAATTGATACATACACTAATTTAACATAGTAGTTTATTGATATATTTACAATTTTAAAGCAATTTGGAAGCCTAACAGTGCCTCAATCATGATAGCCACCTTCACTCACCAGGGTGCGGGTCCATCTGCAGCTGTCTTCCCCCACTGCTTTGTGGTGCTAAGCAACCCTGATGGGCTGAAGCCCTGCCACTGCCCATGCTGTTGTCCCTCACTCCCAACCCACAGTCCCCCCTGGCCATGCTGGTGCCCCTGACTGCCAAACTGCAGCTCCCCATCCCCACTAGTACCCTTCACTCCTGACCCACAGATATCAGTGCCCTGACTGCTTACTGACAGTTCCCCACATTCCCAGGCCAGGCTGGTGCCCCTCACTCTCGACTCATAGGTTCCTCGTTCTGCCAGTGCCTCTCATGCCCAATCCACAACCCTCTGTCTCTGCCAGAGCCTCTAATTCATGCTGGTACCCCTCACTCCTGATCTGCAGCCCCCTGACTCTGATGGTGCCCTGCATTCCTGATCCACAGTCCCTTGCTCCCCCTGGTGCCATTCACTCCTAAGCCACAGCCCCCCCTCCAGCCCTGCTCGTGCCCCTCATCCCACTGAGGTCAGTGTGGTGGCTGTGGTAGCTCTAACTTGTGTGGGTGGTGGTGGAGTGAGTTTAGAATAGGCTAGAGGGAGGAAGGAATGTCTGTGGTAACCCCAGCCCTGGGCTGGGGCTCCCGTACTATGCCACGTGGCTTGGCCTCAGCACCTTCTATTCAGCATCTTCCCTGCGAGCATCTCCCCTGCAAGCATGGGCACTGGCCCAGTGTCACTGGCCAGGCCATGCAACTTCCCACCACCCCTCAATGGTCCTCCCATCCCCTTCCTCCAACAGAGGGCAGGTGCCTCCCCACTTGCCCTCCCTGCCCTGCTGCAGCCACAGCTCCTGGACACCTTCCTCCAGCATCCTCAGGCATCCCCTTACACACTCATCCCCTCCATGTACCCATGCCACACACACACACCCACAGCCCTCTGGGCAGTTCTCAAGCCCTGGCCCTCCAACCCCTCCTCCTGCCATAGACTTATCTGCATCCAGCTGGCAGTATGTTGTACACAAGCACACGCGCGTGCATGTGCGCGCACACGTGCACGCACACACACACGTGCCCTGTCATCGCATGGGGCTATGAGGCTCCTGGGTACGCTGGCAGCAGGGGGGATTCCCCCACAACAGTCCCTAACCGGCAGGGGATCATTACCCGGAAAGGGATGAGGGTCAGCTTCCCTTATCTACCGCAAGCCAAGCCCCAGAAGCAGCAATGTGTGTAGCACACCTATGTTGTTTTAAGAGGATGCTTTTCCTGCGTGTGAGGAGGTGTGAGGCTGAAGGTGTCATAAGAAGGCATCTGAGGCTCCAGCACAGGGCAGCAGATGGTAAGGAAGCAGCGGCAGCCCCAGTTGCTAGGAGCTTCCTTGCAGATCCAGTGCAAGCCAACGAGGATGCCAGGGAGCTGCCAGAAAGCTGGATCAGGGGAGACCCAGCGGGGTCTCTGCCCCTGAAGACAGAGTGGAGGGTGAGTCTGACTGGTGGGACCTGCCCACAGATTGAGCCTGGGGATTGGATGCTGGATGGGTGAATCCAACCCCCTCCCACCCCATGTGTGACAGCTGAAAACTATGTCTGTATGATAAAGGTGCTTGTTGAAGGCTCTCTGAAGATTAGACCAAGAGTTTTTCTGTCATTTGTTCAGATATTAAACTATATGTTGTTGCTAAGAGCCTAAATAAAGTCAAAGATTAGTAAGGCCTTGTATGTAATGAGGCCTAGCAAATTTAGCAAAGCCTTGAAATAGTAGGCCTAGTGGCATAGTAAAAATTAACCTTATCAAAAGAATGCAAGGCTTGTACTGCTATTGGTCAGTCCTAAGGGCACTTTGAAGTAGGAAGAATCTAGATGGCCGTAAGTTGTCAGCATAGCTCAGAAGTTATAAATTGGCTGGCACATGCAGAAATCATTTAAAAGGAAGATGCAGCTCTGTAAAAGAAGCTCCTGATTTAAGATTAGCTGCTGACCTGGATTCAGTGGGCCCATGGATCTCAAGGAGCCCAAGGACTGAATACCAGGGTCCTTCCTGGTACCCCTCAGACAGCGCTGATCAGGGACGCCTGACTTCGCTGAGCTTTGTAGAAAAAGAAACTTGTCGTACTTCAGGCATCAGAGGGGACTGCCAATGTGAATTATTATTGTCTGTCATTCTAGCCTTATAACTATGCATAGTTGTGTTTTTGTTAAGTTAATAAATCTTTCTTACCTTTCTACCCCCAACCACACTCTCAATCCCAAACCCTCCACAGGTGGCTGGGACACCATGCAGCTCATTGGGGATGCTCCAGGGTTTTTTGTTTTTCAGTTCCTTCTTTTTTGGGTTCCTTTTTTAATTGAAAATGGGAGCAGGTATGGGAGACAGGCACGGCCCACAGAGGGCCAGAAAGGGAAGCCAGGGGACCTGAACTTATCTTAGGGAGAAAGCCTGAGCAGGGGAGGGATGCTGGGCTATCCCAACTGCTGCCTGGGGAGCAGGCTGCTACCAAGAGGCCTAGGGGTCACAGTCATAGACGATAGAAACATGTGGACAGTAAAGTTACTAGGGCTGTGTGAAGTTTCGGTCCCTGATTTGATTTGACAGAGATTTGACCCGATTAGGTGGCTGAATCTCTGAATCTGAATTGAATCAGAGGACCTTTGTGTTGCAGGGCACTAAAGGTGCCTGCTGCTCTTAGAGCAGAGATCACTCAGGGAGGGAACACAAACAGCCAGATAAGAGCCCAAGTGCAGGTTGCTATGACAACTGGCTAATGAGAGAATATTATGCACCTGCACCTGGTTAGCTGTCCAAAAGAGGCAGGGCCCTAGGCCCATATAAACCCTAGGGCTGGGGCCTGGCAGTTCAGTTCCCTGCTAGCAGCTGAAGGGGAAGGAGCCTCCAGGAAAGAAGGGCCCAGAGATGCTAAAGCCATCAGACACGCTACCGTTAGGGCTAATGGGGCACCAGGAGCCCATAAGGTACCCTTGCCTACTAGGCACCCAGCATTAGAGAAGAAGTTTTACTCTTAAAAGAGCAGAACAGGCCTTGAACTTTGTGTTATGCATATAGCCCATACGGCTGAGAGACTTGGGAACCATCCACCATAACGTGTGATGCCAAGGGGTCTATAAGGGTTCAGTAAGATCTAGCCAGACTGTGTCTAAACCCAAAGATCAAGGGCAGCATCCCTATATCGATTATACCAACAAGACATGGCGGGTGAGATAGAGGGTGCCTGTAGGGCAAGACTGGCATGGTTAAGAAGCCTAGGGGTAACACGGCCACTCCTAGGGGCCCCACCCAGCCTGAGGGTGGAAGGTCACCCTATCTCTGGAGGAACCTCCCTTTCCATTGGTGAATTCCTGACTTACAAGAAGTGGCAGGTGAGAAGAGGGGAGACCCACTTTGGGTCAGAAGGGTCCAAATGCCTAGCAGGTGTGCAACACCAGAGGGCCAGGGGGAGGCAATTGGCCTGGGGATTCAGATATTTGGAACCATGCCCTCACCACCGCCCCCACTGCCCCCAGGGACATGCCCCCTGTCTCTAATTGCTCCTGCCCTGCTCCCAGACAGTTCCTTGCAGGCTGGAAGGCTGCCAGCCTGCAAGGGGAAATCCACAGTTTCCTGCAGTTTTTCTCCTTTAAAGAGGAAAACCAGCATTTTTCTCCTTTAAAGGAAAAAATCTATGTTTTTCTCCTTCATAAGAGAGAATCCACATTTTTTTCCACAGCAAATGGAAAATCCAGAACCCTGCTTATGAGGAAAGTCTGAAAACCTAGGGTTCTGTAATCTGAAGAACATAAGAGTGAGGGGAAATTCGATGATAAATAGTCTTCAAATACCTGAAGGGCAATTAGAGAGGATGGAGATGGTATTTTCTCTGTGACTAGAGTCCAGGACTAGTAGCAATGGCCTCAAGCTACAGCTGAGAAAATTTAGGTTGAAGATTAGGAGGAACTTCCTTACTATGATGGTGGCCAAGCATTGGAACAAGCTACCTAGAGAAACTGGAATCTCTTGGAAGCTTCCAAGAGCAGTTTAACTGCATATTTGACTCAAATGATTTAGTTGGGTACAACCCTGGCTTAAGCAGAGGACCGGACTAAATAATTTTGTGATGTCCCTATTACCAGTAGGATTTCTGTACCAGAATCCTAAAGGATAGATGTGACAGCTCAGCTGATATGGCATCAAGTGAACTTTATTAGTAACTTCTATACAATATTACAGGCTTCCTCCCCATAATAAGACCTGACAAGTGGCTCTGGAGGTCTCTCAGTGGTGACTGTTGGGGGTACCGTACCTCAGGTCTTCCGCCAAGTGAGTGGTATTTTGGAGCCTCCATAGTCCAGCAGAGGATGCAGCAGCTTTGTGTGTCTTCCCATATCTACTGCACATTCACACACACCTTCCTTTGTATTAACTAGCTTTTGTTGTTTTTTTTTAAAGAAATTGTCCAGTCCCCTGGCACTGTCACACATTCCTTACATGGTACACCAATCCTATTCTACTTTTGGTCTTCTTTCCTTATAGGGGAAGTATTATACATTGCTCACTTAGCACTCCAATTACAGCGCTTGCTTCTTCCAGTGTCCTATTAGCCACTCTGTAAAATTTTAATGCTTAGTTCCGGGAAGGCCTGGACTCTTGCTAACTCAATTTGCCTGTTACAATCCCTTCCAGCCCTACTTTACTGAGATCCTATGAAGCTGTATCTCATGGATATAAGTACTGAGCCACACCTTCTGTTGGGATACCTATGTGCAGGAACGCACAGTGCAATTTGAGTATTTTTATCATAAATTCCTCATGCATTAGGGCCTAGCATTTACGAAGAACCTTTCCATTTATCTTGCTCTTGCAGTTCCGTCAAGGGGGGAAAAAAGGAAGGAAGAACAAATCTAGGCGATTTTACCTTCTTTAACCATTTATTATTTTATTTCTCTATTTTGCACCTCTTTTATGTTTTTTTTTCAAAACTAAACTATTTCAAGTTCTCCCTGTATGGAAAAAAGTACATGCCTGAAAATATTTGTTGTCATTTGTCTTTAAATTCTTTTTATCCTATATACATTTTTAAGAAGGGGGGACAAGGACTCAATACAAAGGGAATACATATTACCGACTTAGTGAAAATTTTTGGCATGCTTTTATGCTCTATATGCTCACACATAAGAATGTATTTCTCCTTTGCAGCGAACAAATGTTCTTATGAATAGATTGATAAAAACAATGTCCCTGCCTTTTTCTCAAGAGGAAATGATAGGTCACCCTGGCATTCCTTCTAGTCTTTTTAGTTTTGATTAATTTATATAATTTTGTGTCATCTATGAATTTAATCACATTTTTGCTAACCCCTTTTTCCATATATAATATAAACATAGATCCATAATCTCTCCTGTGAGTTTATGATGAAAACTGATAATTTATTACTACTTTTTGTTTCGTTTTCTAGCTTGTTTTGTTTCTATTCTGGAATTTTCATTAATAGTCTGTTGTCTCCACAGCCTTTTGAGGTGGCCCAATAAATTATATTGAAAACATTTTCCTTTATCCACAATTTTACTGGCATGCTGAAAAATGACAGTAGATAGGAAAATTATGATTTTCATCTAGTCACCTACATGTCACCTAGATGGCCATGATGTAACTATGTTTAATTAGCGTCTCATTCTTTTTCTGAGAACAAAGAATAACAATAAAATACAAGACTAAAACACAATAAGCTTTTGTATTTTTATTTTATAGAAAGCTGTTTCAAAAATATGGTTAACTATATACATTAATGCTATATACACAAATACATTTACAATATATATACAATGGCAAAATATCCTTCCATTATATTTTATACGATGGTAAACATCATTAGATGCATCCATCTGGCATGCTGTTGTATCTGCTTCTATCTTAAACCTATCTATTAGGAAATTATGGAGGCTGGAGATAGAAAAGACCTATTAGATCAGGGGCAGGCAATTATTTTGGGCAGAGGGCTTACTGAGTTTTGGCAAGCTGTTGAGGGCCACATGACAGGCAGCCCAGGGCAGATTAATTAATTTTTAAAATTTTTTAGGGGCCCCATGGGCCGAATAGAATTGCCTGGCAGCCCGCATCTGGCCCCCAGGCCACATTTTGCTCTCCCCTGTATCAGATCATTTAGTTTATACCCCTGCCCATGCAAGAATCTTTTCCATAGTGCATTTAGTAGTGCTGTGTCTTATAAATAGGGCTAATAGCACTCAGTACTCCCCTTAGATTATTTTGCAGCCTCATGCATCAGACCTTCAATGCATTTTTTCCTGACATTAACTCTAAATATTCTCTCAATTTCATCCTATTATGTATATCTCTTTAACCAGTCTAAATAATTAATTTGTGTCACTCATATTTCCATCCTTCAAGTGTTTGTAGACTATTATCAGATTCCCCCTGACCTTGTTCAGGTAAACTAGAGCAGAATCCTTCATTCTCATGCTTAGCGAGAAAGATATATTTAAGACTTCCGAGTCATCTCAAAACCAATAGGAAAAAGGCCTCAAGAAGACATAATTGTGGCCCTCCAGAAATGTCTCAGACCTACATTCTCTCCCCTGAGATAAAAGGTACTCTTGCATCTATTCTTGCCCACCTACAGTCCTATTTAGATCAGGGTGGTCTGATGTTTTAAAATACTTATTCCAGGGAGCTGGTATTACAGAAAACAGGCTTAGCCAATCACCTGCAAAACAGCATCTCTAAAAAAGCTACTTTTAGCCTACTTGCAATGCCTGCCACAGCTCCCTCCCTCTGCCCTCTATGGGCTATCTCACCCTGCTCCAGTTCTCCTCAGAGTCCAGATGATCTTTCTCTCCACACTCTCTCTAGAGAAAGTGAATCCCAGGTCATAACAGCCTACAAGTCAAAAGGAACACGACTACCTTCCCAACTCCTTTGGGGCAAAAAAGAGACTTTTCTCCTCCTTCTATTCCTCCCTTTGTAGGGCAGTTGCATCTCCCCAAAATACAACCTGCTTTCCAATTCAACAGCATCACTGAGGTCTTGTTTTCTTGCCCTATGTCAGCCTAACCCTTCATTGGATACAACCTGCATTTTATTTACTGATCATGTTTCAAATCTGTGTCCCTTTATATCATAATAAAAAAATTTCTGTTTGAAACACTAAAGATACCTATAGCAGGCTTGTCATTTGTTATCGACATGAATGCAAGGCCATAACATTTTTCTTGAATTTATATTTATCTTAAATAATGTGCCTTTTATTTGACTACAGGGGAACCTTTGTTTTATTTTGGAGCAAGTTATGTTCTGAACTACAGTATAACATGCACATATTTAATAATATCTTATATCTGAATATATTGAAGTGCCTTGAATTTTTTCTATACTGTGGGAATTTCATCAAGCATCAGAAAATTGTTCCAAAACCTCTATTCCACTTGCAGTATCCTAGCGTACTGTTGCAAGCATCTGAACACACCATTAAGTATCATTAATGCCCACCTGTTTTCTAGCATCCCCAATATCCATGGCCTTTCTGAAGTGCTGCAAGAGTTTACTTTTACTCCTTGTCTGAGTTCCTGAGATCCTGTCTGCAACCCTGGTTGGAAGGAAAAGCCAGAGAACTTCTGCCTTGGTGAGACTCCATGCTGGAAGGAGCTGGTTTGAAACTGCCCTGCTGAGCTTGCAGCGTAGGAGATGAAGGAGCCAGAGAACTGTCACCTTGCTGAACTTGCATGTTAGAGGGAGGAGCTGGTGAATCATCATCCTGCTGATCTTGTGTGCTGGGAAGAGGAGCCGAAGGGATGGTGCCCTGAGTACTGGGAGGAGCAGCAGGTAAGCCATGGTTGAGACAATTCATATCTAAACTAGGGGCACCAAAAATAGTTTTGCTGTTACTTTCTGAGCAGCAATTGGCTTATTTATTTAAAGATAACATATTTGTTTTCTTAGCAGTCTCTTTTCCCCTGTGTCTCCTTGGCCTGATGGACTTGAAATTAAGATTTTTCTCTCTGTTTCAGACCTGACTGCAAAGCACTTGTAGTTCTGAGTTGTAGTCTATATTTGATTTTATTCTCCTTGCAGTCTATATTTGATTTTATTCTCCTTGCAATACCACTGAAGTGAATTTATTGTTGGAGTAAGTTATTACTAGAGCTTTAAATACGTTTCCTGGATTCTCCTTTCCTTCATTTTGGTGATGTGTATTGAAGGAGCTGGGAATCTAGTATGTACTTCAAAGTTTTTTTTCTAATTTTGGAAAATATCTTTGCTTTGTTGGCTAAACATTTTGGAAGTAATTGTCTAGGGATATTGCCCCCCCCCCCCATTTTTTAAAGCAGTTTTTACGCAGTTGAAATGTATTAGAGC
The DNA here is from genome assembly GCF_052110815.1 of Crocodylus siamensis. Lineage (NCBI taxonomy): Eukaryota > Metazoa > Chordata > Crocodylia > Crocodylidae > Crocodylus > Crocodylus siamensis. The sequence continues at coordinate 46,607,790 of NC_143395.1, read as the reverse complement.
AGGGATGGCCAACAAACATGTGACGTGCTATAAGTGGTGTGGCACACAGCAGAACAGGGAGGAGACAGGTAGCACAGAGGAAGATGGGACAGGAACCAGAAAGTAGAACAGCAGGTCAGGCAGGGACCATAGGGTGGGAAACAGAGTAGCCAACTGGGCAGGGGAAAGGAACTGGAGTGGCACTCAAGAAGGGTGCAGGGCTATTTTGTGGCATGCCTGCCAGAAAGATGGTCTTCACTGTATTAGAGGATGCCTAATACAATGATTTTTTGTTTCATTTGGGGCTGCTGCTTCTGTTGTTGTTATTGCATCAACATAGACTTGTTTAAATGATCACGGAATGATTCACTTTACATGAAATGGAAAAAAAAAAACACTACAAAGAGAGAATATATAACTCTAATCCACAGAGCACTCATAGGGAACAGAGAGACCTGAACTCCAGTTCCTGTGCCAGTCAATATTTAAATATTTATATTAAATATTTACTGGAGTAGGGAGTATCTTAACCAGCAAACATAACATCATGCTTTCTTCATCTCTCTTAATGAAAATTTAACTATTCCATGGGAAGTGGAGTAGCTTCAACAAAAGGAACTGAGATAATTATACTGTAGAATATACAACTAACTACTTGGTGGATATTCCACTGTCTTTGAGAATATAAATTCAGCCCTGCTCATATACCTTCTCATATACCCCATCCTGGGTGTTTGCTCCCCATCCAGATTATGCAAAAGGAGAATGGTGCCTCTTCCTCCAGCAGCATGTTGTGATTTAGGGGTGATCAGATGCCAAGCCCTTGGCGGGCAGGGGTGGGGAGGGGTGGTGGTGTTCAGAATTGTGAATCTTCAGTGAATACAGACAGTTCTCATTAACCTGGAGCTGGGTGTCTCACTTTTTCTGGGAGCTGGGGCATAAGACATAATCTTCTCCTTGGCATTTTCTAATGGCTAGTTTAGGCATCTTCCCCCTTACAGGGCTGACTTTTATTTATCCCCTTTTTCAGCACAGAGCTGTCCCTATGTATTGTACAGGATACCTAGGTGCAATGAGTTACCGTAGGCAGGAAGCTACTTCAGCTACTTTTGTGGATCTAGCCCAATGATCATTATTTAAAGTAGCTATATAATACCATTCATGTTCGATTAAAAAATAAGAATACATGGCTCTTCCAGGTTCTGATGAACATCCACTGAAGTCAGTGGAGGCCTTCCCATGGCTTTCAATGAGCTTTAGATTAGACTTTATGTAGAATTTTTCAAGCAAAAATATAAAAGCAATTTATAAAGAAGGGTAATTTTAAATGTTCAATGAAAAGGGAAGAACTTTTTGAGAAATTTATGATAGTGCTGTATACAACTCTCCCCGCCAAGGTTTCAGAAATATTCGTATTGCTACCAAACACAGTAGGTAAGGTACCAGCAAAGTCTGTGGATTGTCAGGTCTGGATAGAGGAGATGAGTAGGATTCAGTATTCTCAACAGCGACCAAGTATGTCCATTTTTCTTCTAATGTAAGTAGGCTAAATCCTGTTTCACTTTATGTACCTAAATGGTATGTAGGTAGCCATGTTACTGTAGTCTGGGATATTTATACACAGTTTATATTTCAACAAAGTCCATGCTAGCCTACTGACCATGTTCAGTGGGGCTGCCTTGTGCCCAGGCAGCTGCACAGGGAAACAGAATCATCCAGACACATCCAGAAGGCTGGGCACAATCTGAAATTTTGGTTGGAGAAAAACCATAAAGAACAGGGGAAGGGGCCAAAGAAGGACCCTCCTACCTTAAGTTCAGTGATGAAGGTACTTGACCAAGGAGTGGGAGGCCCAGGCTTTGCTCACCAAGAGAGGAGGTTGAACCTATATTTTCTGCTTCCCAGCAAAGTGCTCTAATCACCAAGCCAGGGGGGCCAGTCTCAAGGAGGGATGAAGAGGGCCCAGACACTGCTTGGCTCATGACCTGGTGGTTTGAGTACTTTGCTAGGAAGCATGAGATACAAGTTCCACCCTCCTTTGGAGGGGGCCTAAAACCTTGACTTGGTCCTGCTCCCTGGATAAATGCTGTAACCTCTAGAATAATGAGCTAACAGGTAGGAGGGCTCTCCTCCTCTCTGTGCACACAGTGATTTTGTTTCACAAGAGAAGGCAGAATCCTAAACTGTGTACAAGTGCCAGAAACTGCAAATATATGGCTAGGTATGCACCACTTCTGCAAGTAAAACGAAACAGGCTTTAGATCATAGTGGCTGCATCTACACGAGACACTGACTGCACAGTCATTATTGCACAGTCATTTAGATTTTGCATTAAATGACTGTGTAGTAACTGGAGTTACAATGCAATAGTCTCTCCGAATGGCTTTTAGGTGATGCTGACTGCACAGTAGTTCATTACTACTGTGCAGTAGTGTCACATCACGCTTCATGCCACACAATGCTACTGCACAGTAGTAATGAGCTACTGCACGGTCAGCATCTTGTGTAGATACAGCCAGTGTTTATATTAGGCCTATATGAATTTCCAGAAGACAGAGTGACTATGATATGACATAGATATTTTTAGACTACTGTTTGAAACTATTACTGTTTTGATGTTTTTGAGGAAGTGTCTTTTGGAGAAATGATATAAGGCATATGCAATATTCTCTCAGATAACATGTACTTTTTTTTTTATTAAAACCCAGATCCTGAAAATTCAAGTGTGTATTATATGTGAGAAAAACAGTAAGAACAAGTTCTGCTCCTTACTGAGTGAAATTCAAAATAAAATCTGTAGGGATCCACAGGGAGCAGAACAATGTGCAGGCTTGGCTCCCTAGCTGCTGGTACTTAATGGGTGTGTCTACATGTTCATTAATGCGCTTTTGCTAATGCACATTAAATAAAGTGCCTCCATTATAACGTACTAGCAAAAGGCGTATTAGCCTATTTTAATATGCATTCGTGAAAGCGCATGGTTTTTTGTGATGCTTTAATGCCCATTAAAATATCCTAATGCACTTTAAAGTGCACATGTAGATGCAGTCTTAGATTCCAAGGACTCTGTGTATCTATGAACTGTTGATTGAAATGATACAACCAGTGTTGGGGGATCTTGCCGTTCATTTCCGGTTTCTCAGTATTTGGGATTAAAGTTAGGTGTTAATCTATGCTGAGAAATTCCTTGGGAATTCATTGATTGTAAACCCGTTAGCAGCAAGGACCATTTTGGTTATAGGTGTCTATGTCATATTGCTCCATAAGGGCTATAAGGTTGTAATACAAGTAACAACGGAATAAGAGAGTCAGCAGAGCATTCTTGATAAAGAACATACCTATTCAACTAGAGCAGAATATGAACAAATGACATAACAAAACTAGCATACTTATCTAACATCATTCAGTTAGTTATTGATCTGGGTCTAATTGGTAGAAGGTTGTTTCCAGTTATGAAACATGTTTGCTAGACCTGAAGTCTATGAAAATGTATACCTAATGTAGGAATCCTGTCACTTTCTGAGAGGTCTGTATGTAGCATTTTGTATACTGACTTTTATACCATGTTTTGAATTTGTGAGTATTTGTAATTGATCATAATATTTGTAATTTAGTATCTAAATTTAGTTACATATACAAAAGATACTGGTCTTTCACTGATAATATATACATTCTATAATGAAATTAGGAAAAAGGAAGAAGTTAATAGCAAACTGAATTTTTCTGCTAAAAGAGGCAATAATCCATCACAAGGCAATATAGGAGAAAGCAAAAAACACCTAAAATGAGGTACGGACCCTTTGAGGTTGCCCCTAGTAGGAGGCTGAAACTATATTGAAGGTTTGCCTTGCAAGTTTAATGGATGTGGAGATGCCATAGAAAGCAGATGTCTTTCCAGCCCTGTCCCTAGTTCAGTGTTTCCAATCTGTGGTCCAGATCCTCCTGGAGCTCCTAGAAAAGAGCTTCCCTGAGGCTGAAAAAAATATTGTAGAAACTTGTAGAAGCTGAATGGTTAATAAGGGCTGCAGATTTTGTTACATGGGTATTTTGCAGCAAACTGCTCCATCTTCATGATAATGACACAATATATATTGTTGAAAAAAAAATATCATACACCACATAATCCTTAAATGTACACCAAAAATATGGCCAGCCTATGGAGCCCTATGGTCTAGCTTGCTGGGTCTTGAATCAGCCCCCACATGCTACAGACCACAGGCGCTGGGCCTGCACGTTGCCTGTGCACACACAGACAGTTTAGCACATGCTACACGCAGCAAATGGGGCCCATCTGTGGTATGTACTACATGTGATGCCTGCACCAGACCAAACCCTACAGTGGCCCTATGTGCTGTGTGCATGCCATCTCTAGTCCTGCATTCAGGGAGCATGTGCCAGACCAGGTCTGTGCTGCATGTGATGCTTGCACTGGATCAGCCTTGCAGAATGGATATGATGTGCACAGGGCCAGATGGGTTTGATACCCCGATGTACACTATTCCAGACTTGGTAAAATTCCATTAAAAAAATGAAATGTCATGGAAAGAAACACATCTACTTGTTTTACTACAGTTTTGAAGCATCAAGACAGCTTAGTGTCTTGAAGCTATGGGGTGAGATTCTGCAACAGAATTCAGAATACCACTGCATGAACAAGACCCTTGACATGGTACAGTGTAACAGCTCTGATTTGCATCTAATTGTATTTGACATTAAAGTCAGTGCAGTCCATACTTACTAAAAAAGTAATACTGAAAAGCAGTAGAAGTCTAGCAGAGTTTCAGATGTACATGTTTGTCTGTTACACCGAGCCTACAACTGACCTGACTTTCAGTGGCTGGCACAGGTGGAAGTGGATGTAGATCTTCGGGAGGATATTTCTTTCTAAAAGTTCGACCTTACTGGAAATAGCTGTCTCTCTCTTTAAATAGATACCTTCTCTCTTGAAGACTTCCATAGCTTCCTATTGGTTTAATTTTATGTGAAAATCTATTTTTCTTTCTTCTAAAAACCCTGTCATGCAAACTGATGACTTAATTAACAACAGAGATGGGTTTAGCATATCTGGACTATGTACATACATAAAGCAACGAGAGAATAATATTAACAGGACATATGACCTAATTGTTTAATCCACCACCAGAGGGCAAAAGAACCTAATATTCAGCCCTTCTATACTGCTTTTCATCAGTAGATAAAATAGTTTACAAAAGAAAGTAATGTTATTCCCATTTTACAGATGGGGAAAATGGAGGTATAACTTTTCCAAGTGTAACAGGAGTGCTGCTTTCAGAGCCCCACTGGGTGTGCGGCTCTGGTCTCCTGTAGTGGGCCAACTGCCCGCCTAATCTCGCCTGCCACGTCTTGATCTTGCTCATAATTGATGAAGGGTTTAAAGTAGTGGGAAGCTGCCCAATCTTGTGCACCCCAATGACGGGGGCGCCGTCTGCGGCTCCTTTCCTGCCCCTACACCGCAGCCCAAGCCTCGCAGATGGTGCTGGTATGCCCTCGCTAGGGCCATAGTATCAGGTCCCGGCCCTTTGCTTACCTTCGGGGCTCCTCGATGCCCCTTCTCACTCTCGGGGCCCCTCACTGCCCCCTTGCTCTGCTCCTCACTGCCCCTCACCACCGGGGCTCTTCGCTGCCTCTTAATTCAGGGGCTCCTCGCACCCCCTCATCGGGGCTCTTCGTGGCTCCCTAACTCTGGGTTTCCTCGCACCCCCTCATCGGGGCTCTCTGCTGCCCCCTAACTCGGGCTGGGCCAATGTGCCCCCCAAACAAAGCTGTGCCCTCTTTGGCACCATTTGCTGTGCCCTCTGGGCACCAAGAACCCCCAGATTACTGGGGAGCTCCCATGAGGCCTCCTCGCACCCCTACAGCCTCACCCGGTCCTCCGGTATAACCATAAGCAAACAAAGAAATCAGCCTGCCGGCTACAACATAACCCAAAAGCCTACCGGCTTATAACCCCAAGCTCATAAACCCCGCTCCGCTCCATGTGAGCTCTACCTTACCTCCGTCAGAGTTCCCTTGCCCCTGCATCATTGCAGCCCGTCCGGGTGGTCAGGCTCCAGCCATTGCCCCGGGCTGCTCAGCTTGCCCACAGAGCTCCTGGTCCTGTGGCTGCCGGAGGGGAACTGAACTCCTGGGCTTAAGAAGGGCTAAGCTCCGCCCCTTCCTGGCTCCAGGCTTCCCCGCAACCCGCACTGGCACAGTCTTAGAGACTGGCAGTTGTGCTTCCCCTTTTCCGCCACTAGGGGCCTCTCCTGAGCCTTTTCTCCTCCCAGTCACAGGACACCTGAGAGCCCTGCTACACCAAGGTTACCAAGAAATCCAGTGCCAGACCTTACAATAGATTACAGATCTCCATGGAAGCCTGTCTGTGGAGATCATCAGGAGTCAGGCTGCACAGCTGATGGAATGAACTAGAGTAGATGCTACAACTAGAAGGATGATTCTCCATGTCATAAATCCACTTCAGACATGCAGTTCTTTTATAAGTTAATTAATATAAATTTTGTCAAGCTCCCCATAAGCAGCATGAGTCTCAATGTCATGGATCTGGAAAACCCTGTAAATGCACCAGGCTTCTGACTCTACAGATCTCCTAAGATCTGTGTAGACCTTTGAGACTCAGTTTTTGATGGCCAAATTTATGAAATTTTAAATAATTTATTAATTTAATTCATTAATTTAGATGACAATGTTTCCCTATAGTAACAACTAAATAATGTAAAATCTATAATAGATGCAGCAATCAATTTCACTTTTGTTATTTATTTTTGCCTTCTACTCCCCTCACCTACTTTCTCAAGGTGTCTAGAATGAGTAGATTTTTGTGCTGCAATGTTAACAAGGGATATTTTTCTCTTATACCATATTTGTGCAAGAATGTGAGAGGATCTCCATATTACAGATATGAATGCATATATGAAAGATAATTTTGAGATGATTTTATTTTCTCTTACTGCATAGACAGACATACATACCAGTACATGAGATGTGACTAATTTTGTTAATGACTTACCAAAAGGTATGCTTCTGAAAAGTAACTGAGTTATCTTTGCTTATAATTGGCTTCTTGGTACAATTGTTTAACTTTTGTCCCATCATTCTCCTAATTAAAGCATCATCTGTATTTGGAAACAACTGCTTTGTGATTCCTGAAAAATATAAGAGATGATATTTATAAAGCCTTCACATGAAATGGCCAAGTGAGGGAAAAATGTGTGTGTTTTATCTCAAATGCATTAATTGGGCCCACAAATTTCCAAACAAGGTTCTATTTTCTGTGTTTTGTGGCTGCTAGTTCTATCTCACCCCTGCTCATCACTTGCCTTCTCTGCTAATCCCAGTTGTTTTCTTTGGCCTCAATATTACCATTCCTGCTCTGGCAACTCACAGACCTCTCATGACCTGGACTTCCTATACTATATACTTCCTATGTTTGCTCTTTCTGTCTTCCTTTATCTCTGTCCTGTTCCCAGCCAAGCAATTCTTCTTCTATCCTGTTATCTGTTTTTATGAATTTTGACATTTCATTGCTATCTCAGACTCTGAGCACCTCTTCCCCTTCTACATTTGTTCCTCTACTTTCCCTGTCCAATAGCTTGCTAACTTCTTTGAAGCAGCAATTTACCTCCTGCTCTTATCCTCCTTAATGATCTTCTCTTCCTCCTTTGATTTTTTTTCTTCTTTTAGACATTCATCCCATTCTGGAGTGTTCTAGTTCTCATCTTCTACAGTCCTTAACACCTTGGTCTCTTAAAATCAATTGTTCTCTTTATTTGACTTCTTCCCGCCTTCACTGAGACAAATGATCATTTCCTTTCTTCCCTTACCTGTCCTGTATGTTCAACTTTCCTAAGCAGCAGTTTATTACTAGTGTCTTGACTGCCTCTTCCTCTTCTTCCATCTGGCTTCTGCCTGCTCTATGCCACCCTTACAATGTCATTAATCACCTCTCCCACCTCTCCAAGTGCTCAGTCTTTGCTGTCTTCAACACCATCAACCACCACACTGTCCCCTCATACTGCTTCTTGAACACATTTAGTTGCTCTTGCCTCATTTTTGTCTGTCAGTGTTGCCTTTGGTTATATCCTCTATCTTATCCTTCCACTCTCTGCCAGTAACTCTTGGGGGGGGGGGTCTGTCCCTCTTCTTTTTTTCCCTCACTCACTGGCACTTCCTGTCCCTACTAATGACTATTGAATGTACCAACCCTATCTGTCCAGGCTTCCTAGTTCTCTGATACAACATCACAGATGTCCTACCACTTTTAAAAAACTAAACATGGAAAAAAAATCCTGAACTTCTAATGTATTCTTCTTTAAATACTTTCCCTCTATCATTTTTGACAGCTCCACAAATGCTAACAAACAAGCATAGGGATTTTGACTTCTCACCTAACAGTAGCTACTTTCTTTATGTCATCATTCGTTCAAACATTCACCTCCTTCCTCTCCATCTTTGCTTTTAAAATGCTGGTTCATACCATATATTTCTCTCACCCCAACTATGGCAAACTTCTCTTTGCCCTTCCAAATTGATCTTTTCCTACTGCAGTCTAGCCATTTGGCAACTACCACTCTGTCATGATAAATATATTACCATCTCATTCAGTCCTTTCACTGGCCTCATGACCCTTTTGGCATACATTTCAAGATCCTCATCTTTGCTTAGGGGACTGTGTGCAGAGGTGCTCTGTCTCATATCTGACTGCCCAGTTCCAAATCCTCTCACTCTCCCTACATTCTACTTACTTTTCCTGTTTAGGTGTTTTCTCTCATCCTCCTCCTCTCTGACCTCTGGGTTTTTTTCATGTGACTCTTTCCACCTGGAATTAATTACTCTTTTCTTGTGCACCAAGCATTTCCTACCTTTAAATCCATTTCGTTTGCCTTGCTTTCTTTCCTGTGTCTTCCACATCTCCCTTCTCACCTCACTTGAAGCACAATTTAAAAATGTCAAAACTCATAACATTCAACAACTACAAAATAGACCTTATGTGATTTCTTTCCCTCTGTTCATAGAATCAAAAGATTGGAAGGGACCTCAAGGGTCATTTAGTCCAATCCCCTGCACAAATGCAGAATCCATTTTTTTTAGACCAATTCAGATAGATGCCTGCCTATCCAGCCTCTTTTTGAAAATCTCCAGTGAAGGAGATCCACAACTTCCTTAGGGCAAACTGGGGACATCTTCTCACCCAAGTCCAGAGTAAGACTTGAGCTCAAGCTTCTAGAACAATATTAAGATGCCTTGACTTCTCTGGCAGCACCCAATATTGTGCCACATAAATGTTTAAAAGTAAATATCTATAAGATGCAAAATCCACATATTAGGAACAGATATTATTTTGCTTTCTGTTGACTCTGCATTTGTAACAAAAAATAAATTAAAACTGTGAAAATATACAAAGAAATACAAATGAATATTCAATCCTAATGTTTCTTGAAACAATAACTAGAAAAAACACAGTGCCATATATATAATTATGTAAACAAGTGATTACCTATTATTTCCTGAACTTCATTCTGATTCATAGCTGGTTTTGCTGCTTTATCCTTTGAAGAGGAGGACTTTGCCCCTGTTAGACTGTGCGTGGCCATATACTCGTGTGTATAAAGTGCTTGCATCAAATCATTTATAAACTTCTGAGGTTTGCTCTTATTACAAAGGGCAATCTGCCATTTTTCAATTTTAAACTGAAAAATAAAATTGGTCATAGACATGACTGTTCCAATCATTATAAAAAAAACCAATCATATGAAACCCTACTCTTTTTAAAAGGGACATATCTGTATTTTTATTTGCAACACTTATAAAAATATTTTTTAACAGTCTGCTGGCTAGGAAACTGGCTCCAAGGCAGGACCCAGAGCGTAATAATAGATGGAACAGAGTCAAGATGGCACTTGGTGACCAGTGCCACCTCAGGGTTCAGTACTCGGACAGGTGCTTTTTAATATATTCATTCATTATTTGGATTTGGGTGCTAAATGCAGACTGGTGAAGTTAGCAGATTACGCCAAATTATGGGGGACTGTGGTCAAGCTGGAGGATAGGATAGGGATACTGGATAGGCTTGTAAGGCGGGCAGATCAAAACCTGCTCAGTGTTGAACATCATCAGTGTAAGGTGCTCCATGTGGGGAGAAACAACCCACAACATGCTTACAGGCTTGACAGTGCTACACTTACTAGCACCATAGCTGAAAGAGACCTGGGGGTTTTGATAGACCACAGAATGAACACGAGCCCCCAGTGCGATGATGTAGCTGGCAAAGCCAACAAAACACTGGCATGCATCTACTGATGCATCTCAAACAAGAGTAAGGATGTCATTCTTCTGCTTTACTTAACCTTGGTGAGGTCATAGCTGGAGTACTGTGTCCAGTAGGCCTGTGTGAAGCGGTTAGTATTTGCTTCAGATTCAGCTGATTTGGGGGACAGTGATTTGATTTGGTAATTCAAATCACTGTCCTGAATCTATTTGGCCAGATCTCCAAATCATCCAAGCCAGGCCCATCCCACACCTGCTCTCCCAGCCTGGCAATGGCTGCCCTGCCTGCCCCAGCTCCTGGCACTTTGAAAAAAAAAGCCCCAGCTCACTGGGTGCTGTTGGGTGGGGCGGCAATCTGTGCTGCCCCCCACGGGTGCCCTGCCTGGGCCCGCTCTGGCCCTTTAAGAAAAAAAAACAAACCATGCAAACCCCTGCAGTCACTGTTCCTGCTGATGAGGAGTGATCCTTGCTGGCCCCCACTGCCCTGCATCACGTGGGGGGGTTCTTCCACACACCCCCAAAACCCCGAGGCCGCTGCAGGAGTGGTGAGTCCTGGGGCTTTTCTCCGTTTTTTTTTTTTCTTAAAGGGCTGGAGCTGGGATGGGTGGGGCAGCAGTGAGGGGGCTGGAGGAGCAAGGGGAGGGTCAAGAGGCTTGTGGCAGAGCCCCCCATGCAGCGTGGGGCAGTGGGGATTGCCCCCGCCCAGCAGCACCTGGTGAGTTGGGGCTTTTTTTTAAAGGGCCAGGAGCTGGAGTGGGTGGGGCACCTGTGGAGGAGCTGGGAGACTGGGAGAAACTGGGGGGGGAGGACTTGGGGGCTGGCAGGGGTCCCCCCATGGTCCCCTCTCCCAGCCCCGTCTCCCCCGCCCCTAGTACTTACCAGTTTGGATTATGGTTGTAGTTCCCTGCTGAAGCCACCAGGGACTGCCTGAATCATCAAAGCTCTCTGAATCTTTTCTGAAGATTCGGACACCTTTTGAATCGATTCAGACTTTTTAATTAGTCCCTGTTGCAGGGCACTAAGGTGCCTGCTCTTGTAAGAGCAGAAATTGCCTGGGGAGAGAGCCCAAAGAGCCAGACAGGAGCCCAGCTGCAGGTTACCATGGCAAAAGGCTAATGAGCAAATTAGCCTGCACCTGCACCTGGTCAGCTGGCCGGAAGAGGCAGGGCCCTGGGCCCATATAAACCCCATGGCTGGGACTAGGGAGTTCAGTTCCCTGCCAGCAGCTGAAGGGGAAGAAGCCTCCAGGGTGGAATTGTCCAGAGATGCTACAACTACCTGATATGCTGCACTTAGGAGTAATGAGGTACCCTGGCCTACTAGACAGTGCCAGGGAAGATGTTGGATTCTTTTAAAAGGGGCAGAACACGCCCTGAACTTTTGTGTTATGTTATAGCCCAGGGGCTCATGTTTTGTTTGCTGTTTTATAATACCGGCGGATCATGCTGAGGCTCTTGGGGAAGGAGGAGGCCTCATTGGGGACCCACTACAGTGTGGGAAACCCCAGCACCAGTGTGGGTGCCGTGACAAGGGGGAGAGCGGATCCCAGCACCAGGGGGCACAGTTGCAGAGGATGGACTAAGCTGAGGCCGCAACTCAAGGAGACAACATTGGTACAACATCTGTGAGGCTTTGGGCATGGTAAAGGGGCGGTTTTGAAGCCACGCATCTAGCCCATAAGGCTGAGGGTGTCCCAAGAGGCACCTGTTTTGAGCGGGATCCAAAACAGGATCCAAGAACTCATGAGGTTCAGGGGGGTCCCACAGGACTGTCCAGACAATAGGATCAAGGGCAGCCTCCCTATATCATAATTACGAGCAAAGACATGGCAGGTGAGAAACAGGGTGCCTGTTGGGCTGGACTGAAATGGTCAAGGGGACCTAGGGGTATCACTGTCAGCCCTAAGGACCCCATCTCATGACAGTCTCCTGATTCGATTTGGATTTGGAGATTCTGCCACTGAATCAGGCCAAATCTCCTCCAAACTGAATCACCACCCAAAGCTTCACACAGCCCTAGTGTCCAGTTCTGGGCACCAAACTTCAGGAAAGTTGTAGAGAAGCTTAAGAGAGTCCAAAGGAGGGATATGTGTATGGTTAGCGGTATGGAGAGTAGCCTTACGGTGAGAGGCTGGGGGACTTGGAGAAGACTTGGAGGCGACTTAGTGGCAGCCTATAAGTATATAAGGGACCCACATCAAGGACTGGTAGAACAGCTGTTCACCAGGGCTACCTAGGGGAAGACTAGAACTAACTGTCACAAATTGCTAGAAGACTGCTTTAGATTACACATAAGGACACCCTCAAGTGTCCTGACTCTCAAATTACTATGAAACTATGAAACTATGAAACTATAGACTTTCCCCAAAGGTGGTACAATCACCTACTCTGGATATCTTCAAAAAACTTCTGGACACTCACCTTGCTGGGATCATCTGGCCCCAGCAGTCTCTTCTGCCCAAGTGTAGGGGGGCTGAACCTGATGATCTCAGGAGGTCCCTTTCAGCCCCTAACATCTCTGAACACGTTTTTCAAAAGTAGCTTTTGCAGTTATGTGCTCACAATTACACTCCCAAGGTGTACACACCTCAAACTTTGGAACTGCATATGCAAGATAGCTTCCTGCAGATGCATGCGAGGACTAGACTGTGGACTTCTACTCATGTTAGGGAACACTTTATCAAGCACTCCCAGCAGTTTCACTTGAAATATCAGCTTCAGTACCTGCTTACCAATAGGAGCCTTTACTCCTCAAAGAGTTCCAAAATCTAGGCACGAAATTTAAGGTATAAAATGTATAATGCATGTACTACATATAGAAATCCATGTATTAATGCTCCCCAAAACTTAGGCATGCAATGTTGAGCTATGTCAGTCTAAAGCAGTGGTCTCCAACCTTTTTAAGCAGGAGTCACCTTTGGCATTTAAAAGCAACCCAAGATTTACTGTGTGCTGATGCCACACCCCCTCCCCCACTCCACCCAGCAGGTAAGTCTGTGGGGAGGAAAGGGGGGGCAGATCAAGGCAGAGGGAGAAAAAATTATTTGGGGGTGCGCCTCCCCAGCAGGTAAGTCCCACCCAGTCAGGGCACCACTCAACGTACCCTTGCTCCTGCCTCTGCGGCACTGTTACTCACCAAGAGGGCCTCAATCTAGCCCTTGGCCCTTCTCTCCCCCATGGACTGATCTGCTGGGCTGGGGTATGTGCGTGTATACACGTGGGCACTCAGCCCCCCACCCCAGGCTTGGATCGACTCCAAGAGGCTCTGAGATCTACCGGTGGATCGACATCCACTAGTTAGTGACCACTGGTCTAGAGGCAGGGTTAGGACCAGTTAAAAAACATTAGTCTCTGTGTTGACTTGGAGAAGCAAGGGTTGATTTTTGTCACAATAGTTGTTTCATTCAATTAAAACATCATTACTGGATAATTCTTAATAGATTTCCCCAATTCTGTGCTTGCAGGTAACAATCCTTATGGATGATTTGTACCAACTAGGACAACTCATTACACAGAAATGCTCATGTAAATTATAAATGTAGAGGATACTGGAGTTATTCTTTTTAGTTAAATCTTTAAAATGATATTTTTCTTTTACAAACTCTGCCTGTGACTTGTTAATAATGCTCTATTGTTATTGTAGAGAATATGAGACATCGTTCCATGCAAGATAAAAATAATTCCCTCTGACATCTGGCCAATCTCTGTAACAGGGCAGAAAGACACCCTTCTCTCTCTGTTTATGGTTGGAAAGAAAGATGCAGCCTTTAAAAAACAAACTGTCATTTTGAAAGTCATTTTTTCCTTTATATATCTTAAGTCAATAGAAGTTCCATATGTATGCCCAAGGGCATCATTTATTCTTTGGGTTGACACAGTATTTTCTTTACAGTTATCCACACATTGCCCTCTGTTACAGCCATAAAACTCTACTGAAGTCGCGGTAGCTCAGGAGCATACATGAAGACTGAATTTTGTTAAGTAAGTCTAAGGAAACCTCTTATGCAAAAGGAGGAGTTTATTAGTAAGTTTCTCATTTTTTCTAGGTATGGTCTAATAATGAAATACCTACTCCTGATGCTTACTTTACATTACTTATAAAGCTTGTAACACATCGTTTGATTTAATTCTTATTACCAAAATAAGCTTTTAACCAACCTGTTTCTCAGTCTGTTGCTCTTCCTCCTCCACATTTAAAGCTATTGGTGAATTTGAGTTACTGTGGATGGTTGTATATGAATCTGCTAAAGAATTGCTGGATGCTTTCCAGACAGTCTGTGAATGAAGGCTGGATGTAGATGTGGTCACTCCTCCTTTAAGCAGCGCCTCAGCCATGCCTACCAGTTCCTCAAAATGTGTTACTGCCTGTGGCAACACTGAAATTGGAAAGAAAGTCATCATTAAGAACACTTATTAAGGCTTCTGACTTATTTACTTTGGATGTATTTGTACATCAGCTTGATGTATCTTTTGTAATCAAATTCCTGTTAGAGTAAGCAAGAGAACAAGAGGTTTGGTATCATTTTAGGCCAGCAGTGCCATTAGAATAATGTTTGTGTTTCATTTTTCTCCAACCATTTACTTCCCTAAGAACAAAACAAAAAGGCCACAGTACAGATTAGGTTTCTAGCACTAGCAACATGCTAAGTCAAATCTCTTCAGATAGTTGATGTCCCTCTTCTACTTCACTTTTTCTCAAAGTGCTGTATGAGTATGGCCCAAATTCTAAAGGGCTGGAAACAAGTCCAATTTAATTCACTTCAGTGGAGTGACCTTATTACATCTGGACAGCATTTAGCCCTCCGGATATCTACAGAGTAGATGTCCTATAACATGTCCCCCTATTTGGTTAATATTTTCTTTTTGCAGACTTATGCAAGTCCTGCAAAAACAGTACAAACCTGCAAAGTGGTAAGGCCTGATCAGATGAGACACTAAGTGATAAAGATTAAGCCATCTGAACAATAATTAAATTAATAGCAAATATACGGCAAGGGGGAAATGGGAACACTCAAGATGAAAACAGAAATAGACCTAGATATATGAAAGAACTACACACGCATTAGCAAAATCAGATTAAAAATGAAAAAATGCTACTAGTAGATTTGGATAAAAATAATTTAATAAAAGGTGGGTGGGAAAAGACTGAAATATAGGGGTAAGGAGAGACAAGCAAGTATGCAGTGAACTGGGTATCAGCCTGCAACAGCCAATCACAAGTCGGGTTTTGACTGCTGCTTCCAGTCTTGGCTTCCTTAGACCAAGAGAAACGCTAATTAGAAGAGAATACAGAAAAGGGCCCTAAAATGACTAATAGTTCACATTTATAGGAAGCAAATGTATAATAGCTTGGATAAAAAAAACTACAAGCTGTCACCTTGAACTAGGTAAGGGTTATCAATGTGAGACATTATTTGATTCAGGAAAGAATAATTAGAATTCAAGATACAGGGCTAAGCAGGGGAAATCTTAATTTATCAAGAATACTTGTCTAAAATAAGTTTCAGTAAACTGACCAGTGGAGTCACTGCTGGAGTTGGCTGGAGTTATGTAATTTTAGCCTATGGAAAGCACATGGAAATGTTCTATACAGAATAATTTGTACAATTTAAAATTCCTTTCTGTCTTTAAACTCTGTGATGTCTTGGTCTCTGTTTAAGAGAATTTAACCTATTCCCCTCTTGCATTTACAAGTAGTATCCTGCTGCAAAGTGTATTAGTTTTCTCCAGCCTAACAGCCCTGCACGTATAGACATGAGATATTTACTGTGGAGCTAATTAGTCCACTCCGCAGTATGCATCTTGTGTAGATGTGCCCTGTTTGTCCTTAAATGATCTTATTTATTTCTGTTTAGTACCCCAGCTCTCCAAGTCTATTTACAGTATCTAACAAAGTACACTAACTTGCAAAAGCTCACACTCTCTGAATGAGGCAATCTACACTGCCCTACCTTCTACTTCTGCTTTACATGCCTCTGTGTTGTTAAGACTCTTGTGCTAATTTGAAGTTTGAGCTTGACAGGTGCTTAAGCATCCACAGTTCCCTTAAAATTCTCTTAAAGTAAGGGCCTTTATAGATTTAAAGCTCTCTTCTTCATCAAAAAGTGATCTTTTCCCAAACTTTACCTTGAAGCATGACCAATGACTGCCTTAGGCGGCAGTTTTCTCTCATTGTGTCTGTCAATCTCCTTTTTAGACTTTTTATTTTGGCACACAGTTCCACTTTGGATAGTTGAAACAAGGGTTCTTCATCATCACTGCTGCTTTCACTGTACAGAAAGGCATTTCCAGAATATGGTTCTCTCTGAAAATAAAGAAAGAAATAGGGCTACCTAAAGAAACAACAACAGAAAATTAAAGCATCTATTATTAGCCTGGCTAAAACAGGGGATTCTCTTTTATAATCAACTGTTGATGAACACTGATCATATTTATACTCAAAACAAACACAGTAAGTGCTAACAGTACCTACTGCACATATTTATTTCCATCTTTCAAGCACTATATACTTTTCTACTCAAACAGGATCTTTCATGAGCATTACATGTACTTATATTTTAAAATAAATTATTCTTAACAAAAATGAACTTTAGGTGTGTTTTACTTATTGACTAAAAATACTTACATTAAGATACTTACCTGCTTGTTAATTAAAGATGTTTCAAGCTGACTCAGGATGTTGGCAGAGGCAGAGGCCTGCAATGATTTCTTTCTTTTTATACTCTTCATAATTTTCGCCTGAAAACAACAGCATAACAATACCCTTAAACTTACACAGTGTGTTCCATAATAAGACTTCAGTGCACACTACAAATATTCATTTGTTTTGGCTTTACAAAAATTAGAAAAAATATGCTTGGATCCTTTTGTTAGTTCTGAGACCAACAGAACTTCTGAGTGCTCTGTTCTGAGCATTGGCACTGCAGACCTTAACCCAAGGACAAATTTAAAGGAGATGCAGTGGCATCAGCATGGCCCCCTGCTTTGGCTGTATTGCAAGTGAGCGCTCAGCCTGGGGTCTATCCAGAACCTCTGTTTTTGCATGGCTCCAGAGCCCAGGATGTGAGTGCTGCTACCGATGCTCATTGCCTCCATTCCCCTGTTGCTGAATTCAATGGGCAGGGGGAAGGACAGAAAGGGCAAACAGCAGCAGTGTTCGCCTGAAAGCAGGGGCATTGGCCTGACTGTCTTGCTCAGCTGGTGAGCTCAGAGCTCACTACTCATGCAGGGCTCTGGCAGGAGCTCATGCTGACCAGGCAATGAGCTCAGAGCCTACTGTGCATGACCAGTACAGCCAAAACAGGGAGATGCACTGGATTTGTTACCGCCTCAGCACAAGTGTCAAAAGCCATGATCCCTGTCCCTAACAGAGTTGTTGCACCTCTTTCTCATTGGGGAAGATGCAGGATATCACACACCTTTTTATTTTTCTACAACTTTTAATATGGATAGAGAGAAGATATGGACCTAGGTTAACAATTACCGTGACGAGTTACTGAGCCAGGACACGATAAAAAGATTGCTTTGATCCCAATGGCCAACACACACACACACACACACACACACACACACACACACACACACACACACACACACACACGGTCTGTTATAATACAGGCACAGCAGTATCAAAAAAGAAACTGATAACGCACCTGCTCTTTATCCAGGTCACTGTCTTCACTCTCTGAGAATATCATCTCAATCCTCTTTCTCTTGCCTTTTCCAAGCACTTGTATTTTTGTGATTTCATCTGCCTGCAATATCTTTTGCATCATTTCAACCAGCTCTTGAGGGTCATCTGAAGTGGAGGAAAAAAATGCCCAAGCAGATGATGCTACTTTGGAGTTAGCAAAATTTAGCAAGTGAGATCTCACAATTGAAATAAATCTCTTATAAACTGGATGCTTTGTAACTGCACTCACCACTCATGTATATAACTTTAACAAGATGATTCTCTGTCTTTCTTTCTCCCACAGGCCAGTTTACTAGCACATGTTCATTTAGTTTCAGAAGCCTTTCTAGTTCACTGTCATCCTTAGGAAGATCCTGTATCCATGAGGTCTCTCCAATTTGCAGTGAATTATCATTTACAAAATCAAAGAGTGTGAATTTTTTCATTTTTAAAGGATTGTCTTGTCACCCAGACAACCTGCAAAATTTCATAGAAAAAACAGTTGTTACTACACAATACCACGGCTGTACATGGTTCTTTACAGTCAGATTAAAAAAAAACAACAGTTCGCTTGCCATTCAATCTCAGGATATGATGGTGTCACTGCCCTGGGTAGCAGGAATAAAGACTGAATCTCATCCTAAATCTTCCCTCAAAGGGAAGAGAAGAAGTATTTGATCTACTTCTGTATGCCCATAGAAATAGAAGAGAGGGTCTCCAAACTTCCAAGCCAAACAGGGGACTCCACATAAAGGGTATCTTCCTCTACACTGCCATTTCATTTTTTAATCTATCTGCTGCTTCCTCACCCTATCCATGCCAGATGTCTGCCTCTCTCTGAAGCATCCTGAAAGTAGAGGTGAAGTCCCATGCCAAAGGCTGAAAGGTTCCTTCCCTGCAAATTGAGGCATGCCTATTGTGCATGCTATTAAGAGAGACATATGACTTAAATGACTGTATTAATCATCCCCTGGGCTACAAGATGTACAGTACAATTACAACCATGTAAAAATGCCCCGAATAAATGACCTGGACAAAGTATGATACATTCTGGCAGGGAAAAGTTGACATACATAAGAAATGACAGTCTGAGAGCTGTTAGAAGATAGGGCTGTTTTTATAAAGTACAATACCTGGGAGGAAAACAAAGACCTACATAGTTGGATTCCTCATTTCTCAGACTAAACATTACATCTTTGACGTAAATTACTATTTTATTCCCTTTGGAAGCACAAAAAATCCAGACTGAGAAAGGGGAACAAAATGCTAAATGCAGTACATTTTTTATTTTTTTTTAATTATAAATTAATGCAACATGCTTTAAATAAAAGTGCAAAATGTGACTGACAGATGATCATTAAACAAATCACTATAACTGTAAGTCAGTATTAAACTTTAGACTTAACAATAGAAGTTTTAAAATCAGTGAGGCTACCAAATCTTATTCTTCTTAGATAACTACAGGGATCTATCTGTTTAGAGAGTTAACTTAATTTTACAGAGTTGCAAACCAGTGTGTGCATCAAGACTCAAATGCGACAGTTAAGTGATCTGCTTGGCCTCATTCAGTCTGAAGCTTGTACATGCATGGGCTGTCATATAGGTAACTAGGACTTGGCTAAGGAGAACAATTACTTGGGGCTCTTATGACAAATTGAGACAGTCTAGCTGCAGCACTATAAAAGGCAAATTCTTTCCTATGCAGAAGCCCAGCTCAAGACTTATGCACCATACATGAACCCCAAAAGAGCTGGCCCTCTGGATGAATTTCACCTGTTAATCTGCAAATAGACCTTTTTGACAGATTAACTGACATGAAGCTGTAGCCTGGGGAAAAAAATGCCATTAAAAAGGCAGAGAGAATGATCATGAATACCCTTTATGGAACACTGAGTAAAGATGAGATGCATCACAAGGCTGGACTGAAGGTCTGTTTTCTTATTTTTCAGGGATGTACAATTTCAGGAGTTTACATTTTATTTGACAACAAAATAACGATTAGAAAGCTGCAGAGGAAGATCTGGAAAACAGTATAAATCAGAAAACCAAAAACCAGCCAACCAAAAAAGTCCTATGTAAAGTCTGTAGAGGAGGGTGCTCCAATATCTGCACCTGGCATGAAAAGCCCAGTTCTACCATCATTACTCGTCCTGAGTGGATCTTTACAAGAAAAACATTACTCAATTTGAGTAGAGGTGGCTGAGACTAAAGGCCTGCTCCTGTTCCCGCTGAAGCTTTATTACTGACTTCAATTGGAACAGATAGGGCTTAAGATTTGTCTGGTGTCAGGTTAATAGAATAATATGTGAGGTCAAAACAAATATACAAGATGAGAGGCTTGAAAAAAGCCCACGATAAAACTTGAGCTACTGTTCTTCATATTCAGAGTCCTTCACAGTCTATCCCTTCCTGTCTACCATTTCTCATTCTGTACTAAGATACCAGTTCACACCTCCAATTAATTAGCCTGTGGCACCCACTTCATCCCTTGCTTCCATCACCCACTTCATAGATTTTCAAATACTTTCATGCTTTCTCTCATGCTTCTGCTCATAGTTAGCTTGAGCTTCCTGCAAATGTCCATGGCTACCTCTTTCTTTCTTCAAATGCCTCCTTAAAACTCTCTTTTGCTTTGATGCTTGGAAAAAACTTGAAAAAGATTCAAGTTGATGATATGCTACAACTACAGCCTATTGAACTGACTTATCATTTCTTTGTCCTTTACTATGTATGTCTTGTTTTAGACTTCAGCTGTAAACTGTTTGGTGCAGGGACCATGTTTCATATAGTGCCTTGCACAGTGTGGTTTCGGGACATTATTTGGGCTCGTGGGCATTGCGGTCAGACAAATAATCATGCATGCTTTGATTAAACCCACTCTGCCAATCAGGGATAATTAGAGCTGTTTATCATGACTATCACAGGAATCATAGATTCTATTTATATTTTAAAAAATATATGAGTTATGAGCTTTCAGGATTTTTGCGCGTGCGATGTGATAGTAAACAGCTGAAATAATTTCAGTGACAGCCTTAAAAAGCTGCCAAGTTAAAGTATAAACTACCAGGGCTACTGTGAGAAGTCAGGCACGAATAGTTAGTCACACAACAGTAACTGTTTCCACCTTCTTCTTGGTTTGGAGAAAGAAGTCAGGAAGCTATCTTAATTGCTTTATTGATGCAACTGCAGTGCTGTGCTCCTGCTGCTTTTCTAGAAGGAACATAAGAGGACCCACAGTACCCGCTTCTATTTGCTGCTGCAGTGAATCTACAGGGGCGACAACAGGTCTTTTAAATATATGTAGGATATGGCTGAGAACAGTGTACTTGCAAATTAAAGTAAGCCACATGAAGTAACATGATCTGTTTAAGTATTTTTCCACTATGGTTTCATGGACTTGGCATCCCCCACCACTGATCAGACTGTGACTTTTCTTGCAATTTATTGTGACTGTCCCCCAAGGATAATACTTGCCTGCCTGTTAACATCCTTGCCAACAAGTGCTGAAAGAAGTCAGAAAGGTAAAACTAAACATCTGTGATGAACGAAATGAAAACCCCAAGATCCTCTACCTGTAGGAGAGACAGTAAGGACTGGTCCTGCACACAAAATTATCTCAGAAATCAATGAGAGTCTTGCTTGAATGAGGGCTGCTGGATAGTCATACCCTATCTAAGAAATGCTGCCTGCCATAAACACATAGAAGACAAAATACTGCTCAGATGCCTGCGCAAGTAAAAGAGTTGTTTAATGCTGTGTCATATATACGATGACAAGAACTAATAATAATTTACATTAAAGTAGTTAATATTGTTTGTCAGTAGCTGGCTTTGTTTTTCCTTTTGTATTCATTAGCAGCTATAGTGAATGAGCTGTACAAATGCCCTGTCAGGATCTCCATTAATAAAAGCAACCCAAAACATAACTATGTTTAGAAAATAAAAGTGTAGATATCCACCTAGAAGCTTTAAAAATAGATTGAAATAGTAATTGTGTTATTTAAGCATATGGGGAGATGCAGCCATGCTTTATAATGATGGAAGCTAGGGTTCCCTTTGGAAGAAATGTCATCATATGGAAAGGGGTTGGCAAGCAGCACTCCCTTGAAGCCTTCCCATTTCTCTACATATGTAAGTTAGACAATACCATCTCAAGGCAGCTGGTGTTATCTAGTACAGAATCATGTACTAATTCATCATCTTCACTCATGGGACTGGAGACCTGGAGTAGTAATATCTTGGTACGAAGATGTGGTATGTATTAGGGCCAGATTTAATTTTGTGTTCTTGGAGGAAGTAGAGTAGGGGAGAGCTGGATAGGAAATAGTTTTACAAGACAAACTCGGAGACACAAAGCTGAAATATGGAAAATGTTAATGAACTAAGTACCTAAAACTTTCAGTTGGATCAATCAGAATGTTTTGTTTGGTAATTCCGAAACATTTCCCTTCCATTTTGTCCTTTTTAATGGTTTTTAAAAAAATTCACTTTAATTAAAAAGAAAATCCCTTTAGAACCAATGAAAAATCTACCTTTTTAACTCTGAAATAGCAAAAAAAGGATTTTTTTGTGACTTTTAACTATTTTCCAAAAAGGTTTTGAAAGGGGAAATTTGCCAAGGCCTCCCTTTGCATGGAAGAAAAGAAGTTTTAATTCTGATACACTGGAATTTTCTGATTAAAAAAAAATCGGCACATCAAAAAATCCCTAATCAGTTTTACCTATGAACTTGTATCTGGAACAGAGAAGCTTTATTATGAGAACCTCTTGGGCTTGCCGTATAGCTCCACTGTTACGGGACTTCATAGTCTGACACTGAATTTACATATACCAATGGGCTTAATCTAATTGATCGAAACTTGCTCCCCACTTAGGATGCTGTAGTAGCTGGTTCAAGTTCATATTTCTGTCGGAATTTCCTCACTGGGCTCTCAAAGTCTGGATTTAAGTGTGGAGTGTACCTGGTCTCCTGTTCAACATTCTTTGCTTTCCTCCCTGGGAAGCTTGAAGTCAGGTGTTTGACATTGAATGTTTAGGTGGTTTAATGAGAAAAGATGTAATTGTTCACAGACATTACCCAGGGTGCACCTATTAACTAAAGAGGGTGGGTTATGTATGGTTTATTAAAAAACCAAATGTATATTTTATTTTATAAGTTTACAAGTACCATAGTATCTATCTGAAAAGACAAACTACTTATTTCAGAAGTACTGTACCTCAAACTTACTGTTCATCTCTGTTCACAAATACATATCTCTCCCTACTTCTCTAAAACCACAGCCTGAAGAAGGAAAAAATGGAAGTGGCCATTTCACTTAAATACTGTGTAGAGCAAATGTATATTAACTGGATGCTTAAGTTTTACCAACCTGTTAAAATTTCACATGCTGCAGTTTTGCACAAAGAATTGTTTGTTATCAAGCGACCAGAAAGCCAGAATACGACCAACAAACAGCAAAGTCACTTTAAAGACTGCCCTACCTATAACTGACAGCTTCAAAGCTGGCAGATAGCATTATGAGATTGTCTCCTTCCTCCTGTAAAACATTACAAATTCACAACATGAGATATTAGCCATTCAATAGGTCTAATTCCATTTTCAATGAAGTCAGTGGGAGCTTTGTCATTACTCCTAGTAGGAACAAGATCAGGCCCACGCTACACAATCATATAGTACCAGCATAGTATTACGACATAATTGTTATTACGTGCATGTATGCTGTAATTAACAAATGTTGATACTACCATACATATGCAACCAAGAGTGTCTACACAAGATGCTTACTGCACATTAGCCTAATAACACTGTGCAGTAGCATCATAGGCAACATGTGCCTCCTGAGGCTGGGGGGATAAAGTGACCACCTTCAGGCAGCGGTGGGGCGTGTTGGCAGCAAGCGGGGAAGGCCCACAGGTGGCCATGCTGGTGGCAAGGGCAGGCTGAGCAGAAACTGTCCACAGGTGGCTGTAGCGGTGTCAGCACTGGACGGGGGTCCCGCCACAGATGCTGAGCCTGGAAATGCCGGCGGTACTTCTCGGGGGGGGGCACCAGTGTTCTGCCTGCCCCTGCTACCCGCTGCCTAAGCCGAGAGCACTCGCTCTGTGCATGTGCACCCACTCGCATGTGCACCCCTGCACGCCCCCTACGAGTTGTGTGGTGGTTAAAACTGTTAGCCTACTGCACAGTGTTATTAGGCTAAAGTGAAGTAAGCATCACAAAATAACCATGTTCCAGTGCTACTGCACAGTAACTCTAGCCACTGCTCATTTAATTAGTACTGTATTAAGCAAGTACTAAATTAAATGAGCAGTATCTAAGACACATTACTGAACATGTAGACGTGCCCACTGCTAAAGATCCCAGTTCTCTTTGGAATGTTCCTCTACCAAGCAGCTATGAAGCAGAACATTTCACTTCAGGCTGTTCCTAGTGACAGTCATTGATTTTTATTGCTTTGTTTATGGCACTCTAAACTGAGTAAGTCAGATTACTGAAAGATATCAGTGCAAATTACCTTGGACTAAACTGAAAACCAAAGAGAATTACAAATGTTCTAATAGCAAATTTGTAATTCAAAATAATGCCTTTGTGATTCTGTACCTCTAGTTGTAAGGTCTAGTCCTAGTCCTAGTCCCATTGCAGGCACTGTGAGATTTACCAGAAATCTCAGTAGGAACAGGATTAGACCCTGCACAAGGGATGTTGAAATGTGATTATTGCAGAAGAGATTTATAGAGTGAGTTTGACAGCTTAGTTATTTTATGGGAAACTATGACTTTTCTAGAAGCAGGATACCATAGCTTTGCATAGCACAGACTTCTGAGAAATACAGGATACTATTTTACAAATTCAGCTGGAAAATTAGGGAAATATCTATGGGAAATTACTGTAGAAAGGCTCTGTAAATACATTAAAATTATGCCTTTTGTTTTCCAGAAGCAGTTGGTACAAAGTGGGGTAAATTTTCAATGCAACTTGGAAGGGAATTCTGCAGTATCATTCTTTCTTATTAGTTTCTATTAACTGCATCATCATTACATTATAGTGGATGGCCATTTTGGTATGACTCACCATGAAACATTTTGAGATACTTCTGTATAAAGTGTCATTCATAATAAGGCAACATTTTCTAGCCTCATCAGGTAATCTAATTGATTTCAAAGTCTCATTGGCATTTGAAATCTGCAGCACTATTATTAGTAATAAGGATTTGACCAATAACTGGTCCTGAATGTGAAAATTTTGAGGAATCTGTGAAATTTGTGATGTGATTATTATTTTTCACAACAGTTTCCCACATGCTTTGAGTTCTAGCAATGTAAAAACACCATAAAGTATCATTCACACCTAATATTTCAAAGCCCTTCATAGGAAAAATTTAAATGATAAGGCTGAAGTATTTTCTTTGAAATGCTCTATTTCTTGCATCAAACCATTTACCTATTTTTGTCAGTCTAAATAACGACAGAGGAAGAATAGGCTCGTTACTAAAGCAGAACTATTTATCAATTCTAAGGTTATAATTTGTTTTAAATTATTATTTTAACTATTTCAATTCTTGTTCATGTTTCTAAAGATTAGAAAAATGAGCTTAGTGATGTACTGTCATGATTAGATTTTCTGTGAAATGACCCCACAAAGCTAGCAAGAGTACCAAGAAAGGGATGTGATATGTTATCTTAGTTCTACATTCTAAATATCTTTTATGGATATCTAAGAGCTCTTAGATGGCATATAAAGGTTATATATCTTTGTTCAACTTGTAATATTTCAGTCACAAACCAACAAAGCCATCATGAATACCTTGTGGCACTAGGCGTAAACCAACAGGTAGAGCAGGCATGGGCAAAATACAGCTCGTGGGCTAGATCCAGCTCATTAGGCAATTTCATCCAGCTCGTGGGAGGCAATCAACTAATTGGACCAGTTTTCTGCCCAGCCTGCACACCTTGCCCCCACCCTCATGGGCAGAAAGTGCTGCCTTAGCCAACACACAGCGTTTGCAGCAGCTGGGGGACCTGCTCAGCTTCCTTGGCATCCTGCTTGCTCTGGGTACCAGGTAGAGAAGCAGCGGGAGCGGGGGAGTTGCAGCTGGGCAGAAGCGCGGGGCTGGCAGCAGCATGGAGTGTGCAACCACGGGGGACGTGGGAGTGCGGTGCTTGGCTGGGCAGAGTGCAGGTGTGAGCAAGGGTTGGGGATTTGGGGACCCCCCCACATGGTGCACAGATCCCACTTCCAGCAGCAGCAGTAATGGGCTGGTGCTTGGGTTCCATACAGGCACTGCCGCCCGGTGGCATGCAGCGCCAGCCAGTACTGCACATGGTAGCAAGGAGTGCAGCTTGGCCAACCCACCCAGGACTTAGTCGGGAAGCAAGGGGCAGGGCTCCCTTCTACTTCCAGTGGAGTCTTAGCACCTGCATGGCAAGGAGTGGTGCAGGCAGCTGGTTCCAATCTGCAGGGCTTCCCCCCAGTGATGCATGAGTGCTGGGAGCTGCATATGTGCAGCATGAAGCTCCAGCTGGGCTATACTCCTTGCCACCACATACAGCGTTGGCTGAAACCATGCACCTCTGGGAGACAGCACCTCTCCAGGCCCCGAGCACCAGCCTCCTGCTGCTGCTGTTGGCGGTAGGGGCTGTGCACCATGGGGGGGAATGTGTGGGGGGTTCCCACATCCCCCCCACTCTCACTCACCCCACAAAGCCACCCTGCCAACACAGCCCCCTCACATATACACCCCCTCAACATATCCCATTGTCTCCCCCACACACAAGCACACCGCCTCACAACCCCCCACATACTCCTATAGCCCACCATACACACACACACCAAACCCCAATACAATATACAAATAAAACTTTATTTTTTAGCTTTTACAGCAATCATCTCCACATACACTATGCAACCACAGATCATGACAAAATATTTTTTGTAATAAAATTAAACAATGTCTATAGTAGGTGTTTGGCATTTAGTACAATTTGTTTTTGTTTTTTTCTGATTTCAAGATGACAACCCCCTCTGCCCCCCCCCCCACACAAAAAAGTACTTCTGGGGGGCAAGGGGAGGAACTTCTGGTGGCAAGGATTAGAGGTTAGGGGGAGGCAGGACTTCAGGTCCCAAGCTGGTGACTAGGGGCTGAGGCACCTTTCAAGGGGTGGAACTACCCCTGCAGCCTTTGACTGCTCACCAAAACTCATTAAGCAGCCTTCCAGCTGAAATAATTGCCCACACATGTGCTAGAGCAATGCTGCAAGTTAATTTTCAAATTCTACTTCTGAAACTTTATTATTGGAAGGTTACCCAATTTTATTGTACCCTTCAAAAGTTCAAACACAAGTAAGTCAGGCACAAGATATAAACTATTCACTTGCTTGACAAATACAATTTGCCCTAAAGCACCTGGTTTAGAATCCTTTCTGGAAAGATGCAAACAAGTCTGAAAAATCACTAACCATGTTATATACAACTAATCTGCTTCAAAATTTGGCTAGTAAAAACTAACAATCCTCTAAATCTGTCAAGCCTTGTGACTTACTTAATGCATGTAGCATTTAAATACAGTGCCCATCTCCGTCTGTCAGAGCCCTCTATGCACTCAGATGCCATTTTGATGAGTGTATTGTAAAAATATTCAAGGTCAGCAAAGTCTGTTTATACACAGCAATAGAAGCTATCTTCTATTTTGCTAAGCTACTCTATTTTAAAGCGTTATTAATAGAGAATATTTCCTTCAGTTATAAGAGCCTAGGAGCAAAGTATTGATGGTCAGTACAGGGCTGTCCAACTTCTTAAAGCCCCAGGGGTCATAAACCACAGAGGCTGCACCAGTGGGGCTCTCAATCTCTGTGGACCTCACAAGGCAAGGCATGGACCACTATGCTGCATGTCACATGGATGCTTCATCCAGGTCCAAGCTGAACCATGCACCAATGTGGGCACCTCCCTGCAACTGCTGCACCAGATGCCCGTGTAAACGACCCTAAAGCTGCACTGCATGCCCCCAGTCCACCCTTCCCTCCATATGCAGCCCTGATCCTTGCCCCCATGTGTGGCAGCAGGGAAGAGGTGGGCAAAATACAGCCTGCTGGCCCACTAGTTGATTTTATCTGGCCTGCAGGCAAGTTGTGCTGGCGGTGGCATTGCACAGCAGGCCCTGGGCAAGCCACTCTTGGGCCCCAGCCTCTGCTGGCAGGTGGTGCAGGCGGTGGCTCTGGCTTCAGCCTCTCCTGGTGCTGTGGGAGATGCTTGGTGGAAGCAGCCTTGCCTGCATGCCAACACTGCACGACAACCTGGGAAATAAGTCTGGCCCACCCAAGGACTCCATCTCCCAAGTGCTGCAGGGGACACTAAGTGGAAGCAGCCCCACCTGCCTGCCTAGTATCATGCAGCACTAGCAGAGGCTGGGGCCTGAGCGTGGCTCCCCCAGGGCATGGTGCTGGGTGGGCAGGGCTGCTTCTGCCCAGCATCCCCAGTGGCACCTGGGAGATGCAGTCCAGCTCTGCAGGCCCTGTGGCAAGGTGCACTTAGGCCCCAGCCCCTGGTGGCGGGTGACACCCATGGCCTGTGAGCACAGACACCACTGGGGATACTGGGCAGAAGCAGCACGACACGGCAGACCTGGGCTAGCCGTGCTCAGGTCCTGGTGGCTCTGGCTGCCATGCAGGGCTCCTTCCACACAGCATCCCCCATGGGGGATGAAGCCTGGCTGTGGGCCCCTGTACCATTTAATTCCACGCTGCCATTGGGGCTCCTTGGAGCCATGGGGTGGGGGAGGGGAGGTGTGTATATGTATATGCACGCCAGGACCCCTGATGGTGGGATGGGACAGTGTAGAGGCCAGTAGCCGGCTATAACCCCTGCCATCCCAGCTGTGGATGCGGTTGGCAGGTGCTGGCTCCAGGCTCTGTCTGGGGCCAGGGGTGGAAGGGAGGCAGGCAGGTTGGCCCAGCTAAGGGTAGTGTGTTCATGTTTGTGTATGTGACTCTTAACAGGTCACCAAAACTTGTTAAGTGGCTCCCCATGCCATGCCATACACTGCACTGCCCTGCCCTCTGGGACAGAGGCAAGAAGTAGCAGCCAGAAGAGGGACGGGAAGCTTGGAGAATCCAGTTGCTATTTCAGCCAGAGCACTGAGGGGAACCGGGGCCATCCAGGAGCCCAGAGGCCATAACTTAACCTCGTGCAGGCAATGTGTGGCTTCCAGTATCCCAGTTGGACAGCCCTGAGTTAGCATATGAAGTCCTGGCTTTATACCAGCATCTAACTGCTACCTGTTACCTCTAACATGCTGTCTGTCCATACTTACCCAACATTTTGCCTGTATATGTAAAAGACAGTAGACTTAGAAGGGCTTCCTGGTTAATTCTTCAAGTACCTTCTCAAAACCAGTATGATATGTATTGAGGACTCAGTTCAAGAGCAGTTCCGTGCGCATTTGAGAGATTTGCAAGAGGACATCACCACTTCCAACAAGATGATTACAGCTATAAATCTTGCTATTGTCACTCTTACCAATTTTAACAATTACAATTCCTTTTTAATATATATCAGTCCTGATTAATCTAACATATCAGTAAAATGGTGTAAGTGTTGTATTTTTATTTACAGTACGTGATACCTTTTGAGCTGAAGCATCTTACAGTTAATGACACATGATTTGAATGAAATGCCAGTGCTTCCTGGGTGCAGACAACCAGCATACAGTACATATTGCACAACAGTATAGAGAGAACAAATTTAAAATCAAGGACACAGGAATGTGTTACTGGCCTAAGAAAAATGCCATGGGGCTATTCCATGGTATATTACCATCCAGGCTCAGGCACAGCCTCTCTGTCTGCCAAGTCATTATGTGGACAGGGAATTTGTGCCATGTAGCAACACCTTGTAGCATTTGAGCTGGTATTTAGAAGTCTTGCTGTTCAGTTCGGTGCAAACAGTTGAACTCAGGGAATAAAAAATGCTGGAGCAAGATTTGGATGAGCAAAATGAACCTACAAAGTGAGAGTGTCTGTAACAGGGGGCCTTCTCAGGGTTGATTTCCCAGTGGCCCGCCCACCTGTTTCTGGGCTAATTGCCCACCTTCTCACTCAGCACACCTTGTTGTTAATTGATCTTAATAAGTGGGAGGCTGCCCATTTGTTGCCCCAATGCCAGGGGGCACTATCTGCAGCTCCATTCTTCCCCTACACTGCAGCCCAAGCCTCACAGATGGCATTCAGATGTTCTTACAATCACCGGCCCCCAGGCTGGGCTCCAGAATCCTACAAATTGAACCCCGCCTGGATTCTTCTCCTCAGGCTGCCTATTCCACCTTCATCCTGGGCAGCATAGCTCCCTGAAGTGCTTCCCCTTCCGGGTGTGGTCCCCCTGGGACCTTCGGCTACTAGCCCTGGCCCACCTCTGGGCCAGTTGGAACCCCAGGCCCTCAGCTCTTGGGCGTTCCTTGCGGTGTGCCCCTGGCCCTTTGACCCTTCCAGTCCTGGCCCCAGCTTGGACCAGTCAGGGGATGTCTAGACAGGTGTGAGCCCATGGCCCCACTCTCTTCCTCTGGGATCTACAAAAAGGGGTAACCCACCTGATTGTGGTAGCTGGGGTTAAGGCACCCCAACCCGCCTTTCACTGGTGTGGTAACTGGCCTGGCATTTCCTGGGAGCCCCACCAGGCCACCCACTCCCAGCAGGGTGCAGTTTTAGGTTGTACCCAGGACCAGGAGCCTCCTGACCATCCCCTACAACTCCTCCCTTACCTCCAAATGATCCTAGCAACCAGGCAATGTTGTTGCCCGGCCTCCAGGCAGCAAAACTGCCCTGTTTACATGGGCAGCCCCAGATTCAAAATGTCTGCCCACATCAGGCACCTGTCAGCTGCCGGCTCCAGGCCCTTAAAGTGGCAGGCACCCGCAGTGCCCTGCCACACTGTCCAAAATGTTGCTCTTTCACTTCTACCTACTAGCAGACAGGACCTCTGTTTTTAAAGTGTTGTCTGACTGCAATGATGATTCTGAAGTAGTGCAGGGGCCGTGAGGAATGAGCACACATGTAATATACTGATTGGATATCTTTTATTTTGGCAGTGGGCAAATCAAATAACCTGGCTTCTTTAGCTTCTTTGTCTATCAACTGAGGATGGCAATGTAAATTCACAGGTAGTTGGGGAATTAACTAACGCTGATATGTCCTTCATACCTGTGGAACACTACAGAATCATAGAAGTAGGGTCGGAAGGGACCTTGTAGATCTTCAAGCCCGACCCCCCGCCTGGGCAGGAGAAAAAGACTGGACTCAAATGAGTCCAGCCAGGTAGGCATCAAGCCTCTTCTTAAAGATCCCCAGGGTAGGAGCCAGCACCACTTCCCTGGAAGTTGGTTCCAGCTCCTAGCCACCCTAACCATGAAGTAGTTCTTGGGGATGTCTAATCTAAATCTACTCTCTAATAACTTGTGTCCATTGTTCCTTGTCATGCCAGGGGGTGCTAGGGGAAACAGTGTCTCCCCTAAACCCTTCTGGTCCCCCCTAGTGAATTTATAGACAGTCACCAGGTCCCCCCTCAGCCTTCTCTTGTGAAGGCTGAACAGGTTTAGGTCCCGCAGTCTTTCAATGTAGGGTCTGCCCTGTAGTCCCCGGATCATAAGTGTGGCCCTCCGCTGGACCCTTTCAATGTTGTCCACATCCCTCCTGAAGTGGGGCGCACAGAACTGGACGCAGTACTGCATCTGTGGCCTGACCAGCATTGCATAGAGGGGGAGGATCACCTCCCTGGCTCTACTTGAGATGCACCAGTGGATGCACGACAAGGTGCGGTTAGCCCTGCCAACCGAGACCTCGCATTGTCGGCCCATATTCATCTTGGAGTCAGTAATTAGTCCAAGATCCCTTTCTGCCTCCGTGCTCTCAAGAAGGGAGTTTCCCATTCTATAAGTGTGCTGCTGGTTTATACTGCCTAAGTGCAGCACCCTGCACTTGTCAGTATTGAAACACATCCTGTTTATGTCAGCCCACTCCTGTAACCTATCCAGGTCTTGTTGTAGTCTTTCCCTCCCTACTAGCGTGCTCACCTCACCCCAAATTTTGGTATCATCAGCGAATTTAAACAGGTTGCATTTCACTCCATCATCCAAATCACTGATGAAGAAATTGAACAGCGCAGGCCCCAGGACCGAGCCCTGGGGGACTCCGCTGCCCGCTTCCCCCCAGGTCGAATATGACCCGTCCACCACCACCCTCTGAGTACGACCCTTGAGCCAATCTGCAATCCATCTGACTGTGTAGGCATCAATGCCACAGTCGCCTAGTTTTTTAATGAGGATGGGGTGGGAGACGGTGTCAAAGGCCTTGCTGAAGTCTAGAAAGACTACATCCACGGCAACACCTGCATCCATTGCCTTTGTGACTTGATCATAAAAGGCAATCAGGTTGGTCTGACATGACCTGCCCCTAATGAAACCGTGCTGGTTGCCCTTGAGCATCATCCCTGAAGCTGGTCCATCACAGATGTGCTCCTTGAGGATCTTCTCAAAGAGTTTCCCAAATCTCATTGTAGCTATATCAAATCTCATTGTAGTTACCTTGGATGACGGGTCAAGGTGATTCCTGAGAATATAGCATCGGTTTTAAACTTGTTGCTTAGACTACTAAAGCATACTCTCCACTTGACAACTAAAAAATATATCACATAATTTACTGAACCACTATAAATCCCCACAGTATATACTATATAAAGGCTCAAACTGGTAGAAAGCACAGTTGAAGGTTATATAAGCAAGCGTGGCAGCTTAAATGTAGGCACCTAACTCCATATTTGTATATCTAAATTAATGGCCCTAATGTGATGGATAAGGAGTAACTAAGCACCCATGGATATCTAAGGAACTCAGTTCCAGGGCACCCAAATTTCAGAGTTGCAAGATCAGTAGAATATGATATGGAGGATAAAGGCCAATTGTTCAGCATCATGCATGTTGAAAAAAATCCACCATCTAGGCTTTTTAAAATATTTTCTTTGGCTCTCTGTGAGTTCAGGTTTTCTAAAAGAACTAGACTGTAATCAAGATATTTTATAAGATTAGATAATCACTCTGTCAGGTAAGTAACCATTTAAATATATTTTATGATTATTAAACAGCCAATAAAGTTACAGTCCCCCATATTATATGTCTATACAGACATATATTAAAGTAAATGAAAGTAGGGTTTTCTTTTTTTTTTATTTACTCCCTTTCTGTGAAATCATTAACATCAATTCTTAATCAGTTTCATACACCAAGGTCATGAGATAAACCAATTATGTGACTGTATTTTTAGCACACTAATAGTATATTTTATTACCAGTGGGGGCCAACTTTTTTAGTAGGTTATTAGCTCCATACCTTCCCAGAGTGCCACTCCAATCCCCTTCCCTTGCCCAAACTGATGCTATTTTTTCTGCTTCCTGCCAGAGCTGTTGCTCTGTTTCTGCTCCCTGCTGAACTACTTCCTTTTTTCTGCCCAGTCTGGCACTGTGCTACCTATCATCTCCCTGATCTGCCGTGTACCACACACAGAGGCTGCCAGTGCCATCTGTGCCATGGGTATCATAGGTTGGCCATGCCTACTTTAAACTAAAATACACAGGTTCTTAATCTGTAGGTTGTTCTGTCTCTTATCAGTGGCTGAATGTCCTGATCTCTCGTGAATCTCACTCTGAGATGTACAGGTCTTTGAAGGGGTAGAGATCCCTTTATCAATGTGTAAATTATCCAGGCTCTTGGCCTAGCCCATGAACTGGACTTCAAGCTCACAGATGGTGGTGGAAAAATAAGAAAAGGTGCTGATATCTGGTTCTGACTGCACCCTCCCAAACAACATTCCTGAGTCAGCAGAAGGATGTATTGGGACAGCACTTGAAGAGGGTGTCAGAATTTGCCACTTCTTTATGTCAGAAACAATTTACTACCCATCTCGAATCAGGAAGAAGCAGAGTGTTCTGGAGTAAAGCCAAGCCTTGCTCAGGGCTGCCTTGAAGGCACAATATAGCCATGTAACTCCCACTCCTCTCGTTCCTTCTCTTTAGAAGTGAGAAAAATCCACTGTGTGAAATTACCATGAGGGCAATTATCCTTTCTTCCTCTTCCAGTCGGACCCCCATTTGCCATGAGGTCCTTGATTAGGAATCTTGTTTTCTTTTCTTCTCCAGTTGTCCATGTTAAAGTGTTTATTGCAGCTGACCATGTATAGCACTGCTTACAAATCCTCCGTGGTAAGATCTCCCCGCAAGCCTTTGTTTCCTTTCACGTCAGCTTCTGCAGTTTCCTTTCTCTCTGGAGCACAGACCACCGTAGGTGGAAGCTGGTGCTTTCTTCCCTCTTAGACATATAAAGAAATGCAGCCACCTCATACACGCTTGTAAACACCAGCATTGTCCCCAATTCATTACAAGATCCAAATCAAAATGACCTTCCTTGTCCATTAAACTCTCTTTGGACTTGCTTCAGTCTCTTTCAAGGACCTCCTTTCTATCTCCTCCACTTCTGGGTCCTCAGTGCTGGTCTCTCTGTCATTCCACACTTTCTTGACACTCTTGGTCCTCCTTTCTGACTGCTTTCAATATCTCTCCAACCTCACCAAGTCCTATTTGGAAGTCAAGTCTTTGCTGAAAGCAAGCTTTCCTTTCTTAGACAATGCAACTATCAGGTAGATA
Source organism: Crocodylus siamensis (assembly GCF_052110815.1). Taxonomy (NCBI): domain Eukaryota; kingdom Metazoa; phylum Chordata; order Crocodylia; family Crocodylidae; genus Crocodylus; species Crocodylus siamensis. The sequence goes on along the minus strand of NC_143395.1, from coordinate 46,573,176 downwards.
TCCTCCCTGAAAAGCATTCTGGGAAGTTTATACAAATGTTGTTATAAAATATTCTTTGTTACTCTAAGTCATAATTTCTCCCACTTTCAATAGTTTTCCAACTCAATAATAAGAATGTTTGATTTTTTTTTAAAAGCTACATTCCTTCAATGCTTGGAATTCGATTGGTCTTTACAAGAAATGGGAATAATCCCATAACTATACTCCTAGAATGCAAGGGTGAAGACAGCATAAAGATCTAATGTGAATAATAATACAGCCATAGCAGAGTGTCAAGGTAGATGAGGGGTCATTCAGTTTGCCAGTTACTTGTAATGATTTATTGTGTGGTCATTGTTAACAATAAATCTCCTAGAATCTCCCAAGATCTTAAAAGAAACCAATGCAGAGTGAAAGACATTACAAAATGTCTTGTTAATGCAGGTGCAGCAGGCCAGGGTGCTGTAGCAGAGGTTACCTTGATTTGTTTCATGTTACAGCAAGGTAACACAAACCTTTGTAATAATTCCTGAATAATCTGCATTAATACAGTCTTACTGCAGTGTACTGCGGTATCAGGAAACATTTCAATATTGCATCACATGATGCAATGCAACTTGATAGTGTTCTGTCAGTTTTCTGATATTGAAAAGCAGAAAGTACCATAATGAATGCTATATACGTAGTTAAACTTTCTAATTTATAATGTGCTATTAAAGATCTTTGGATAAAACAGGATAAATGACCGCAGTATAAAAAATGGGGTGGGATGCCAGAACTCATAACTAAAAAATACATTTTTTCTTTCTTGCCTAGAGCTGATACCGACCATCAGTCTGAATAGAGAAAAATAAAATCTGTCTAAAATAATAATGGATCTCCATAACAGCCTCCTAAACAGCGATACAGTAGTTCAGTGACAAATAGGCTGAATTCCATAGATCATTTTATCCATTGTTAAAGAATCATAATCACATTTCCTTCTGTAACCATTTAGCATGTATAGTAATTTAAATCCATACATACACACACTTTTATGTTAAGTTTTCCTTTGTACCGGTTCCAAACACAAATAGCCTTGCAATTTAACCCTGCAATTTAAAAATCAAAGATCACTTGATTTCACAAAACAGTTTCATTTACGTGGCCACATATAAACTGCATAAAATTAATATGCGAGAGGCAAGAATTTTTGTAGGTGTCACTTTTTACTAGACAAACAGCATGGCTGAGAGAAACTTAGACACGCTTTTGGGTATCACTCTACCCTTCCCTGGATCTCTGGGAGCAAAAGCTTGTATCACCCACAAAAATCCTTGCTTCTTGCACCTTTCCTGGACTGTCATAGCTTGGACATCACTTTACACTACCATAACATGAACAGTAATTTCTCCCTCAGTTAGTTCTACTAATGAATGGCAAATTCTTCCCTAGTTTATCCTAGCTTCTTAGAGGGGAAGGGGGTGCCATGGTGCAGTTGCACCCCTGAATCCTGCCCCACCCCAACTTTAAAACAAACTGCCTGCACTCACACAACATCTTCCCACGATTTTTGCCTGGTTATGGTATATATAGTTTTAAACTTGACCTCTGAACTAGCAAGGCCGTGTGGTCTCCTCTAGCTAGGCTGGTCTTTGCTTGAACTGAACACCCCAGTCCCAGCCCCCCCCCGCCCCCGGCCTACAGCTTCTGGTTCAACTAGCAAAAATAACATCAAATCAAAAATAGGTGTCGTGGCAAGAGGCCCCTCGCCACCTGCGCCCCGCTCCCCAAATCCTAGCTCTGCCCATGCCTCTTAGGATGCACCTGGCAACGGTGACATCAGTGTCCTTGATGGAGCATTTCGTCACGCAGCAGCATGACATCACTTCCAAAGGAGAGGGCTTCTCTGGAAGCAGCAGCTAGCGCGGGTGGCAGCGCCCGGCGCCCAGGGGAGGCGCAGCTCGGGCTCCCCGCGACCCCGCGGCGGGGTGGCTGCGGCAGGGGGCCGCGCTGCGGGGACGCCTCCCGGCGGGCGGGCGGGCTGCGGGCAGCGCCCTGCCTCCGCCGCCAGCCACCGGCGTGTGGCCGTGCCCCGTCCTCACCGCACCTGCCCCGCAGCGCCGGAGCCCGCGGGCAGCCCCGCTCCCCCGGCCCCGGCCCCGTCCCCGCCTCCCCACGCACCCTACCTCGCAGCAGCCATTTTCACTCCCCTTTGCAGCACCGGCAGCTCCCCCCCGTGATGGCACCGCCGCCCGCGGCCACGCCAAACAGCAACCGCCCTCCGTGTTTGTGTGTATGTGTGCGTGTGTGCGCAAGCCCGCGCGTGTGTGTATGTGTGCAAACCCAGGCGCGTGTATGCGTGCAAGCCCGCCCGCGCGCGCGTGTGCAAGCCCGTGTCCGCGCACGCGAGTGCCAGCCCCAGCTCGCCGACTCCGGGATCAGCCCCCGCCCCGCGCGCCGCGAACTAGGGCATCGGCGCTGCGGAGCAGGAGGCGGCCGGCGCGGGGCGATGCTGCAAGACGCGGCCGGGCCGGGCGGGGCGGGGAGGCGGGGGGAGCCGCGGCGCCTCGGCGCAGGACTGCCTGCAGCCGGGTGCTGAGCCAGCCGCGCTCTTGCGGGAGGAGAAGCCCCCCGGCCGCCGCCGCCGCCGCCCGCTGCTGAGTCACGGCGCCCGGGGCTGCGCTCTCCTCCGCGAGCCTCCGCCGCCCCGCGCTCACCATGATCGCTGCAGCTTTCCTGGTCTTGCTGAGACCGTACAGCATCCAATGCGCCCTCTTCTTGCTCCTGCTGCTGCTGGGCACCATCGCCACGATTTTGTTCTTCTGTTGCTGGCACCGCCGACTCCAGAAGGGCAGGCATCCGATCAAATCCGTCTTCTCGGGGCGCTCGAGGAGCCGAGGTGAGAGCTGCAGGGGCTTCGCTCCTGAGCGGGGAGAGGGAGGGGGACACCCCCACTCCGCATCCCCAGCAGGCTCGTTTTCCGCCCAGGATTTGCCGTGTAACAAACAGGCGGGCAGCATCTACGAAGAGGGCTCCCAAGCCTGGCTGTGTCAGGGCAGAGGCTTTTCCGAGCCCAGGACTGCGGCAGCCTAGTCTGCACCCATCCCTTGCCAAATCCCAGCTAGCCGGGGGGAAAGTGAAGGACTAGAAACCCCCCTGATTTCTCAACCTGAACTTTGCCATCAACTTCTAGCCCATGAATTCCAGATAAAGGCCGACGCTGCTGTGCAGCCTGGGCCCACGTTCAAGGGGTTGCGCAAAGCCCCCAAGCAATTCACCCCCCCCACGCAACTTCAGCGACTGACCCTGAGCCACATCAAATCCTCTCCCTCTCTCTTTTCCTTCCAGATGCTGTCATGAGAACTCACCACTTTCGTTCTGAGGTAATTTATTTAGCGCGCAATTTCAAGGTCAGACGTCGTTCTCTTACCTGAGTACATATTGTGAAAGTCTTTTGCTTTTTGGCTTTTTGTTGGCTAAATAATAAAATTGCTTGCAAACTTTTTTTTAAATTTTGCATGCCAGTCGTAATGTCTTGTGGAGGCGTCTCACAGAAAATGGCACTTTTTCTTTGATACTTACGCTAACTGACATGTTATTTTTGATTACTGCTGAAACAACTGCTTGCTTTACTAAGATTGTTGCTTATTTTACTTGTCAACCCAAAACAGTTCAGGCCAGCACTGTAGAGGTAGGCAGGGCTGTTACATTTTGAGGTAGCATGGCTTCCATTTGCTTGCTTTGCTGTCAGTCCTCACCTCTGTTTGCCTGCTTGCTTTTTCAAAGTTGTCTGCATGGCTTGAGCACTCATATCATAGTTGGGGAACCCCCAAGGGTCATTACTTCAAGATAGGATAAACAAACATTTCATTTTCAGTCCACTATAATTATCATAAATCTCATGAGTCAGAGGTGAGAAATCATAGAGTTGCTTTCTTCTAAGCCCCCCCAAAAGGAGCTTTTTTTTTAGTATTTAATTAATAGTAGCGTTATTCCAAAGGCTTCTCTATTTCAATGTTTCACTGCAAAGCTTCTGCCAAGAATACTTGTAGGTTCCTGCTACAGATGTAAGGAAATTAATAGGTCTCGTCCTCTTGTCTATTAGTTCTTTTGGAGCCACTGAATCAGTGTTACAGTGGGTTGACTTTTTCCTCCACTTTTTACTTAATAGTGTTTACATGGTCCCTTGAAAATTAAGGCTATAGGTTAAGTTTTTCAAAGTGTCAGAGTGACTTAGTTTGCAATAGGGTCCCTTTTAATTAAGCCCCCAAGACAGTTAGGCACTTTAGAAAATGCTGCCTGATGTCTCCAAAGGAAGGCCATCCGGGAATACAGTGGGAGAGGCCTCTTTTCTTTAGACTGTCATAGTGGTGCTCGACCTTTTGGGTCCATGTGCTGGATGGATGGTATGGACCTGGTTTGTGGGCCAGATCCTGTGGGTGGGGTCAGTCCATGAGCTGGATTCACTATGGGGTCAGCGCACAAGGCTGACCAGGACTCATCCCTGTATGCCGGCACAATCGGGTGCATACGGCTCTGTCATCTGGCCCATGGGGCTCTCCACGAGTCTGGAAATTTGGCAGAAGGGGAGCAGTGGTAGCATTAATAGCTCCCAGACCTGCAGCAATTAATGCTGCCACTACTTCTCTGCCAGACTTATAGGGAGCCCTGCAAGCTGGATGACAAGGCCCTGGAGGCTGACAGTTGAGCTGGACTATATCTGTTCCCTTTTACTTCTAGTGCAATAGGATCATTGCTTGTGCATTAAAGCACAATGCATATAATATACTTTGAACTGATAGACACAGTTTTCATTTGGCTTCTTTCATCCAGGCTAGCTATCCCTATGCTCTACTATGGGTATTTCCATGCTTCTGGGCTTTGCTGGTTGCCACGTGGAGCTGCGAAATAATTTTTTTCCTCTCCAGTTGCTGGTTGTTTTCATTTTTTTTTGCATTTCACAGAAACACTGGGTGTTGGCTGCAGTTGAGGCTGGGGATTTTCACTGGGTGAACCAGTGCTCCCACTGGGACTAAAATGGATTGTCAGTTTTCAAAAAGGCAAAGAATTGTATTTGGAAAGCTGGCATTTATAGTTTACTGCTATAGTAAAAAGTTACATGTCAGCTGCTTCAAACATGGCTTTATGTACACTTTCCTAGTATATTAAGATGATGACAAAAAGAATTTATAGCAAATACTAGAGTGAGTTTATAGATTAGATATTCATCTCTGAAATCAAGTTCAAAAGTGACTTGCATCACAGAAAGATACATTTAGCAGTCTAACTGTAATCCTTAGAGAAATGATAAATTGGCTTACCTACAGAACTATGGGCAATTTCTTCATGATTGGCTATCTGCCACAAGACAGAGATATTTGGAAACTCAGGAGTGTTGCAATTCAGGATTGAAGTGCATTATCAGAGCTGTAGTTTTCTTGGTACATGCCTACATTATGACTGTCTCTGGCAAGTACTATTAATCCCTTGTTTCCTTGAGTACTGAAAACTTGACCTCAGATTAAAAAATGATGAGGGTGCCACACTGTAATGTAATGGTAATCATATCTTTGATTTATAGAAGGTAAAACTCTAATTTTGAACAGTTATTCTGCATTCCACTGAGTTATTTATGGTTTGAATGTCTTTACAATATACGAGGATGCTTTCCAAACATTATACAGACTGGGTGCATGTGCACTTTCTGACAGTTTAGCTGACTTAACTCTTTTAAATCAACTTAACTGTCAGAACATACACAAGTATATGGAGAACAGTAGACTTAAATGCAGTGCAAGATAATAAACGTCTGTGGTGTACTATCTTGAGTCACATTAGTTAAGTCAATTTAGCTCAAAAGATGGCAGCCACCATGTGAAGGAGCTGCATGTGTGTATGCTCTGACATGGCTTAAGTCAACGTAGTACATGTGTATACACCCAGACATGTCAGTTTGTTGTAGAACAAATTTAGAGATTTGGCTAATGTAAAAGATAACTTTGATGTAAGTAACATGAATATAAATTGTTGTAATTTTTATGTCAGTGGGATAGAAAAACAGAATCGTAGCAGGAGAGAAAGATATGTGAAGGCATAAGATAAAACAGATGCTTCTTCCCCTCAACACTCAGCTGTTTATATCCACTTTAAGCTGATTTTTCAGTTGTGTGTAGTAGTGGTTTTTGACTTGTTTGTTTTTCTGGTTGTCATAATTATTGAAATTAAAATAGTGGCCTCCAAATTTCCACTGTGTCCTACCAGTTTGAAAAGGACATGAATTCAACATGAGAAACATCAGTAAAACTGTTAATGTTTAAAAAAATGGAATAATTTTTATAGGCTATCATGCATTGAGAATGTATATACTACCTGAGTGCAAGGTCAGGCTTTGTTTCATGCTACAGCCCTAGCTACATGATTCTTTGCTGCTTCTGAGAAACTGATATAGAATAAATTATTTGGGGTTTGATTCTGCATTCTTTCAGATTCCAATAAGCCAGTTAAACTCAACTAGGATACATTTGTTATTTATCATATATATTCAGTACTTCAAATAAATTTGATTAATCAATTTCTGGCTTCAGTAGGTGCTCTTAGGTGTCAGGGAAATGCAGCATTTACCTTAAGTACTTTAGAATTGGGCCCATCAAGCAAGTTCCATTGTATACCTGTTACTTTTTAAAAAGCTTTGATAAAGTAAACTTACATTTAAGTATCTAATATTTATCACTTAAACAGCTATGTTTGACTTGGTAGTTTTGTCAAATCTCACTTTTAATTATTTTTTCTAAAAGTGAGTTTATAATCCTCATGCTTTCAGAACAAACTTGAACATGTGCACACATGCATTGTGTGCAAAACATACCTCATGCATATTTGCAGCATGGAGCCAAATTTAGATGCTTGGAAATCTGGTATAAAAAAAAAAAGTGCTCTGAAAAAAAGTGGAGTAATGCATATGGCAGCAGTGTGTGCCACCCAGAACTGGAGCCTGACGAGCCAGAGCCATGCTTGAGCTGCCAGCCAGGCTCCATGCGCCTGGATGGCCACTGCTGGAGCCCCAGGAGGTCCCCGGAGCCCCAGGAGGTCCCCAGGACCCCAGGTAAGGCTGCTGTCCCCAGACTCCACCACTCTACCTGGAGCATTTTTCTCTGCGCTAATCCCACGTGCAGGAGTATGTGCTGGGGCAAAAAGCAGCAATATGAATTTGTGTTGCTGCTTTTTTCCCCCCAAAGCAATTGCATGCCCCTGCTCATGGGGACATGACTATGGAGCCTAATGGCACAAAAATCAGAAGGCAAATAAAACAAGCCCAAATTATTGTTCTGCAGATCTCATAATCTTTTGGTCAGTCTCATGATTAGGACAGGACCTGGTTACCTATTTTTGTTCTGGTCAGTAATCTTGCAAATAGATAAAAATCTTTGTTAAATGCTGAACTAAGGCCTTGGGCACATGTATTTATTGCTCTATATATGCCCTTTCAGTGCTACAGACAGCTAGTATTCAAACATCTCTGTAGAGACATTTTGTAACATGTGGACAATTATATGTAGTTGTATGAGCTCTTTGTTATTTGCATAACCAGGGGCGGGGCGGGGGGACACCAGAGTACTGGTGGAACCGCAACTGTGCTGTGGAGTCAGGTGTACCACCACAGCGGGAGAGACCAGAGCTTCTGCCCCCACAGTGGCAGCAGCAGAGGGCTGCCTCTGTGGCAGGGGCGCAAAGAGAGATGCTACTTCAGAACCTGGGACCCAGAGCAGCAATTGTCAAAGAGCCTCCCTTCTCCCCTGCTGGGGAAGGGAGAAATCTTGCCTAGTCCCCATTCCTGGGCAAGAAAATGGGCAGGCTGTCAGTGATTTTACCCATGGGGGTGGGGGAAGGCCAAGGAGCAGCCTTTATTGCCCCTGGGCTGGAGAGCATAACTTTGTAAGAGTCTAGCCAGGGGCCTTTGGACATGTGTCCCCCCATAATGCTGTATATGTGTAGCCCTAAAGTGCTGAAGCACATTGAAGTTTTTCCATTTTGAGCAAAATATAATAGATTTAGGTCTCCATGATTTCCCTAGTGTTGAAATAGAAGGTATTTGACTCAAAAAAAAAGCTGTGCTGGAAACATGTATTTGCCGAGAAATGTCGCATGTGTCATGAGACAACTTGCAGTATTATCTAATACTTATTTGGTTATAATCATGCGTCATAACCATTTTGGGGCGCATGCCTCTGAGTGATCTGTCTGAAACCATACATTGGTCCCCCATACAACCTATGGAAGGTTATAGTTTCCTGGGAGTTTTGTCTTTACTAGAAAGAGGTATAGCTCCAGTGGGACTAGTCACATGAGTATAGCAAACAAGATTTGATCCTTTATGTAGAGTCTCTTTGTAGGAGTTGGCAGTGTATGTTAGCCACAGATTAGTAACATTTTGTAGTTTAGATTTTCGGCTTAGACTACTGAATAGCTACTGTCATGGCAAACAATATATTTTCAGCCTGTCATTTAGGTAAGACACTTGTCTGATGCTAAAAATAGGTTAGTCAGGTTTGCTGGTAGTTTTTATAGCAGAATACCAGACAAGTATGTTAAGTCACACTTTTTAGTATTATGAATACAGGCTTACACCAGAGTGGTGAATCCCCGGCAAATCTGCGCATCACCTTTGCCAACAACTGATGCCTGCTTAAAACACATAAGGTATTTGTAAAACCACTTTTAAGTATTCATGTACCACAGACATCCCACTCTGAGTCTGCCTGAAAGAGAACTAGCTACAAATACAGTGCTGGGTACTGAAAAAAAAGATAATGAATAGTTTTTGAACCCTTGCACTATTATTCATTAGTTATTTATAAACTGCTGAAGAGACACACTGCTCAGTGAAAAGAAAAAAAAAAAAACCCACCCCAGTAGACCCTCCAAGCGGTATTTTACTCTTATGTTTCTTTGGAGAAAGCACATCCAAGCATACAGTACGAGACCTAGAAATGCATGCATTCAACTATTTAGAGGTACCTCCTTGCCCTCAGAGGGCTGAATCAATCTGAAAATATTTTTCCGGTTATATTCGACATATTTTTCCCAAGGATATTTAAACTGTTTTCCATGAGCTGTTGATCACTTTAAAACAGAGCCAAGAGAAGAGAAATTGGAGACAGAAATAAAGGATTTTTAAATGTACATTAAGACACTTGCAATGTGAACATCAAGAGCTATATGAAAGTATGCTCTTCATGACAGAACCTTGAAAATCAAGTTCTCATAGTATATCCCTTTGCATTGACAATACAACAAATAAAGGATGACACTCTCCTTATAATTAGCAGGTTATGTACTGGTGACATTCTGTTTATTATACAGGCAACTCCCGCATAGCGCTATTTCACTATAACACTTATTTTCAGTTGATACCTGATTTCACTTAGCAAGTCCCGTTATAATGCTCATGGTCACCATCTTGGTCATTAAAAACAATTGCTGTCACCATCTTGGGTCATCAAATACTTTTGGTTTCATTTAAACACTTGTTTTACTTAACGCTCAGTTTTTCAGGAACCAATTAAGAGTCCTAAGTAGGGGTTGCCTGTAAGATTTTCATCTATTACTGTAGCTTAACCTTGTGTATTTTAGATTGTAAACTTGGTGTTTTTATCCTAACTATGGCAAAGGAACCTTGATTGTGATTATGGCCATACGGCACTGCCATTGTCAGCATAATTCTAGTACAGAGTCAAATGGTTTCCTTGCATGAAATAACCTAGGTAGGAACCAGGAGCATTTGTTATCCATCAAGAATTTCCTCTGACTGCTTCTAGCCTGCACAAAGCTCTGTGCTTCTGTTTCTAGATAGCTCTACAATTTAAAATTTAGGAGATACCTAAGGTAGTTCATCTAGACTTTAGTTCATTTAGCTTAGGTATGTCATCTACCCAGTACCATAATACCTACTCTCTCTGTGCTTTTATCTGGCCTCTTGCAGCTCTCTCGTGACTTACTGCCAGTGTGTCAGCCTGCCTGATCACAGCACACTGAAGTGTAATTCCAGTGCGTCCTATTTACAATATTGACATTGCATGCTGTACTGCCACAGCAGTCTGTAAGAAAGTTGGCACTGCGTACAGAAGCATCTTTCATGGACAGTGGAGTCCTAGGGCTCTCTGTAGGTCAGGGTACACAGTGGCTTTGGAAGGAGAATAGATGTTGCTCATAATTAGCAGTTCACCCTGTTATTTAGTGTTCCACTAATACAGCTATATGAAGTGCCCTCCAGCGTCTGGCAGAAGTGGCTGAGGTGGACCTTTGATAGGTTTTCTTTTCAAATCCTGTTACCTCTGTTGCTAGACATGTATAAGCTTGATGGAGGTTAAAACCTCAGTTTGTTGTACCATATTTTATCATGCATATTCAGGCCTTGTTACACATTAATTTTGGGTGGCTCCTGAAGCTCTTAACCCTTGGATTGTCCACACATTAACACATAGTTTTTAAGCACTCTTGAGTCTTAGAAGTTACACCCCTCCAGCCTACATGTCTCTGAACTGTGCTACCCAGTTCATGTTACACTAATGTGTAACCACTAGCCTACACATTTAATATGACCACCCTACTTGCCCTTTCCCCTGCTGGCCCAGATTGGGTCTGCTGCTCCCCCCCGCCACTACCACCCCCAAGTTTTGAGGAACCTGAGGGGGTGGGGAGCCCAGGGGGTGGGGGTGGGAAATGAACAGGGAGAGCTTGGGGAGGCAAGGAGCAGAGGGGAAGCAGGGTGGGGGGTGGGGGTGGAGGGCACAGGATTTTTGCCTTTCAACCCTAGAGCCCCCCGACTGGCTTGAATGTGTAACTGCTCCATATTGGAGCTGGCACTAACATTAATCAACATTTGGGCAGTTCAAAATACAACATGGAACAAGGTCTTTAGGCACTTGATACTCACCAGCAGACTTACAGTTTAAAAAAAAAACTCCAGTTGGGCTGCCTGATTAAATCAGATAGTAGGAAAAGGGTGTTACGTGGTCAGGTGAAAGGTCACAGAATCATGGGGTTGGAAGGGACCTCAAAGATCGTCTAATCCAGCCCCTTGCACAGACATAGGATTCTGGCCTCTCCTTGAAAACCTCCAGTGAATGGGATTCTACGATTTCCCTGGGCATCTTGTTCTACTGCCTTGCTGTTCTTAAAGTTACGTTTTTTTTCCTAATGTTTCATGATTTCCAACAGAATCACATTTCTGATTATTTTTTAGATGGGGTCTATCATAATTCCCAAAACCTTCATGACAGTTATACTGTCATGCCAAATACAGCTATATTGGTGCATTCGGGTTTTTTCCCCACACAGACAGCACCTGACATTTCTCTGAATTTCATGCCTATGCCTATAGCCCACTTCCCCATTTGTCAAGATGCCTTTGAATTTGAATCCTGTCTTCCAAAATGTTTGCAGCCTTTGCCAATTCTGTGTTGTCTGCAGATCTGATCATTATTCCTATATTCAGATCACTAATAAAAATGCTAAATAGCACTGGAACCAGAGCAGACCCCAGTGGGATTCTGCTTGAAACCTCCTGACAGTCTGACATTGATCCATTAATCACCATTCTTTTCTTGTCATTCAGCCAATTATGTATCCACCTAATGGAGGCAATTCCTCCACGTTTCTCCTAAGTATACATGAGAATGGCATATGGGACTGTGTCAAAAACATTCCTGAAATCCAGGTATATTATGTCTACCTCATTCCCCTTTTGGTTCTTGAGTCCCCTTAGTTACCAAACCAGTTATCCTGTTGAAAAAAGAAAATCAGTTGACTTGACATGATTTGTTTTTAGCAAATCTACATTGGCAGCTAATGATCAGCCCCTCATCCGCAGAAACGTACACATGGACTATTTTATAATTTTCTCTACTGACTTTGTAGGCAATGAAGTCAGGCTGAGTAGCTTCTGATTCCCCAGGTTCTCCTTCTTTTGTTTTTTAAATATGGGCACTGCAAATGCTAAGAATGCTAAATAGATACTTGTAATGTTTACTACTTGCTGTCCTAACCTCAGCTGGGAACTGCAAATTAAAATGGCTGATGTCTCCCAAGCAGTAACTAAACTACCCCTCTCAGACAAATACACAGAACTATATGGGCACCCTGGGAAATGTATGTGGCTTAAGGACTATATATGGCTCAAAAATCTAAAAACAACTCTTTATGCATCATCCAGAAAAACTAACTGAAGATGACACTTACAGAAAGACTTATTTCCAGCCAGTTGTGCTAGTGTCCTTATCACACTAATCCACTCACCACTCTTTCCTTATAAATGCACCACTCAGCTCTAGGATAGCAAGGTTAACAAGTGGAGTAAACTGCAAACAAAACGGAATTTTTACTAAAATTAATGTTTCCACACAATATAAATAAAATTAAAATGTGTAATAATATCAGGATGAGATATTATATTTATCCTGACTCTTTCTTCCTCAGAGAACAGAATTCTACAACTCTTAAGGCTTCATTACCTTCTGATTTGTACCTACTAACATCATATGCTTTAAAGTACTGATCTAGTCAGAAAGTGACTATATATAGATTTCATTTCTTTATCTCTCTTTTTAGAAGGTGTGCTCTCATGGGTATTCAACATTTAACTTGTTTTCGTTACTGATTTTAAAAAAAAAATCCTGCTACTTTTTCCTTCTATTAGCATGTGAAAACCAGTACAAAAGCTGGATTGTAGCACCAACTTTAATGGCACTGCATCAATCACTATTGGTATATGTGACAGAAGTATCTCTACTGGAGCCTCCCTATTGGTGACTCTGCCCTCCTGTTATGGGCCAACCGCCTGCTTACTCTCCTGCCACATCTTGATCTTAATTGATGTAATTAGCAGGAAGCTGCCCATGTTATTCACCCCGGTGGCCAGGGGGGTGCTATCTGCAGCTCCTTTTTCCTCCCCTACACTGCAGCCCAAGCCTCGCAGATGGTACTGATGTCGTGTTAACCTGGATCTTGCTGTAATCTGGCCCTCTTCATGACTTCCCTGGGCTTCTGCTGCCCTGTCTCATCCTGGACCTTCCTGGAGCTCTGCTGCCCCTTCTTAGTGAGGCTTCCTACCACCTTTGCTCTCTGGGGCTTCTCCTGGCCCCCCCTCACTCTGGGGCTGGGGTCAGTGAACCCAAAATGCTATGCCCTTTCCAGCTCCGGGGTCCCCACACTGCCGTGGAGCCCCATGAGGCCTCCTCTAACCCCTAATAGCCTCACTCGCTCCTCCAGATAAACAGCGAACACAAAACACAAAGCCCCTGGGCTATAACATAGAAGAACCTAAACCGTCCGGCCAAAACAACATTCAGTTCCTACCAGGGAATGCTCCAACCTGTAGCAGCAGTCAGCAGCTGCTCATGCAGTCAGGCTTTTCCCCTCTGTCCACCCTGGCCGAACTCCTTCTCCCTTGGCCGCCAGCGGGAAACTGCCCTTCTGGCCTCACGCCTGGTGTTTATATGTACCAGGCCCTTCCCCTTCCTGTCAGCTGGCTCCCCAGCGGTCGTCCTAGCAACCAGCACCTGTGACTCTGGCTGCCCTGGTAACTCCCCACTCACTGCTAGGGCTCTCTCCCAAGCTGTTTCTGCTCTCAGGCGCAGGGCATCTGTATGCTCTGCGACAGTGTAATAGTTATCAGTTCTATGCCCTAGATGATGCCACAATAAAGTATACTCTTAGGAAACCTTTCTACCATAGACTTGTCATCTCAGCCTTCTCCACATCCTGTTTCTTGACCCTTATGTTACCATATGGAATCAGTACTTAGGAACTACAGTAGAATCAACTTCAAAATAATTTTTTTTGATCCATTAATGCTTTTTCTTAATGATGTTATTGTCTTTAGTGGTTTAAAGTCTCTCTCAACTGGTCAGCTAGGATAAAGTGACCACCATATATGCCTTCTGAATCCCTGGTCAGCTACCTATTTTACTCATGACAGAATTATGAGAGGGCATCCATTATTTGTAAATTGGAGCATTGCGAATATGTGAGATGACTTTCTCATTAATTGCTTTTCAAGAGGAAAGTACTGCACACTTGAAAGAAATACTTTCAAGTGGAACATAGTTGTTGAGGCCAGTGTGTTAGATGTGTTTAGTGTTTATATTATTGATGTCCATTTTTCGTTCTGCATTAAATTTGAAATAACTTTACTGATCCCCTTCCCAATATATTTTTATCATATGAAATTCCAAGTTTAATTTTTAAAAGCCTGTATCTTAATGGTGAATCCTTCATGAGTGGCTCATTGCTCATACCAGGAATCTCCGAAACCCAGTTAAACAAGCAAGGCTAAAGTGAACACCCTAAACCATTTAAATTCCTTGTAGAACATCAGGGGCTGTTGTACCAACAAAATTTGTGTTTCTGATGTCTAGTTCCCTTAAATTATTTAATTGAAGCTTCCAATGCCTGATTTATAGATTCAGTGAAATAGGGAAGGAATTTGAATAGATCAGAACAAAAGTTTTGAAGAAAAAGAGAGAGTAAACCCCTCTTACCCCTGAGAATTTTAACAATTCCCTTTGAATAGACCAGGTCTTAGGTTCTTATTGGGCAGGAAGAAACCTGACAAACCCAAACAGCTACTTGCTTGCCATTAGGTTAATTTAAAAATAGTTAAATGTGGAAATGTAGTGATTAGGGTGGAGTGTACCACACTGTCATTGATTCAGAGTTTCAGATCAGCCTCATTAAAGATTTCTGGAGGCATGAGGCCTGCTACTCAGCTTAGACCCACTTCTTGCTGCTAAAATTCTATTGACCTTCAGTGGGTAGCATTGTAAATATTTCTTATTTATGCCAGTGCAGTGTTAAAGCTTTACAGTAGATACCATTCTGTACTTGAAAAAATATCCCACTTAAGCTTCTATTGTGACTGTTTTTGTAGGTTCACTTAGTGGAGTGGAATCTATAACAGTAAACGTGCTTCATCAGGGTAATTTAGGCAGCACTTTACTTACAGCACCTATCTGTGTTTTAGTATGAGTTATTAATTAGGCTGTCCTAATCAAATTATAGAAGTATAGAAAGGTTGGGTTGGAGGGGAACTTCAGAGGACATCTAGTGCCCCCTGCCCTGCCAGGAGCAGGAACATCGCCATCCAAACCATCCTACGCAATCCACTGTCTAACCTATTTGTAAAACTGCCTAGTTAACTCTCAAGACACCCTAACCTGCCGCAGAGGGGCAACAGTGGCCAATGTCCTGCTGCTGTGAGGGTTGTTAAAACATACTTGAGATCCGAGGAAGACAGCCACGCCCCCAGTACAGAGGAAGATAAAACCCCCTACGGTCTATACCAAACCGACCATGGGATAAAATTACTTTCTGACTCCAGATATGGCAATTGCTTTGACTGTTAGCAGAGGGGTGAAACCCTCTAGTCAGGAACCACCAGGTTAAAGTCCCAGGATGCAAACAGGCACACCACAGTCAAAATCCCCAGCGTTGGCTGCAGCCAACGTCCAAAGCTTATGAGGAAGGTAAAAAATCCCTCCCTGACATATGTAGCAATAACAGGGGAAGTTCCTTCCTGGGCCCATATGGCAACAAGCAAAGCCCAGAAATACCCATGGTAGAATATAGGCATAGCTACTCCTAGATCATCTCTGACCAGTGGCTGCATAAGTGGCACTAGAAAATATTATTTGGGGGGTCTGAGCAGTGCAGAGCGCACTTGCCTGAGCCCGCCCCTTCCTCCTGCAGGGCTGTTTCACAGGGCTGGGATGCGCTGGTGCCGTGCATGTGGTGGTGGGGCCTCTGGGTGCAGCGCTGCGGCAGTGGTGGTGCTGGAGCCATGGTCACCACCTTGGTTTGGGGGGCATAAGCCCCATTAGCCCCGGCCTTCCACCACCTATATGTGCCCATGCAGTCTCTTCCTGAACACCTCCCGTGATGGAGGGACCACACCTTCCCTCGGCAGGCTATTTCACTGCCTCAGTGATCTACCAGGAAGTTTTACTTGATTTACAATCTAAACCTACTTGGCTGCAACTTCAAGCCCTTGGTCTGTGTCGTGCTCTATGCAGCAAGAAAGGTGTTTTACTACTTTTTATTTATGGCAGCCCTTCAGATACTTGAAGATTATTTTCATGTCTCTTCTTGAGTGGCTTTCATTTTTATGCAAGCTGAACATGCCTATTTCTTTCAACTTGTCCTGCAATGGCTTGCCTTCTGAGCCCTTTTACCATTTTTGTTGCCCAATTTTGAACCATCCCTAATTTCTCTATGTCCTTTTTAAAATGTGGAGCCAAAACTGAACACACTACTCTAGATGAGGCCTAACTAGCTCCAAATCAAGAGGCATTATCACTCCCCATGTCTTGTACTTAATGTTTCTGTTAATGTAGCCCAAAACTGCATTAGCTTTTTATTCAGCTGCATCATGCTGCAGGTTTGTATCGAGTCTGTGATCCATCAAGATTCCTAGATTCTGCTTTGTAGTGCTGCAATCCAGTGAGGTATCACTTATTTTTGTATTTCTGCTTTTGATTATTCTTTGAGATGTAGCATCCTGCATTTGTCAGCAGAATTTTGATGTTATACTGGATTTCTTAAATTGGAAAATTGATCTTATGTAAAATGTTACAGTCCACTGGGATGGCCGGCCTAGTGAATAGAGCCGGGGATTGCTGGGGTGAGGGTCAGAAGCAATGAATCAGGAACCAAATACCAAGCAAATATCAGGATCAGAAGCCTAGTTACCAAATCTGAGGGACAGTACTCAGGACAAGGACTATATGGGCATCTGTCTGTCTTGTGAGGTAATAGATTTGCACTGAGTGAGGCATCACCTCACTGAATATCCATGAGTCCGGCCATAGAGTCCAATTCTTAAATGACAGTCCATCCCACACTTATTACATGTGAAGTTCGTATCTAACAGTCCTGAATGTGGTGCAGGGTTCTTCCTGAGGTTTTGTCTTTCCTCTGAGGAGAGAAGAGGCAAACATGCAGAGCCTTCATTAGCATGCTCCTGGGTGAGGTCCAAGAACAGAACCAAACTGGGGTCAGGAGGCAGGAAACAGATCCACAGGGAAATCCAAAACCAAAATCCAGGAACAAGCCAAAGGCAGGATCAGGAACCAGGAAAGCCAGAAACATCGCCATGTAGGAGCTACTCGGGGACTGGAGATCATTTGTGCTGCAAGGCTCAGGTGCTGTAGGAGTTCCTTAAAAGCAGCCCCAAAAGAAATTGAAGGAAAAGGTTTGGGCAGGGTGGTGAATTGGCTCACCTCAGTTAGTTCAAGTGTAGCTGACTGAGTTATGAGGGCTGAAGGGCAGGAGCCTGAGTCTTATGCAGCTGACCTGGTTACCTAGGGTGCAGGGTAGGAGCCTTACATAAATCACAAGTACTTGTAACCTTTCTGATCATTTGGATTTACCTGGGAAATATGATACTGTATACTGCAAAGTACCAGGTACTCTTATGAAAAAACTGAGGAAAGGTTCCTCCTTTGGTGGGAAATTTTAGAAGAGGGAAGAAGACCCTCATGGGATAAACGTAAAGGCTCAATAAGAAGACACGAGGCAATCTAGCTCCTCAAGGAAGAGGAAGAAAATAATGCCATGTATGACATTAATTTCTTTAGATTTTACTTATATTTTGGAGTGAACCTTCAGAAAGATGTAGAAAATAAAGAACTAGCTGAACCAGCTAAAAATGTATGGCTCAAATACAACTCCTCCTTTACAACAGGTACATACATACCAGTTACATCAATACAGACTAGCTTTAGTTCAGATACAGACATTAGTATACATGGCTGTGTGTAGACTAAATGAGAGGCATGGGTGCACGACCCTTTAAAGCAGGCTAAATGCTTTTGCAGTGGTTTAATGGTGTCAGTGTTTGCATGCCTCAGCAGCGTATTGCGCATTAATTCCAGCTGCTGTAGGAAATTTGGCCATGTAATGTGCCTTAAATGACTTGGGGCACAGCAAACTAAAACTCCTACAGCCATGGTAGGAAGCCCTGCAGGCAGCCTGGCAGCAGCCTGGGAAGGCAGGCTCCGTCCAAGAAAAGCAGTGAGCCTGATCATCCCCCCACCGCTTCAGAGCCTTCCTGCCTGCCTGAGCTGTACGAGGGTCTAGTGCTTCCCTCCGCAGCTGTGGTGCCCCCCAGGACTGCCTGAGTTGGGTTCCCATGGGTAGGTGCTGCTGGGGTGGGTGGGGGAAACACACCACTGCTGTGGAGGGAAGCACCAGTCTCTGCTCCTCCCCGCAGCCCAGGGACCGCTCTGCCCGCCAGCAGCTCCCCCTCCCCTCCCTGCCAGAGAGGCAGGTAAGTCAATGTGGTGTGTGCACGACATGGGGGTTTAATCAGCCCTAAATTGAAGCGGTGTTTTTTAAAACCCACTGCTTCAGTTTGGGGACCTTGTTCTGTCTACACACACCCTGTAATACTAATGCATATTTATACATGTGTTTATGCATGTATAGCTATATAATTGTTTAAATACACCCACATATACATAATAAACTTTATTTAGTAGATGGAAGGCTCACAAAGATCTGCAGTTTCAGTAGGCTGAAGAATTTGGTATAGTGAAGTTAGGTAATTAAACCCATCTTTTTACTTCAAGTACATATTTAAAAAAAAATGATATAATTCCAATTTGGCCAATATCCAAGATTGTCCAGAACTCTGGCAGCCTGAGAATCATTTTAATGCCATGCATGCTTAAGTTTCTAGGTCTTGAGAATTTTTAGGTTGCATATACATAAAAGTTTCTATCTTAAATAGGCAATAGCTGACAATTCAAAGACTATTTTTGAGGCTGTTAATTGACAATGGTAATATATAACAATTTCCGTGTCAAAAAGCTTAATGGCATCAGTATGTGGCTGGTATTCTATCTGCACTTCCTTTGATTTTGATATTTATTAGAGCTCTTGGAAAAGTTCTAAGGGACTCACTCAAGTGTCAGGAAGAATATTTGAAAACCTACTTTAAGCCCTCTTATTGCCCTATTGTCTTAGTTCCCTGAATGAGCTTAATATTAAACAGCATTTTACTTATAGCCTGCTTTAATTTCTACTAAAAGATAACCTGGGCCCTGATCCAGTGCGCAGTGATTGAAATTAAAGATTTCACTGACTTCAGCTTGTCATTGGATAATGCACTCTTATGACTCTTGGAGTTAATGTTTAGTGACACACATGCATGTTTAAATTAAGCATATATATGCAAGATCAGAGTTTCCAGTTAGTTTATAATTTTCTTCTACCAATACACTCTCCATAGAAAATCTACAGGAAGTAGACAGTAAGAAAATAGTAGTTTTTGTTTGGTTTGGTTTCAAGGAGAGAAATAACAAGTAGTCTCTAATAAAGGAAAATGAGATAGCTTCAGTAGAAAAACATGTAAAGTGCTTTCTAACAGCTACTTGACAGCTAGTAGCATCTAGTGTCCAACTTGCACTATTAAACACACTTGCTTTCCCAGTAGTGTTTGCAGAATTAACTATTTTGCCATCTGAGGAAACATACATATGCAGAAGTTAAAATGCTCAGTGAATAAATAAAATGACACGTAGAAAATATGTAACTCACAGAGATATAAAATCACTGAAGTGACAAATGAATTGGTATTACAGCATTACTGTAGTCATTCTTGGGTCTTCCAGAATTAACCTGAAGAGTCTCAGAAGAAGAATTAATGAAAATGTAGAGAGGAGAAGAAAAAAGTTCAATGTATTATTCAAAATGTTTGATTTGGAAAATAATAATATGAAAAGGAAAGAAGATTGTTAATAAGTCTTTCTTCCAAGATCCTAAACCTGATTTATATTTATCAGAGAGAGGAACAACCAGTGAAGTAACAGCATTTTCAAGTTACACACAGATGCTTAGGTTAGTTCAGGGGAGGGCAAATATATCAGGTGGAGGGTCACTTACTGAGTTTTGGCAAGCCATCAACGGCCGCATGACAGGCAGCCAGGGGCAGATAAATATAAATTTTCTAAATTTTTTAGGGGCCCCGCAGGCCAGATAGAATGGCCTGGTGGGACACGTCCGGCCCGCGGGCCGCATTTTGCCCACTCCTGTGTTAGTTGGATCCTGGAGAGACTGAAGGGATCTTTATCAAGATAAATGAATGGCATTGTAATGACAAAGGAAGTTCAGAGTTGATATTGCAAATCAATGTACATTACTGGGAAAGTCTGAATAGCTGCTGCCATCTCATGAAAGGGCCCTTGAATTCACTGTATACAATTCACTGAAGACCTGAGCTCAAAAAGAAAAATAAATTCTAAGGCCTAAGGATCAGGATAGACAATACAGAAGGATGGAAAATAGGGTAATGCCATTATATAAATCAATGGTGCAGCCTGTGCAATGCATCACATCTCAAAAATGCTGCTAAGTTAGAAGGGGTTTGGAGAAGCATAAAAGAAATGTTTAGGGCAGTGATTTTCAGCCAGGCTGCCACACAAGATTAGCAGTGTTACGTGTGCAAACACCTATACATGATTCACAAGCTACTCCTAGAAATTTCAAATAGAAATTGATAATGTCAAAAATAGTCTGACCTGTTGTGGTCTTTCTGAGCTCTTTGCCACAGAGGAATGCTCATATTATCTGTCCACAGTCAAAAAATGAGTGAAAGTTAAGAGCTTTCATTTTCTGAGAGGTGCCTTGAATCGAATGAGGGGTGTCTCGAGTCTTAAAAGGTTGAAAACTACTGGTTTAGGGACATGGGCAAGCTCTTTTATGATGAGAAACTGAGAGGAATTGAATGTGTACTTTAGAAAGGAGACAAGCAAGAAGGAATTCATTAAAAGTATGTCAAATAATAAATATAATAGTGAAGGTGCAGCAAGAGCTTCTGTTTTGCCTGGATCCTAATACAAGAATAAGGAGGTATCATAGGAAACTGACAGGTGGAAAATTCAATACTGATTAAAGAAAATATTTTTTCACAGAACATGAAAGGAAAATATGGAGCTTACTGCCACAGGAATTTAAATAAAATGAATATTCATTCAAAAAGGCCTTGTGCACTTACATAGTTAACAAGACTATCCAAGGTTATGACAGTTAGTTCTAGGAAGATGTTTTCAGAGAGCATACGATCTCATAATTTAGGGCTTATCAAAATCTGTAACTAGCAGGGATGAAGGTGAGAGTCTCAGGGCAGGAAGGTGTGACCTTCATGGTTGTGCCTTGTGCCTTTCTCTGAAACATCTGGTACTGACCCTCTTGGACACTTTTAAGATGCAGCAATTTTAAGAAAGAATATTTATGGTGTGGTCTTTCATGCTACTTGGCAACTGTAGTACTGTGCAGAATAAAACTGATAATGTGTTACTGTATAGAAGAAAATGTCTTAATATATATTTTAGACATCCAATTGAGGTTTTGTGTTTGGTTTGGTTTGTCTCTCAATTGTACTGGGTTAAAAATGAATCACCACCTTAGTTTAGGAATCAGCCACCTGAAGATCCAGAAAAGATGCATAACTCTCCAGCAACTCAGCCATTCTTATGCTAGAGGCAATTGCAAAGTTCTGGTCAGAGTTAGAGCAAAGCGGGAAGGGACACACAAAACAATTATACTGCTTAACAATGGAGAACTAACCATTGTTCAGCTAAATCATATGTAAATGTTTCATCTCTCTACTTAGGTTCCCTTTACTGCAGGATAGGAGTGGATAAATGAAACAGTAATGATAGATCAGCTGATCCATGCTTGCAAGGTGTAAATCATCCTGCCTTTCGAGCAGTATAGCAGGGGCAGGGGAATGAATGGTTTTGGGTTTTTTGTCTATCTGTACCCTGAGCACATTGCATTGACAAGCCTTACCCTGTTTTCCCTGGTACGTTAGGCTCAGACATATGTGCTTAAAAATATGGAATGCTGTGAACACCCAGAATGCTTTGTGCTCCTTTCCTGCTTTTCCAAGAGCTGTGATCTAAAATCACATTATCTCTGATTCCTGTGAAATTCTTATTTTTTCAATGTGATTTCCCTGATAGTATAGGAAGCCTTCAGTTTCAGATTAGTTATAGATTAAATAATGTATATGGTGACAGAACAGGATGTTTGTTCATTGTGTTATTTATAAAGGGAAGAACTGGTAGTTGAAATGTTTAAAAAAGATTCTTTGGTTTATTAGCAAGTGAGCCTTTTTTATATTAATATGCTTCACGCAACTCAAACAAAAAACAAGCAAACAAAACCCCAAACCATTTTGATGCAAAAATTAGTACATCACATTTTAATTTTTTTTCTTCATTTTTTCCCTGATTATTATAATTGGTGGGCCAGAACCTACAGCTTCCGTTACAGGAATGAGTAAACATTTAACATGTGGGCCAGGGATATCAGCCATCCAACAGTACATTTGTTGATAAAGAATTCATTTCCTACCTGCAGTTATGATCCTCTGCTTTTATCACATCATAAATCTCTCCAAAGCATCTATTCGTGACATAACAAACAGAAGATTGTGACTTTGAGTGAGGAATCAATTTCAGCAAGAGAAACAGAGAAGGTCTTAAAACAACAGAGATCCTGCTTTCTTGTTAGCATCCCAAGTAATAAAGAAAAAAAATACAAAAAATATGTATGAGCAGCACTGTCTGCAAATAGAAGACATAGGTGGGTCTTTAATATTTAAACAAAATATTCAATTGTTATATGTAGGAGTCTTTTGAGGTGAAGTCACTCAGTGATCCATTTAAATCCCTGTTTGGCATGTATCTCTAATTACTTTCAGAGCTGCTTAAATTCCACCAAATTCTTCTGTTACATAAACATGCATTCTGAAACAGATTTATCTGACTGGGGGAGGTGAACTGGCTTTGGGACTGGTGAGCATGTTTTCCATATGATCAGTTATCAGCCAATAGCCAGCTCTGCGTCTGTAGCTAAAGCTTAGCATCTTTCTAGAGCACAGGGAACCTTATTCTGGTTTCAGAATTCAGAACAGTGTACTGTTCAGTCAGTTCAGCCTTAGAGGTTATAATCCTCGTGCACATTAATATTTTTATAGAAAAAGAATGTCATCTGGAGACTAAAAATCTGGCCTATCTCATAAAGCTGCTTTTCTATTGCACCATTTTATGCAAAGTTGTTTATATTTGTTATTTATTTAAAGTAGAAGTGAAAGGAATATGGGGCAAAACAGTCTTTCCTTTATACCAGTACAACAGAGGATCACAGATTTACATTTTTTTAATGTTTATAGAACATCCAAAATCTACATGAGTTTCTTGACTACAGGAGCTTGGATTAAGCTGCTTATCTGAGCAAATATGGGGCTGGACCTGTTCCCACTAAAGACATAAGGGACCAGAATCTACTGAGACACGTTTTGCAGCTCTGGTGGTTTCACTGGAATTGGATGTGATATTATTTAGGACAGACTTTGGCTCTGGAAGTTTTGCCTTTAATTTCAAAAGAAGCAAAATTAAGCACATGGGTTTTTATAAACACTCTTTATCCACTCCACTGGAGAGAATGATGTTTAAAAAACCTCCTCTTCCATGTAATTATAAAATCCAATATATAAAATCATAAGAAAATAGCTCTGGAAGGGCATAACAGGTCATGTGGGTCAGGTGTGGCCAATGTGTAGCGAAAGCAACCTGTGTGTGTGACACGTAGTAGATGGGGGAGGGAGCAGGGAGCATAGTGGCAGACAGTGCAGAGAGCAAAAAGCAGCAGAGTAGTAAGGACACAGGGCAGGGCACAGAAAGGAAAGCAGCAGATTGTGGGGGCTACAGGACAGGACGTGGAAAACAGAACAACATATTGGTAAGGGGAAGAGAATTGGAGTGGCACTCGGGGATGGTGTGGAGCTTAATTTATGACATTCCTGCTAAAAAGGTTGGCCCTCACTGAAGTAGTCCAGCCCTCTGCTCATGTAGAATTATCTCTGATTAAACAAGCATTTGTTTAACCAGCCTTTAAACATTTCCAGTAAAGGGAATTTCCTAGCTTCTCTAGTAATATGTTCCAGTGCTCAACCGTTTTTATAATTAGTATGTTCTTCCTAATATTAAATCTCCCTTGTTGCAATGTAAACCCCTTTACTTCTTGTCCTGTCCCTATGGGCAGAATGAATACTTGGGGCATTTATACATGTGTTCTGGGAGCGTGTGTGGGGGTGCTTTAATAAGAGCAGCTCCAAGAGGCACTCTGATTAAAGCACCCAGAGTATCTCATGTATCAGCGTCCCTGAGCTGAAAAATGGTGGCAGGGGCGCTTTAACTAAAGCTCATCAAATGAACTTGTCTAAACAAGCGTTAATTTAAGTGCCCCTGCTGCCATTTTTCAGCTCAGGGACGCTAATACACAAGACACTGAAGCCTGCTGGAGCATGGTAGTTACCATGCTCCAGCAGGCTCAATTAATCAAGTAATTACAGCATGTTGGAGCAGCCTTGCTGCTCATGTATAGGCACTCTTGGTCACTGTCCTCTTTAAAACAGTGCTTTTTGGTATTGGAAAACTATTTTCTCTAGAGAAATAATCCCAATTCTTCCAACATGTCCATATAAATACTCTCTCTTTTACATGTAAAAGACTGTATGAAAACAATGTTAGGCTGGCAAAATCTAACGTTCATTGTTAGGGAATGTCAGAATTTGTCATAAGTTGTCCATGTGGTCTGTTTGTATATGTATTTGAGAGCCATGACACCACCTATGAAGTCCACGGCAGAAGTAAACATAGAACGCCACTTTTCCTGTGTCCTGGTTTAATGTATTATATGCAAGAATAAGAAGAATAAGTCTTTTCTCTTCTTATGGCCCTCTGCTTCAGGTAGTGTTCATCCTGTATGTTGAATAAGTCATGGATCAGAGAAAATAAAGAGTATATAGTCACATATTTAAAGTCTGAGTCATAATGTATATGCACAAGCAAGGTAACTTTAAACTGAACAGGGAACTGTAATTCTTGCTTTTCCCAACTTTAGATTGCTTGAACTATCAGACCAAATAACATTCTTTTAACAAATGTTTGTATGTTATTTCCTAGGGTTTTTTAAACTAACTGGAAAAAAGGAGACTATATTATAGACTATAGAATCTTATTTTCTCTAGACTTACATGAAATGGTTTGAATTTGCTTCTTTTAGGGAACATCTACATGTGATGCTGCATCGCCATACTGACATTCTACGGCAATGTGCTGTCCACAGGTGTCTACATGTGATCAGCGGCTACTTTGCGATAGTGGCGTGCTCCCCCATTGTAGTGCGCTGCTACGGCTAAGTAGCTGCTAAAAATAACTGTGCGCCATGCGTATGGTGCAGTACGGGCAGTTACTGCGCCATGCTGTAGTACTTCCAAAAGGAATTACAAAAGCACAGTGCCTTAATGACATTGCCATAAGGCAACATGCAGATGTACTCTTAGAGTCACAACTCAGATAAAGGAATAGCTGCTAGCTGTGGAAGTCTATATGGACAGGTCATTACAGTGTACTACAGCACTAACATAAACTATAGCTTAAGCAGCTGTTTGCTAGACCTGGGATCGAGGTCTAGGTCTTAGAATACTGGGAATTAGGAATCCTTGATTCTGTGCTTGGCTTTGAATAGGAATGATACATGTTCATTAGACAGCATAGCTCAGGACACAGATTTGGCACATTCATTCTGAAAAGTGGTCAGACAAGCGGGATGAGATGCTAAATAAAGGACCTGGCTTCTATTCCCAGGCTCAGGAAGATCTGGGAGCATATGCAGTGCACGCAGAGTTGGGACACATTGAACTTTGAGTATATTAAAATGTGGTTGGCATGCAGTTGGCATACAAGGTTGGCACACACAACACAAGTAGTATGTGTTGACAGTAGTGGGGCAAATCCCACTGCTATGTGGAAATGATATTTTCGTTGGCTGGAAAATTGTTGAACATAGATGGAACATTCAGAGATTTTTACAGCTTAGAGGCTTGAACCAGGTCAGTTATGGATGGATTTACATCGTGGCAGCAAAAATCAGCTCCGTGACCTGAGAAGTGATCTGCTGCCAAATTTCAACATCCTTTTTTGAACCCTGAAGGTGGTCAAGTTCTTTAAAAAAAAAAAAAAAAAAAATGGTTGGCAAAAATTACTGATGGTAGGCTACTTAGTTTTCCCTAACCCCTGATCCATCTTTTACAAAAAAAACCCCTGATCCATCTTTTGCTTAAGCTCTCTGGAATAATTCAGTCTGAGGGAGAGCACGTGTTGAATTTTTTTAGTCTTAATACATAACATTTGGCAAAGTTATGATCAACTGAGCATGGACTTATAATGGGATGCAACTCTAGCTATCACTGCCAGCTGTACCTATAATAAATATATAATCTAGGTATAAAAAGAGCTGTTAAGTAAATGTGATGCTATAACTTAACAATGCCCCTTAACTTATAAATTTTTAACCAGGCTACGTTTGTAGTGCTAGTTTTTTTAAATGAGATCCTTCCCAATATGTTTGTTATTATATCCTGCATTTTGAGAATTATCAGACATTACCATTGCTTTTCTTATGTCACAGGGTTTTAGATCAAGTCCTCGTCATGCTAGAAGACGTGTAGCACCTCGCCTTGAAGAAACACAGCCTCTAGTGGAAGCTCATCACCTAAGCGAGCAAGAAACTTCTGTCAGGAAAAGAAAAATCAAGAAAAGCAGCCGAGTTCAGCCTGAATTTTACCACTCTGTTCAAGTCACACCAACTCGAAAACCTGTGAGTATCCTATCTCTGCGGTCTGACACACACAACATCACATAGAGGCAGGGAATGTAGCTTTGTTTTGTGAGACATGCTGTTTTTAATTCTTCCTCAGTTCAGAAAACTGGAAAATCTCATGACTGGCAACTGTAGAACTAAATTTGTGAGAGTGCATTTTAATGTCAATTTTTAACTGTTGTTTTTATCCATCTGTGAAGGGTCTTGTTAAAAATTTTGACTTGTAGTCAGGATTTCAGTACTGAAATCATCCAGCAGATTTTCTGTTTTACAACACATGACATCTACGCAGCTGAAATTTCTCACATGATTAGACTTATCAAAGATTCTAAGCACTATGCTGAAATTGTGTTTGAGCTCAACACTAGATACATTGGTTTAAGGCAATTTCTGAGGGCTTATGAGCTTTACACTATTTTTTGTACCAAATTTGGATCAAGCCCTACCTTTTCTCACTCTGCAGCTTATACTTAGTTTCCTACTGGCATCATTATTTGATATGGGGGGGTGTTACTTTTTTACTGAAATATTTATACTTTTTTTAACTGAAATATTTATACTAAATATTTTTAGCTATATAGTTATAACTCCTAATGAGCCTCGGTTAGATTGGCATACAGGTTGCTTATATCAGTGTAGCTTATTTCCTCTCTAATGCAGGAGTAAACTGTTAGTATTTAGACCAGGGGTGGGCAACTATTTGGGCTGGAGGGCCACTTAAAGAGTTTTAGTGAACTGTTGAGGGCTGCACACATAAAATGAATCATGTTTAACACTAGCTATACTTAAAATTGTTATGGCATTTATAGTATCAAGGTTTCTTTGTGTTGTTTCTATACATAATCAAAATAGCACATATTAACATACTAACCAACATGATACAGGTCTACCCAAAACTTATCCACAGGCTGAACAGAATCAGTTGGCAGGCCAGATGTGGCCTGCGGCCCGTATTTTGCCTGCCCTTAATTTATAACGATAGGAGTGCAGCCACATAAAGAGAATTGTACTATTTTAGTTTAAGTGGGCCAGTTATGAAAGCTGTATAACCTTATGTATGAACCATAATAAACATGATGTTCACTTTCCTTCTCCCAACTTGCATCCCTTTGGGTAAGCCATGCTATTTGCACACAAAACCAAGTGTTATTAAGTACTGTTGTCAGCTTGACTTTCTCATTGATCTCTTAAATTCTCTCCTTTTCCCTTTCATCTGCCCCCAGTTCTCTCTTTCTCCTGTCTCTTCTCCCCGGTTACATTTCTAATGCTTTTGATGTTTTCCTGTCTGTCACGGATGGCCCCGCGAGCGGCCGTGAGCTCGCGAGCGCCCCTTTGCCGTGCCAATTAGGGTGGTCTGGCACCCTCTACTCGCCCGCCACATCTTTGCTGTTGAGGTTCAGAATGGGAGGCTGCCTACTTCCACCTAATGGCACCTTAATGGTATCCCCTCCGTTCCAAAGTGGGGTTACTCTCACCCCAGCCTTATGGGCAAATGCGTGCCTCCAAACCTCCCCTTTAGCACACCCCAAGCCTCGCAGCTGTCCCGGGGGATGTTGTCTGGTCCCCTGCCCCTCAGGTGCTCTCCCTCTGGCACCCTGGGCTCATCACCCACCTGGCGCCCCTGGGCCGGGCTCTCACCCACCGGCCTATTACTGACGCCCTTGGGTCTCCCTAGCTCCTCTCACCCCTCCCGGGGTCTCCGCCGCGCCCTCTGCGCTTGCGGCCCCACTCGGGGTCTCTGCCACGCTCTCCGCGCTTGCGGGTTTCCCGTGCTTGGGGCTCAGGTGGCTGTAGCCGTGCCTGGCCCCCTTGACCCTTTCCTGGGTCGTTTCTGCGCTCTTGACCCTTGCCTGTACCGCGCTCTCGGCACTGCGCCCTCTCTGGGGGCCTGTACCGCGCTCTCGGTGCTGCGCCCTCTCTGGGGGCCTGTACCGCGCTCTCGGCGCTGCGCCCTCTCCGGGGCCTCGCCCTCTCCGGGGCCTGTACCGCACTCTCGGCGCTGTGCCCACTCCGGGGTCTGTACCGCGCCCTCGGTGCTGCACGCCTCCCGCGCTTGGGGCTCAGGTGGCTGTAGCCATGCCTGGCCCCCTTGACCCTTTCCTGGGTCTTTTGCCCCACTGGGCAAAGTGCCGTCCTTACGGGCTGGGGTCCAACCCCGTGCTCCATGCCACTCCGGCACAAACAGTTGTGCCCCACTGGCACTGTGCCCCTACTGGGCACCCGGAGCCCCCAGGCTGCTGGGGAGCCCCACTGAGGCCTCCTCGCTCCCCTACAGCCTCACCCGGTCCTCCGGTTAACCATAACTCAAGCCAAGCCCGAACGGCTGTAACAAAACCAACAAAGAGCCTACCCGCTCGTAATGTAAACTCTCAGCCCCTCTCGTCAGGGTGTTCTCATCCCTAGCATCATCGCAGCCGGTCAGTAAGATAAGGCTGCAAACCCCGACTCCGGCCGCTCAACTCAGCCACAGAGCTCCTGCGGCATCCAGAAGGGTACTGCTAGCTAGGCTTTGGCCTAGCTGTTTATAAGGGCCTGGCCCTGCCCCCTCCTGGCCACATGACCTGCCTGGTTGCCCTAGCAATCCCCATCTGTGTTGCTCCAGGGTGCTTCAGCAGCCCTATTCCTCCTGCTAGTAGCAGGCACCCTGGTGCCCTGCTACACTGTCATTTCATTTTATATTTCTTTTCCTTAGTCCTTTAATCCATTTCTTGTGATTATTGTATATTCAGTCTATTTCCTTTTATTCTAATCTCCATTTTAGCCCCTATTGTTCTCTCTTCCCCTGTTCTGTTCTCTTGGTCAGGCAGTCTCTGGGGGCCTCCAGTCTCTTCCCTTTGCACACTCTATTCTTTGGTCCTCTTCTCCTGTCCTATTCTCTTCTTTCTCTTGGCCTTTCCCCTCTTGGTTTCTGCCCTTCCCTCCTCCTCCTTACCTTCTATGGATCCCTTATGCCACTCTTCTCCCTCTCTTCCAAATTCCTTTTTCAACTGTATCTTTATCTCCTCATTCTCATGTTATGCCTGTGCTGAAGGAATACTTGACCATGATACTTATGTATTACTGGGATGCTTGACTGAATGTTTTGGATGGAGAGTAGAGGACCAGGGGTGCTAAGTGAGTAGAACCTGCATGTATGTCATACAGGGTAAGCCAGATTAGTCCTACACTGCAAAACTGGCAACACTCCATGGGGACCAGGGGACTAGACAAACCAGACACACAGTGAGTGATTTCATAGACATTAGGAGCTGGAAGGGACATTGTGAGATCAAGTCCAGTCCCCCCTCCATAAGCAGAACCTGCCCTTGTCCCGAGCACTCCAGCCCTTGGGCTGAAATTGTCCCCTGACGCCCTGTGGGCTATGCTCTCTCTCTCTTAATCCCTTCACCCGCGGAAACAAAAAGTAAAAAGCCTAACAGAAAACACAAGACACTGCCTCTGTCGCTACCCTGGGAATCAGGAAAGTTCCCTTCCTTGCTTCCTCACACAGAGGTCACGTTAGCTTTTTTCCTCTGTAATATTGCCGGGGAGAACTTTCTCCTTACTAGAACAATCCTAGTATGCTCCTGTAAAGGTTGTCTGCTTTGCCATCCTAGTTCCTTTCATGAGCCTTGTCTGCCACACCTCTCTCTCTCCTGTGGTGTCCTCCCCTCCAATTGATCTGTAGTGTCCCTACGCAGGGTTGGTTACCCCTTTTATATGCGACGTAGGTGCCCTGCTTGCCCGATGCCTCCCCTGGGCTCTTGCTGAGCTCCTTCCAAAGGGGTCACCTCCTCCTCCTCCCACCTGTGCCCAATACCCCCACCTGCTGTACTGTAGGTTCTGGCACGCTTTTCTCTGGTGTTCCTGTTGTTTCTGATGTTGCAGACCACAGGGACTGGTTCCACCCGGCTTCCCATGCCGGTGGCTTGGCCGCTGCAACTGCTTAAGACCAGGAGTCTTTCCTGACTCCTCGTCTGACCCTTTTCCCCTCCTAGGCGGTTCCTGGAGTGGGTTCGGAGTCCGCACATTGATCCGGTCTGTTCCCTCTCCTCTGCTCCTCCTGCCATCTGCCATTTTTTATTTTCGCTGATCGGCAATGGCTGGTGACATCACCAGCCAGCCCCAGCTGAATAAAGGTGTGGCTGATAGAGCCGCACGGGCTTTTCTTCTTGTTCCTGCTGTGCTGCGGCTCCTGCTGCAGGTAAGTGGTTTTTTCTTTTAATTTTCCTGTTTGTCCCCTCTCTCTCCTGTTCTTTCCCGGGACAGTCAGGTTTTGGTCAGCCCACCCTGAGAGTGCATCCAAGTCCAAGTCAGCCTGTATCCCCAACTTGTCCTGCAGTGCAGCTACCCTCCCCCATAATTTGGTGTCATCCATGAACTTTCCCAGTTCACATCTGACTCCCTAATCCACATCATAAATGAAGATGTTAAAGAGTACCAGCCCAAGTAGCAAGCCCTGAGGGACTCTAGTGGTCACTCTGTGCCACGTTGATTGGCTCCTATCAACTAGTACTCTTTGGGTCTGACCCCATAGCCAGCTACTTAGCCATTGGACCATAAGATGATCAAGGCCACAGTTGCACAGCTTAACCACAAGGACATCATAGGGAACTAGGCGAAAGTCTTTCTTGAAATCTAGATATGACACCCACATCATCTCCCTTAACCTGGTAACGTGTGCTGGACGTAGAAGGAGATGAGGTTGGTCAGACAAGACCTGTGAGTCACAAAGCTACGTTGGCTGGTATTCAGATGCTTGCCTTCCATTAGTCTAGTTTTGATGGATCCCTTGACAGTTTTCTCTAGGATTTTTCCAGGGACAGATGTCAGACTGATTGGTCTATAGTTTTCCGGGTCATCCCTCCTCCCTTTCTTGGAGATAGGGACCACACTGGCTCTTTTTCAGTCTTCTGAGACCTTGCCTGAGCACCATGAATTTTCAAATATCTTTGCCAAAGGGAATGTAATGATGTCTGTCAGCTCTTTCAAGACTCCAGGTGCATTCCATCTGGACCCACAGACTTGTGAATGTCCAGTTTCTCAAGGTGTTCCCTCACCTGATCCACATCAATTTTGGGCCCATCACTTGCTCCCAGGATGGTTTGTGTCCTTTCTGACAGTGTGATTCTTTTGGGAGGGTGAAAAACTGATGCGAAAAAGTCATTTAGGAAATTGGCCCTTTCTTGGGCGTCAGATGTCAGTTGCCCCATTAGCAATGGGCCCCTATTTTTTCTTTTTTCAACTTCCCATGTATCTGAAGAAGGGCTTTTTTTTGTCTTTGATTCCCGTAGCTAGTCTGAGTTTGGTTTGTGCCTTGGCTTTTCTGGACTGTTCTCTACAGGTGCGGGCGACTGTTATGTAGTCCACTTCGGTGATGCTTCCTGTTTTCCAACTGGCGTAGGCTTCTCTTTTGAGTTTAATGAGGTCAGATAGTTCCGTGTTCAGCCAAGGGGGGTTCCTTGCCCGTTGATTACATTTCTTGTGAAATGGAATGGGTTTCCCCGGTGCTTCAAGGATTATGCTTTTGAGAGAAGACCATTCCTCGTGTACTCCCTTTTCTATGGGGGTATGGCCTCTAATTGCCTGACTGACCAAATCTCTGAGTGATCTGATCTTACTATATAACTTGCAGTTCATGTGATGTTAATGAGCCTGTTCTGTATTCTTCAAAGCCAGCCATTATGACCTTAATACACGCCAGATTTAGAAACAACTCCCTGTAGCACTATCATGGTAGTTAGGATTATTTGATGTTATTTTTGCATCCTACAGCTAGTTCTGTGTCTTAGAACTCTTTTAATAGTTTTAGGCTCTGGATCTTCAATAAACACACATGAAAAAACAGCAGTAAGCCCTATAACTTTGTTAATCTACATGCAAAATACAATTTAACTCACAAAAACACCTTTCTTTTTTCACTCAATTCGTAAATTATGATGAAATTATTAATGAGATCATTCCAGTATGAGGAAAGTTGATGTTATGACATTCCATTGAAACATTGTGATGTCTCATAAGGGCACAAAATATTGTTGGCATTTCTCTGCCAATTCAGGATTGTTCCCTTAGCTACATTTTCTTACACTTTTTTCAGTCTAGTTTTAGTGCCTTAGATAACGATGCTTAAACCTTTTCTGGAGACTGTTTCCCATCCTAATGCTTCATTTTCAGGAATTTTTTTATGATATATTTCCTAAATTTTTCCTTCTGTATTTTTTATCCTTTGTCTGCTAGCCATACCCATTTCTATCACCTAGAGTCATTTCTCTGTCCTCTTAGTAATTATAAACTATAAATATTTGTTGGATGTTATGTCCCCAACCTCCTTAGTTACTTCGCCAAATGGTGCTTGTTTAGCTGATGTAATCACTTCTCATCAAGCATTTCTTCCTGTGATCATTTTTATTGTTTTGTAACTTCCTCCATTTGTCAATATATTTCTGGCAGTTAGGCACCAAGATACATACCGTATTTCAAACATGGTTGCGCCAGAGTCCTACAGAAAGACTCTCTTTTGTTGTGTGATATTTTTGTTAGTCAGACCCAAACTTACAGTAGTGTCTTTTGCTGCCATATTACAATATATAAATTTGCATTTGTTATGATTATTTATAAAATTTTGGCAGCATTATCACATTCCAGATTTCTTGCTTCTATTGATAGTCAATTCTATCCAGAAGTATTAGCTTGCACTTTTGTAGACAGATCTTTTTTGTGTTTTCTGCCCATGTTTCTAATCTCTATTAGTTCACTTAGATTACTTCTCTCTTTCTTCATAGTAATCTTAGTGTCTTCAAATTAATCCCTGATCCTGCAAATGCTTATGCTTAACTGTACTGACCTTTGAAAGCAATAGGATAGCTTCTATGTATATACAAGTACTAGCAGAATCAGAACCATAGTATTATCTACAGGCTATATTAATGATCCGTTTATGCCTTCACTGACGTCACAAATGAAGATATTCAATGTGGACCTCACATTGATTCCTGAAGTACCTTAACAGATGTCCAATCTACAATATAGTTTATGGCCATTTCTATTCGTTGTCTTTATTTGCCATATTTCAGTGCAACGCCATCATGTTGTAATGTATCTCCTTGCCATCCTGTAGACCACATCCTAAATTACAGCAATAGTACCTTCAGACATTCCCTAAAGGTGACAAGATTACTTTATGCAGGGTTTTGGACAGAATATGGAAATTGTGAGGAGAAGTGGGGCTGTCTTCAGTGGTGCAAATTAGTATAGGTCCCCGTAAGTCAGTGGAGCTCTTTAGACTTATACTTCCTGAGAATATGGCATCAGTATTTAGAAATGTAGGTACAAACTGAAATCAAAGTTTGGGTACCTATGTGGGTAGCCTGGTATTCTGAGGTATTGCAAAACGTTTACTGTTAGTATAGATCCAATCTTCCTGAGAAATACATCATCAGGGCTAATTTTAGTCATTAAAAATAGTTTTCAATTGCAAAGGTTTTTAAAATGCTGGTATAACATAATTCTTTGCTCTAAAGTCATTAAAAATGGTTTTAAATATGAAATGGATTTACTAGTAGAGTTATTCCTATATTGGCATGGTGGCCTAGAATTGCTGTGAAGAGATTATATGGTTTTGTTATGAGACCAGTGGGAAATGAAAGTCTCCCAAATGGTAATTTCATCTACATCACCAAATATTCCTTGGAAGCTTGGCTGGCTACTTTGCCAAAGCTGTTTTTTGCCTTCTGCAGGAAATAAATTACCAGCTAGTTGATTCACAGAAACCTAAACAAACAGTCATTGGTTTATGCAAGATCCAAAGGCCTTGAACCTGATACAGAAATGCACAATTACATTTGTTACAATAGGATAATTCTAAGAAACAAGAAAGAACAGTATATAGGGAATCCTACACAAATACCAGTTTAAAGCCCTGATCCTTCAAACTCTTAAACTCATGTAAAACTACTGATGTGGCCAAACTCCTTTGGCTTCAGCTGGACTACCCACAGGAGTAAGGTTATAAGGATCAGTGTATAGAGCAGGATTCATGCACCCAAGATTCTGAAGACACAGGATGCTGAGAGTAAAGCTCATCAGTCTGTGATACTGAAAGAATTGTGAAAGAGGTGTGTAGGGTATATTCTTACCCAATTATTTAATTGTTTTTGCATTATGTGTAAATGCAAATTTAAGAAATGACAGGAAAATATTTTAGCTATTTAATGATGAAAAGATTTATAAATGTTTTTATAATATACTGTTTGATATTAAAAAACTTATGGGAGAGGTCATGGTTTTATCATTCAGTAGGCTGTAATTTATTCATATATTCCAATTTTATTAACTAAGTGGAAAAGTTTTTCTGAGAATTCCTTATCTCTTATTGAAGTAATTTATTTTATAGAATTTCAGTTTATTGTTTTGACCCTAGTAGCTATTTTTAACAATTTTTCAAATTATATGATATATCTTAGGACATAAATAACTTAGAATTCTGTCTACATATTTCTCCATTCATCTGTCCTTAAATTTGGCTATCTCAGGTAACTGTACAGTATTTAAGCATATACAGAAGAAAAAATTTCAGCCCACCTCTTACCTTAACGTCAATAATCTGTTTCACTTAGTATTTAAATGACCATCACTATGAGCTAACATCATCATCTTGGTTGGGGCATGACTATTCTGAGTTTATTTGGTCTGCAGATAACATAGAGCTCCTCTCTTTTGGAGCCAGCTGTTTTTGTTCAATAGTGGTTCATAAGAATTGTATGTGGAACACAACATGGGAGAAAAATAGAGTCATGGGAAATAGTTTATGAGAAACGTAACTAGTTAAAGTTAAAAGTTAACAGCCTTTAAAATTAATTTGAGTTAAGTTAAAAGTTAAATATTTCTACTTTCAACTAGTTAAAAGTTAAGTTGATTTGTGAGAAATGCGTGAAACATGGTGAATTGTCTCTTAGCATCATTTTTCATTTTCAAATGTAATGAGTGGGTTTCTTTTCCATAAGCCCACAGAAGCAGACTTATTTACTTGGAACTCACCCTGCTTTACCTGAAAACAATGTTATACTTGTCATACAATTTTCAGAATAACAATTTAACAATACCTATGTAATGTTAGATCCTTCTCATAGTCTCCATGTGAAGTACTTTGTAAAAGTCAATGCGTCATATAGGTATACCAGAATAACAAAAAAAGATATTCATAGCCAGGTGACAAATGAAAGCTGTTTCCACAGAAAACCTCTGTTGTTACAATTTTTATTGCTCAAAAGGTAACAAAAGGGTATGAAATACATCTGAATTAGAAATAATGAAAGTGTCTGAAAATCAAAATTAGACTGAAACGAGAAAATCAGTTTAAATGACAAAAAGAATGTTCTGTTGCATAGTTAATTTTAAACATACTTATTGAACTTCAACAAAAGCTGCATTTCAAAATTTACATCTGACAATCTCCCTTTTCTGTCTTGCAAAACTAAGCCCCCACTACTGAACTATTGCTGTACATGGGCAGATGAGGGAATGCTTGTGTTACAACATGAATATTTTTTCATAGTAGGCAACATCTCAGATAAGTTTCTCACAGATGAGAGTAATGCTCAGTTTCTTGGGCCATGGGCTGCCGGTTCTGATCTTCATTAAAATTTAAAAAGTCATCATCTGCTTCACCCTCACTTTTACTGGGATCAATGTCTCCACTTGCTTGTGCTTGTTCCCTCTCCTGCAGCCAACTGGCTGCCCTGTTGACTTCTGCAAATGCACAGAAAATGCCATCATGAACTAAGGAACTCTGAGAACTCTGAGTTCTTAACAGACCATATTTCACAGGAAGGCACACTACTCTCTCTCTCTCAAACAAGAAGTCCTAGAGTTTCAATAAAGAAATATTATTCCATGTAAGTCCTAGAGAGTGGCTGTGCCAGGAAAAACTCCGGGAAAGCCGGCTTCCAATTATTTTTAACTTTTAACTTATACTTTAAAAAAAAGTTAAAATTAACCTTTTTTAACTAGTTAAAGTTAAAAGTTAGCCATTTCTTTAACTTTTTAACTAGTTGATTCCCATGACTGGAAATATAACTTTTCCCCATATCTTGGGATGTCATAACCATTGTCTTTAGGTATGTAATGAATAATAAAACATTGTGAGCTTCAAGGCTCTATATGTACCCCTCAAGGGCTGTTTACAGATGTTAGCCCCCACTCTCCCCCAAATAGCAATTTACGTTAAACTCAGTACATTCTGGTGCTAAGCCCCACACATGCCCAGAAGAAGCAGTGCCTTAGTGGGCCCTGGTTCACCCAATGTCTATATAGAGTGAGTGCTTTAGTGGGCCTTTTATAGCACTTTTATCTAATAAGTGGTTGAATCAGTTTTAGCTAAAAGTGCCAAAACATCCTGCTGAAGTGCCCAATCTATACAGACGTTGGGTATGCCACGTCCAACTAAAGCACTGCCTCTTCTGGTAAAACATGTTTTTTGGGTTTTTTTTAACATCTGCAAGCAGCCAAAATGATTTGACAGCAATCTGATGAAGTTTCAGTAGCTAAGGGGAAGTTTCAGAAAGAAAACAAAACGTATTTTGAGGCCTAAGGACTAGATTTTCAAAAGTATTTAGGTGCATAAAGATGCACATGGGCATTTAGAGGGCTGACAGACATGCAGGCCCCTGCCCTAACTCATGGCACTTGAGTTAGTGCTATGAGTTAGAGTGCCCTCAAGACCCAACAGATGGTGCCCTGCCCACTGTTCTGCCTGCTGCTCTGAGAACAGCTGGAATGAGATGGGGGCACCCCAGTGTAAATACTAGGGTGGAAGACCTGTCCCTTACAGAGGCTTATGGGGGTGGGAATCATGTACAGTG
Source organism: Crocodylus siamensis (assembly GCF_052110815.1). Lineage (NCBI taxonomy): Eukaryota > Metazoa > Chordata > Crocodylia > Crocodylidae > Crocodylus > Crocodylus siamensis. The sequence goes on along the minus strand of NC_143395.1, from coordinate 46,535,650 downwards.
TCTCTGCTGTCAAGGACAAGCAGTGCTGAGCTGGCCTGACTGGCATCAGATGGGTTGAGGGAAGGTGGGGGGGTGGGGGGGAGTGTAAAGCCTGCCTGCAGGAGCCAAGGAGCCTGCCTGCAGCTGAGGAACCGCACGTTCCCCCAGCCCTGCCCCCATTCCTGCTGACAGAGAGGGGGCAGTGGGAAGAGGGAGCAAGCTGGCCTGAGCTGGAGTGTGGGGCGCTGGCAGGGCTGTGAGGTGGGGGCCTCTGATCCACCTACCCTGTCCCCCCTTCTAGCTGAGGCTGGGGAAACCCCAAGCAGCAGCTCACTTCCCCTTCCTTCCTGCTGACAGCCCCAGGGACAGGCCTGGGCTGCATCGGACCAGCCCCGATTGCACAACAAATTAACTCTAGGGAACACAAGTTCCCTGAGGCATTCCAAATTATGGCACCTTTTTCTGATACCTCGTTGATGGGGGTTCATTTGCCACTTGAAAAGCACTCTGCAGCTGTGGCGCTTATTGTGCAACAAACACAACTTCTGTCTGCACCTTTCAAAAGACAAAGACACTTTCATAGTTTCACAGTTTCTAGGGTTGGAAGGGACCTGAGTAGATCATCTAGTCCGACCCCCCGCCATGGCAGGAAACAATACTGGGGTCATAGAACCCCAACAAGATGTTCATCCAACCTCCTCTTAAAAACCCCCAGGGTAGGAGCCAGGACCACCTCTCTTGGAAGTTGGTTCCAGATCCTAGCCGCCCTGACAGTGAAGTAGTGCTTCCTGATATCTAGCCTAAACCTGCTCTCTGCCAGCTTGTGACTGTTATTCCTGGTCACTCCTGGCAGTGCACGGGGGAACAGTGACTCCCCAAATGCCCGCTGATCCCCCCTGACTAGTTTATAACAGGCCACTAGATCCCCCCTCAGCCTTCTCTTCTGGAGGCTGAACAGGTTCAGGTCCCATAGCCTCTCTTCATAGGGCCTGCCCTGCTGCCCCCGATCATGCGAGTGGCCCTCCTCTGGACCCTCTCCATGCTGTCCACATCCCTCTTGAAGTGCGGTGCCCAGAACTGGACGCAGTATTCCAGTTGTGGTCTGACCAGTGCTGCATAGAGGGGGAGGATCACCTCTTTGGACCTGCACGAGATGCATCTGTGGATGCATGATAAGGTGTGGTTGGCCTTCCTGACTGCCTCCCCACACTGCCAGCCTATGTTCATCTTGGAGTCAATTATGACTCCAAGATCCTTTTCTGCCTCTGTGCTGACAAGAGGGGAGTTCCCCAACCTGTACGTATGGTGCCAGTTGTTCCTCCCCAGGTGCATCACCGTGCACTTGTCTGTGTTGAATCCCATCCTATTCACATCCACCCACCCTTGTAGCCTGTCTAGGTCTGACTGAAGCCTGATGCTACCTTCTGGTGTGCCCACATCCCCCCACATCTTAGTGTCATCAGCAAATTTGAACAGGGTGCTTTTTACCCCCTCATCCAAATCACTGATGAAGATGTTGAACAGTGCGGGCCCGAGGACCAAGCCCTGCGGAACCCCACTGCCCACATCCTTCCAGGTTGAGAAGGACCCATCCACTACCACCTTCTGGGTGCGGCCCTCCAGCCAGTTGGTGACCCAGTTGACTGTGTGGGTGTCGACACCACAGCCCCCCAGTTTCTTAATGAGAACGGGGTGAGAGACAGTGTCGAATGCCTTCCGGAAGTCCAGGAAGACTATGTCCACTGCTACCCCTGCATCTAATGATCTGGAAACCTGATCGTAGAAGGCCACCAGGTTGGTCTGACAGGACCTGCCACTGATGAACCGTTGGTTGCCCCTAAGCATGCAGTCCCCAGCTGGCCCTCATGGATGTGTGCCAGCATAATTTTCTCAAACAGCTTGCCTAGGATTGAGGTAAGACTGACTGGCCTATAGTTTCCTGGGTTCTCCTTCCTCCCCTTTTTGAAGATTGGAACCACATTGGCCCTCTTCCAGTCCTCTGGCACCACACCAGTGCACCACGAGTGCTCATAGAGCAGTGCCAGGGGTCCTGCAATGACCTCGGCCAATTCCTTAAGGACTCTAGGATGGAGATCATCTGGACCAGCTGACTTAAACACGTCCAGCCCCTCCAGAAGCCCCCTAACTAGTTCCACGCTAACCTTTGGCCCAGGTGTGCCTCCCCTGGGGCCTGAGGGGGGCCCAGCAGGGAGGTCGCTGCTTTGGTCCCTACTTAGGAAGACAGAGGCAAAGAAATCGTTAAATTTGTTAGCTTTGTCGTCTGGTGTGACGACCAAATTTCCCAATGCGTCCTGCAAGGGCCCCATGTTACCCGGGACCTTCTTTTTGCCTCCTATGTATTTAAAAAAGGACTTCTTATTGTCCTTAATCTGAGAAGCTAGTCCCAGTTCCATTTTTGCCTTGGCCTTCCTAACTGCCCCCCTACAACCCCGAGCAACTGCTGAATAGTCATCCCTGGTGATGACCCCTTCCTTCCATTATATGCCTCCTTTTTAGCAAGGAGACTCTCCTATATCTGCCTAAGGACTAGATATTTTTTCTTATTAGGTGTCAAAGTGGATTTAAATGCCTAAATGTGATCTTATTCCCACCCTTCTCAAGTCCTTGAAAAAATGTGAACACACTTACTTCTGGAACCTTAAGGCTGTTGCAAAATTGCATGCATGAAGATGAAGTTCTTTCTACTTCTTGCATTAACTATTCTTCAGGGACTTGTGCAGTTTGGAGTGAGATCACACTTAGATCCCTGGCAGATTTTAATTCAAAGGGGCAATGGGATCTGATCCAAACAGTTGTGTCAGGACGCATGACCTTGAAAATCAGAGATTAGATCCCAATCATGTCCTTTCAAATTGCCAGTTCAAGTGGAGCCTAGCCTACTGATCCCAGGCTCCACCAACAGCGGCAAGCTGAAATCTGTGCAAGAGCCAGGCTGGGGGAGCCAGGCATGTGCCTTTGAACTTTCTGAGTGGCTCCCTCTTGCCTGATACTTGCACACCTGCATGTGGGGATGCCAGGCATGCAGGTTTGAACTTGCTGAGTGGGAAGTAGGATGCATGTGGTCATGCAGCTTTAAATTTGTTCAGTGGGAAGACCTGATTGGTTCCCCACATCCTGTACTTGCAGACCCCCCAGTCTGGTTCAAGAAAGTGGGTATTCCCAGTCTCCAACAGTCAGTAGATTGTTGGCCTGGGGTTGGGGCATGCCACACATTCATATTATGTGGAACATCTTTCTGACTGGTTTGCCATTTTATGGTGCCATAACTTGTCTGAACATGTGGCATACTGCATTCATGCAAGAGGCAGGGTAGATACATACGTTATAGACTAACTCAATAATATATATATATATAAAGCACAAGCTTTCATGAACTCAAGTTCAAAGTCATTTGAAGTTAGGGGGCCAGATGCTGTGAGAGGACAGCATAGAGTAGTGTATGAAGTGGAGTGAGTGATTTGAATACAAAAGGTGAGAAAAGAGGAGGGAGGGGAAGGAGAGGGGGACAGTGCTGGGAGCTGCATACAAGTAAAAACCCAGAGGAAAAAGGGGTCACAGAAGTTAATTCAGGTAAATGGAGAAGACTCTATAGTTCCTGTTTAAACCATGCTTAAATATAATCCACTTGGCGAATAATTTCTTGTTCTGAAATTTCCTGTTCAAACTCATTTTTAAAGTTTTGATGCCTGAGAAGAGCAGTTCTGAGGTCAGCAATGGAGGGTCCATGGAGGTTAAAATGTCCTGGTACAGGCCTTTGTGTCTTTCTGCAGCTGATGTCAGATTGGTGTTCATTCATTCTTGCATGTAGAGCTTGCCCTATCTGTCTGACGTAGGTGGTAGACGGACACTGTAAGCAGATGATGGCATATATGACCTTAATAGAGTTGCAGGGAAATGAACCTTGGATGTTGTACTCCTTGTTATTACATTCATTGTTGATGGTCGGAATTGATGTGAGGTCACAGCAGGCAAGGTAGGCCTGGTGCCTTGGTGAGGATGGGAATCAGTGTTGCTGAAGAGAGGTAATTTGAAGTTGTGGGGGGCATCTGCCATAAATGCAATGTCTGCCCAGGGGCCTTAGGTACTAATCAGTGGAATAGGATCTGCCTGCCCATATCTTTTAAGTTCCTAAATACCTTTGAAATCTGGCCCTAAGTATTTAATCCAGTGATCTTTGAAATAAATAGATTCTCGGTATTATATTAGCTCTAAATACTTCAACAGATAGAAAAGCTGGTTGTAAAACATCTATTTAATTTTCTTTGGTTGTGTTTCATTGTTTTTTTACAACTTGCAGCTACATTCAAAATTTCCTTTCCTGTGACTCTGTTTGCTTCAAGGCTTTACTTTCCAGATGTTCTTCCAACTTCTCTGACCTCTTTGTTGCTTGCCCTGCACTTCCTTCCCAGCAGTTCTTTCCTCCCCACCCTAGAGCTCAACCATGCTTTATCCCACCTTACTTCATCTCCAGTTCCTAGGCAGTGTAAGATTTCATTTAACCTTTTTGTTCCTACCTAAGTGCAAAGCTCCGGGCTTCAGTTATGGGTTTGTGGCTATTTTTATGGTTTTTAAAGCAAAAGCAATTCAAGGGCAGATCCACAAAAGGGCTTATATGTGACAATGCTCAGCCTTGCCTCCAGGAAGAGAATTTACAAACCTGAATTGGGCAATAATATTCCATACACAAGCAATGGGGAGAGTTAGGCACCTAGGAATTTGATTTATAGAAGGGGACACCTAGCCCAGCCATAGAAAACGTTGAAGAGAGGGTGTCTTAAATTCTTAAAAACATCTTAAATTCTGCCTTTCTGTTAGATTTAGGTACCTGCCTACAGCTCTGACATATGCCTGTATGAGATAGGGTTTGATACTGAAACTGCTTCCTGTATTTAGGTGTCTAAGCTGTCCATGTGGGCACAAGGGCTGCCTTATTTTTCTTCTTTTAGAATATGGCTGGACAAGGAGGAGAAAGTGGTGGTGACCCATCTTTTATATACGTGCCAAGTTGTTAGTGGACTTGTACTAGGGTTCTAGGACCTCCTCTGTCTAATGAGGTTCATCCCCATGCCATACATCACCCAGAAGAGTGTCTTCTCCATAATAGTGTAGATACGTTAGGAGAGAAGGGGCACTTTTCATCCCTTCTGCTGAAGCTGGACCACTGTGGAAAAAGTAATTCAGTATGTGGGACCAGAAAGAGAGCATGAATGTAGCACTGTAATTAGGACACTCTCCTAGGAGGGAGGAGTCTTGCACTCTGGAACCAGCTCCAAGGCTTATGTATTTTTCATTAGAAAGTCATTGACTGAAATACATAAAGAGTAATAGGACAGGCTCTGGAATCCAGGCCTCCTCACCTCTTATCCTCCCACCTCCACCTGCCATCATTGGGCCTCAAGAGTCATAATCCTAGTCTCTCCCTCTGGCCTATGAATCTTGCATTCATTTCTACAGTGGCCTAGCTTCAGCGGGAGGGGTGGAGAGCACTCTCAACCTTGCAGATGGCCTGGAAGGTAAGATAGTCACCTTGGAAGTGGGAGATGTGGGCTTGAAACCTCTGAGGCTGAAGAGGGCCTAGGTCTTCCACTCCCTGAGCAAGTGTGGTAGGCACTATTGCTGGCCATGTCTTAAAATGGAAGGGACCATGGTTGCTGGCTTTTTTGCTGGACTCAGTGCACTCAGAGCATGGCAGGTGTGCTCAGAGCACTCCTGCTGTTTTCAGGGCCCTCAGGGAGATATGTACCAAGGTGCTCAGTTCAGATGAGATGACAGCAGTTCTACAGCAGAAGTTTAGACACTCACGTAACTTGACTGGTGAAAACCTAGGCCTCTGAGCAGTAAGAGTGTTTGTAGATTGATCACCTGGATTTAGGTACTTAAATTTCACTTGAAATTTACTTTAGAGGTCTAAGTTCTTTCTTTTTGGATATAACCCTACATATCCTTTGAGAACAATGAAAAATCCATATTTTGATTTCATATTTTAAATGATAATTTATGTTTTCTTCTAGTAAATATATTCTATTAAAGGATATCAAATGTAGTAGTAGAAGTAATCATAATAACAATAAGAATAAGAATAATACTGGTATAAGTAAATATTCTACATATCCATAGATATATTAGTAAATATGTGATTCACATTTGGACTAATTCCAGTGACACTGAATCCTATTCTCTTAAAAAGATACAATTAATACCCTGAGGTTAATGTAGTTACTACCTGTACTCTCTGGTGGGATAATCAGGCCTTTTGAATTCATTAGAGTTGCTTCAGATTTACTGTGCTGGAACTGAAAGAAGAATCAATCCATATTGTCTTTTGTGTACAGCCTTAGATGATGTCATCCCTATAAAAAATGGCAAAATAACCTAAGGAATTAAACTGTTTCTGTGTAGTTTTTATTACTACCTTAGGAAGTTTTCTTTTTCATGACAGAGAAGCATTTATTGAAAATGAGGTGGAATTAAATCGGAACTCGTTGTCTGACTTTAAAGTACTGAAATAAGGACAATCTGTTTTATTAATATGGAATTAAGAATAACTCTGGAATGAAGGGAGGTGGTTAACTGTATTAGAAATCAGGCAGAGGACATGCCTACATGTGCAGTAAATACGTAGGAGTAAACTTCGGCATATTGCGCCAGAGTTTATTGCTCCTGGGCGCATTGTTTGCATATGTGCCTAGGACCACAGCATGTTGAGCCAGGTCAGAGCAGCCCCAGCTGGTAGGTGGCCTGGGTAGTCAGCCTGCCGGACTGGGGCTGCTCAGGGGCTGGCTGGGGCACGAGGGTACTCCAGTGCAGGGCTAGCCAGCAGGCAGCCCTCATACTGAAGCACCCTTTTGCCCCAGCCAGCCCTGTCAGCATCTATATGTGTGCTGCTGTGGAATAAAATACTCCACAGCAGGATGGTGCTTGTATTTACAAGTACTATCCTGGTGTGGAGTTTATTAGTAATCTGTGGCCTAATAGGCCTGCATGTGTAGACATGTGCTACATGAAAAGGACATTTGCTGAAGAGCCAATAAGGCAACTCTGCAGTAAACATCTTGTGTAGACGTGCCCAGAAGGTAGCATTTGCCAAAGTAGGTTGTTGCCTGTGAAAACTCATAACTCTGCACCAGTTAGTCTTTAAGGTGCCAGCCTGCCCTGCCTTCTGTCTGGGATGAAAAGTAGCAACAGCTGAGCACAAGGATGGGGTGGAAAGAGCTGCTGGAGAGGAAGTGCAAGGCAAGCAACAAAGAGTTCTTGCACTTCTGTCATGATTTATTTTTTCTATAGGCACTTCCATGTTTAAAAATAAAGAGGGATGCTTAGTTACACTTGTATGTTATACAATAATATTGGGACATCATGTCTCAATATAAAGATTTGGTGCTTTTAAGTTACTGATTATTTTATCCTTTAAGTTGCAAGTTAGCATCCATTATAAGCCAGATTTTTTTGCTTACCTCTTCTAAAAATTCACATAAGAGACTGTAAACAGCTCAAAATAGGTAGGTTAGATCTAAAGCTACAGTAGAAATTTCTACAAAATTAGAATGAATGGGATAAAAGATTCCTGAACGATGATACCACCAATACAGAGCTCTTCAAGTCAAAAGACTTATAAGACTTATTTGCCACTTTGTAGCAATGATTTTCAACAATTGAGTTCCTTGTGTTCAGTGATAAAGTGATACTGGTAATAGCTTCTGATTTTTCTCAGGCTATTGTGGGCAGACTGAAGGGTGCCATATTGTGAAATGCAACATTAGCTCTGCATTTCCAAGATTTCTAATTCTTTAAAACTCCTACATTTCCTAAGAATTACACTTTAAAACTGAAATGTGCTGGCAAAATGAACTTTGCCCTATAGGGTTGTTGTGTTAATAATCACATATAGATGGTAAACACCACTCAGTAATAAAAGCAGGAAAAAATACAGAGGTTTCACATCAGATATCGCCATATTATTGTTATGGATAATAATAACAATACAACATACAATGGATAGTAATTCTCTTACAGATGAAAAATGACTGCAGAATCTAATTGCAGATGTTTCCTTTTCCTTCATTGCCATTAGACTCATACTTCAGGGGTGGACTACCTGACTCCTTATTGTAATATGTAAACAGTATCTTTAAGCAGAAGGAAACTCCTTACCTTCCAATAATTATATATTATGCTCAAAAAATGGTTTAAAGATTAAAGTTGAAGACACAAGTATTCAAAATTTAGGAGATGCCAGAATTGATGTTGTTCATGCAACCTTAACTGAGTGCCATACACATCCCTGTGTATCATGACTTAATCTTTAGTTATATGATCATGTATTATTTTTTCCACAGGATGATTGCCTCATTTAGTGCATAGGATGAAGCTGCTCTGAGCAGAATGAGAGTTGTTCATCATTTGATACAGAAGTTGTAAAGTACATAGTGACTGAGGTAGGGTTTTACAAGACGAGAAAGGATGGTCTTATGGTTAGGGCAGATAAATGTAGAATGATGGACTGGGGACTAAAGAATCCCTGCCTCTGCCTCAGACTGCCTGTGCAATACTGGGCAAGGTATTTAAACTAAACCTTCCACAGGTGATCTGTAATTGTGTTTTCTCTATCTTCTGGGTGCCAACTTGAAACCTTTTCTCTGAATTGTGACCCTTTTTCTGAGTTGCAGAAAACTATGCCTTCACAGCTGCAATTGACCTCAATTGGGGTTTTGCTTTGAACATACAGTGCTATATATAATTGCTAAGTAGTCAGAAAATTCAGGCCCTAGGTGTCTCCAATCAGACACCCTAAATTAGTGGGTACTTTTGTCCTTAATCTCTCTGTGTCCTAGTTTGCCATCGGCGTCATGGTGATTAGTACTAACTAATCTTACAGGGATGCTCTGAAAATAAATAAATTCATTAATATTTGTGAAGCACTTAGATATTGTAGTGATAAGCATATCTCTGCAGTGGCATAGAAAAGCATGTGTGAAAGTTAATCATTCCTAATTCAGAGCAGGGTTTGGGGAATGTTCATTAAAGAAGCCTGGAGTCACACATTGAACAACATGGATAAAACAAAGTATTGTATAGTAACTCATCAAGTCAGCACCATCTATCTTCTACACTGAATAAAGCAGAACTCTTGTGGAAGAAATAGGCTGTGATGAACAAAGGAGCTGAATTAAGGTTTTGTGGGGAAACCTAATTCTCACCTTTGTTTTTTGACTGCTTGACTCAGTAACCTTAATAACATTATTTTAGCACAATCAGTTGTGCATGTGTATGTTTAATAAATTTCATAGTTCTTTGTAAAAATAAAACTTAAAATTCCATCCTGTGAAAACTTAAAAGCACCCACACAGGTCCTCAGAAGGATTTGGATCTTTAGACTTTCACTGCTAGGGGAGTAACTGAATAATATATTATGTATTCTATGTGGACCAATGAGTGGTTATGGGACACTTTGCCAGGAAGGTTTACAGCTACTTGCTGAGAGCAGAATCAGGCTGAAACTCAGAAACTTTGGTTGGAGTGGACAACTTCCGCCCATTTCCCCCAAGTGTGATTCTTTCAATCCTGCCTAGTGCCTATTATGTCTCTGTCCCATGACTGGCTCTCCCAGTCACAGTCTTCTTACCTTGTTAGTCCCAATCTGTACTGCCCAGGCTTTGGATCTCAGTCTTGCTGTTCTTGGCCAGGAAGTCCTTGTCTAGTTTCTCCCATATACTATTCCAAATGTTTTTACCCAGCCCTTCCAATCTCACTTCACCCCTGACTTTTTGCCTCCAGCCTCTTTGCCCAGCTAGTTTCTTATCTCCCTGTCCCAGGTGAGAGTCTCATCTAGTTTCAGTGGCCTTGCCTCCTCCAGCTCCTTGTCCCAGTCTGTTTTGTCCAACTAGTGATATAAGATCCATATCAGCTCTTTTTCACTCTTCTCCAATCCTTATTCCTTCTAGTACATCTAGTCTAGTTAGCCCCCTTTATCTGCAAGTCCTAATCTCTTTCAGTCTCAGTTTTCCCTCTACCTATTGCCTCCATATCTTCCCCTGCTTCACCCTATCTTCCTTCCTGGCTCTCAGGTTTAGTCTTCTTGCCCAGCTGGACCCAGTCTTCATCCCCAGATTCTTTGTTTCAATTTATGTTCCCAACCCTCTCCTACAATGTACTAAATCTGGTGCTTGTGCCCTCTCCATTTGACTTTGGTGGCTTCCTCTTCCAGGCTGCCTTTCTCTCTCAAGAAGGGTCACTGAGAGACAGTCTTCCTGCTCTCAGTTCCAGTGCTTTGCCACACTTTGAGCATGGAGCAGGTGGGCATAGGTATTACAAGGGAAATTTGATATCATCCCTGTGGCCCTGGGCTGGGGGAACAAATAGCTCAGTCACTTTATGGAGATTGTACATGCAATCTAGTCACATTTGAGGGGCTGGAATATGCTAAATCACTTGGTTGTGGCAAATGCATCATTTCATTAAAACAAGGAGGCTCAAATGTGCTCAACGAATACCGATTGTTGTGGCTTTTAGCAGTTAAGTTTTTGCTGAGAGAGTGTGAACTGGGTTATGAGAGTCAGAAACCCCTACCCAGAATAGCCCATAGTGTGTTGTCTTGGAAAGAGTGAGATGTGGTTATAACCAGAGATCTGGGTTTTCCATTTTCCATGGAAAAACATGGATTTTCTTCTTTAAAAGAGAAAAATTTGGCTTTTCAGGGTGGGAGGTGGAGAGCTACAATTTGCGCTGTGCTCTGGCCGCGGCAGCCAAGGCTCAGGTGCTGCTGGGGTGGGGGGCAGGGGAGAGAGGGCCCTGGCTCTGGTCCCGTAGCTTTGGCAGCTAGGGACCCCTCTGGCAGGGCTGGGGGGGAGGTCATGGTGCAGGTCACCAGTGCAGTGCAGGTCACCAGTGAGGGGCACCAGCTGGTGGGGGGGCTGTGGCCTGTGAGAGGGGCACTGTAAGGGTATGGGCACTATGGGTTGGGAGTGAGGGGCACAAACAGGGCTCAGGGGGATGTGGTTTAGGAGTGAGGGGCAACAGCATTGGCAGGGGCAGGGCACTGGCATATCAGGACTGCTCAGTGCCACAAAGCGAGGGGGGGGCAGCTGCAGCTGGATCCATGTGGGAAACTCTGATTTTCTAAGATAAAAAAACCGAAATAAACACTAAAATGTATAATTATTTAGAATGTATTTTATTATGATTGAGGCACTGGTAGCCTTCTAACTTGTTTTAAAATTGTAAATATATTAATAAAACATTGTTTTCAACTGATACCTATATAGCCATATTGGCATTTCATTTTAATTGTAGAAAAACATGGATTTTGTGGGTTTTCAGTAGAAAACTTGGGATTTTTAAACAGTGAAAACCAGGATCCCTGGTTATATCTCCTCAGGCAGAGGGAGGAATTGAACTGAGGACTCCCACATCAGCGACTGCTCTAACCATTGGGCTACTGAACAAATGAGTAGCATTCACCTTCTCTTAGTGCTGCACTTGCCTTGCTTACTGGCACAGGGATTATGTACTCATATTTAAGAGAGTAAATTTAAACTGGAACAGGTGCAGACTAGGACTGCTAAAATAATCAGGGAAATGACCACATAAGGGAAGACTGAAAGAAGTGGGCTTGTTTAGTCTAACAAGACAAAAGCTGAGAGGGAATGATTGCTGGCTAGAAATATATCAGTGAAGGAAAATGACTGTTTAAGCTAAGAACAATGTTGGCTCAAGAACAAATAGCCAGAAATAAATTTAGAGTAGAGAGTTTCTGTAACAAGTTTCAACTAGGAGCTGTGGGAGTGAAGAAAATCAATGCTTAATATTTAATATGTAGTGTGATCCCTTTATTAGTAGCATTATAAAATTTGGATGCCTGTGATGATAGTACAGGTCTGGACTTCAAGACACAGGATGTCTTTTGCCCTTATGTTCCTGTAACATTTCAAAAAATCATAACCTGACCAAACGAGATCAGATTTTCATGAGGATGGCACGAGGCACCCTCCTATGACCAAACAACCAGAGCCTTGTAAAAAAAAAAAAGGAGATCATCAGAAATGTTTGAAATAATGTTATCATCATAATCATTATTTCAGAAATGACTGGAGCCTTTTGGCTGAAATTTTCCAGATAATTTAACTTGAGTCATGGAAAACTTTAGCCCAAGCACTTAAATTGGGCATAGTTATAAGAATCTGTTTTCAGTTTCTTATAAGGGGAAGTGTTTGGCAACTTTAATAATAGGAAGTGCTGTAAGTACCATCAGTAACTTATAACACAGTACTGTATTATAGATGGTTAAATATTAATTACAAGGTGCAATACTGCAACTTCTTTATGCTTTGTAAATTGGATTGAAACAACTTCAGAGAAAAAAACAGATGCTTACTTCCAAAACGAGTATAACTAGGGATTAGAAATCTTAAAACCTGTCCCTTGAAGAACAATATCAGTATAAATATTCCACGTCCTTATTGTATCATTTTTCAAATTCTCTTAAGTCTACATTAAACTGTATTTATTATTTATGATCCCTTGTGCATTTGGGACATTTAAGAGATTCAAAAGCCATTTAGCATCCTATTACATTTTGAGAATTTGAACCACACCTTTTAGAGCAGCAATTAAGGACATTTATACTTTTTTTCCCCATGATACGCTGGAGATCTGCTGCTTCAGAGCAGACTCGATTAACTGAGTCTGCTCCACACGTGAGCTGAGGTGAACTGCTCTGTGCTGTGTGCAGTTGTGTAAGTCGCGAAATGCATATCAGTGTGCAGAAAATGGTGGTGCTGCCAGCTCCTCCAACTTCTCGCTGCTGTCCACATTGCCCAGCTGACTGTAAGCAGTACCAGGCAAGTCAGGCTGCCATGCTGCAGTAGCAAGACTCAGGAGCCTTGCTGCTACTGTGAAATACCTCCACTTCACTCTGCACTTCTCTGGGTCAGCCCAGACAACAAAAGGCAAGCTGCTACGCCCTTGTCGCAAGGCTCCCAGAGCTTTGCTGTAGCAGATGAGTGCCCTTCTTATCCTTGCACTGCAGGTTAGTACTTTAGTTTCCCCTGGCTGGAGAGCTTGCCTGTGAACCAAGACCCTGATGCAAGTGGGGAAGTGGGAGACCTGGAGGAAAAGCAACAAAGAAGGGGCAACAAGGGAGGTACTCTCACATGTCCTGAGAAATCAGGGCAATCTACTAGTTACTGCAGGTGTGTGTACACTAATGCACAGTGCCTGGGAAACATGCAGGAAGAATTGGAGGTCCTTGCACAGTCAAGGAACGTGATTGGAATAACAAAGACTTGGTGGGATAGCTTACAGGACTGGAGCACTGTCATGGATGGGTACAAACTGTTCAGGGAGGACAGGAAGGGGAGAAGAGGAAGAGGAGCTGCATTTTATGTAAACAAGCCATATGATTGCTCAGAGCTCCAGTATGAAACTGGAGATATACCTGTTGAAAGTCTCTGGGTTAAAGTTAGAGGGGAGAGCAACAAGGGTGATGGTGTGGTGGGTGTCTGCTATAGACCAGCAGACCAGGAGGAAGTGGTGGACAAGGCTTTCTTCAAACAGCTAGTGGAAGTTTCTTGATCACAAGCCCTGGTTCTCATGGGGCACTTCAATCACCTTGACACCCTGTTTCTCATGTTCTTCAATCCCCTGACATCCGCTGGGAGGGCAATACAGCAGTGTGCAGGCAATCAAGGACATTTTTGGAGAGTGTTAGGTACAACTTCTGGTGCAAGTGCTGGAGCAGTCAACTAGGAGCCCTGGTCTTGACCTGCTGCTCACAAGCAGGGAGGAAGTGGTGGGGAATGTAGTAGTGGAGGGCAACTTGGGCAGCAGTGACCATGAGATGATTGAGTTCAGGATCCTGAGGAAAGGAAGGACAGAAAGCAGCAAGGTAAGAACCCTGGACGTCAGGAAAGCAGACTTCGACTCACTCAAGGAACTCATGAGCAAGATCCCCCACAAAGCCAGACTGAGGGAGAGAGGAGTCCAGGACTTGAAAGAAGCCTTACTGAGAGTGCAGGAACAAACCACCCTGATGAGTAGGAAGGCTAGCAAGTATGGCAGAAGACCAGGTTGGCTTAGCAGGGAACTCTTCAGTAAACTAAATCACAAAAAGGAAGCTTATAAGACGTGGAAACGTGAACAAATAAATCTGGAGGAGTATAAAAAGGATTGCCTGGGCATGCAAGGGTGAAGTCAGGAAGGCCAAAGCGCAATTGGAGTTGCAAGGGATGTGAAGGGGAAAAATAAGGTTTCTACAAGTATGTCAGTAGCAAGAGGAGGATCAAGGAAAGTGCGTGGGTTCCTTACTGAATACGGGAGGCAACTTTGTGATAGAGGATGCAGAAAAGGATGAAGTGCTCATTGCCTTTTTCATCTCAGTCTTCACAGGCAAGGTCAGTCCCCAGACTACTGCACTGGACAGCACAGTTTGGGGAGGAGGTGAGCAGCCAACAGTGGTGAAAGAACAGGTTAGGGACTACTTAGAAAAGCTGCACATATACAAGTCAGTGGGGCTGGATGGGATGCACCCAAAGGTGTTGAGGGAGTTGGCTGATCCACTGGCCATCATCTTTGAAAACTCATGGCAATCAAGAGAGGTCCTGAATGACTGGAAAAGGGCAAACATAGTGCCCATATTTAAGAAAGGGAAAAAGGAGGATCCAGGGAACTATAGACTAGTCAGCCTCATTTTAGTCCCTAGAAAAATCATGGAGCAGATGCTCAAGGTATCCAATGATCACTGCCCTTAATCACTTCCCTTGACCTGGTGGCAATACGCCTACCAGTGCAGCCCAGGAAGCCATTAGCCTTGTTTGCAACAAGGGTACACTGCTGGTTTATATTCAGATTATTGTCCACTGTAACCTCCAAGTCCTTTTCTGCAGAGCTGCTGCCCAGCCAGTCAGCTCCCAGCCTGTACCAGTGCATCGGATTGTTCTGTCCTAAGTGCAGGACTTTGTACTTGTCCTTGTTGAACCTCATGAGATTCCTTTTGGCCTAATTTTTCAATTTGTCTGGGTCATTCTGAATCCTATCCCTACCCCTGACTGGTCTATAGTACCCTCCAGTGTATCTACCACTGCCCCAAGCTTGGTGTCATCTGAAGCCTGCTGAGGGTGCAGTCTATGCCATCTTCCAGGTTGCTGATGAAGACATAGAACAAAATCAACCTCAGGACCGACCGACCCCTGGGGCACTCCACTTGATACCAGCTGCAAACTAGTCATCGAGCCATTGATTACTACTGTCTGAGCCCAGTGCTTCAGCCAGTTTTCTATCCACCTTACAGTCCATTCATCCAGCCTGTACCTCCTTAGCTTGCCTGCAAAAATGTTGTGGGAGACCATGTCAAAACCCTTGCTAAAAATCAAGGTATGCTACATCTACTGGTCTCCTTGCATCCACAGGGCCAGTCACCTTGTCCTAGAAGGCAATCAGGTTGCCTTGCCTTTGGTGAATCCATACTGACTGTTCCTGATCACCTTCTTCTCCTCCAAGTGCTTAAAAATGGATACCTTGGATGCCATGACTGTGCAAGGTCTTCCAATCCTTCCTCCTTGTTTCCCAGACTCAGTGAATTAATATACAGGCACCTGAGGTAACTAGTCAATTGCTCTGATTTGTCAGGAAGTGTGAGAGCACCTCCCCTGTTGCATCCTACTTGTTTTCTTCCAGGTCTCCCACTTCCCCACTTACTTCAGGGCTTTGGTCTCCACCCCCCAGCAAACCTAGTTTAAAGCTCTCTTCACTGGACTAAACCATTTGTTGACTTGTAAACATCATGGATAAAAGTTTATATCCAAACAAAAACTATTTTCATTAGAAGTTTTAAATATAAATACTATTAATATTAATGTAATATTTATAAATACTATTAATGTTTAATTTGTAACTTTATCTTGTTTAAAATTGTGGCTCTCCAAAGGCACAGAAAAGCACTGAAAAAGAACTGAGTGACCTACTAAGTAAGTTGTCTAGCTTCTCCAGGTGGGGTCACTCCCCGAGTTGCTCCTCAGCCAGTCCTCCCAAAGAAATCTCAGTCTTTAAAACAAACTGATTAAACAAAACCAAACTGGGAGGACCAGCCTTTGTGCTGTAGTCCTAGCACTGTAGCTTGGCTCTTCCTTGCAACACACTGCTCTACTTAGCGCTTCCAGTACTTCCTCCTCTCTTCTGCTTACTCCTTTGGAATCTTCTGAAGCTGTTAGCCCAGCTGTGGGGCATCTGGATTTTCTCCTTCTTAATGGGACAGGCTACCCTGTTACAGTCCTTCTGGGAGTCTAGCCTCCTACTGTCACAGATACCACATAGTACAATGTCGTTCATAAACTTAACAAGCCCACTCTTTACCTCCCAACTCTTATGGGAAGGCTATTCTCAAACCTCACTACTTAATGGTTAGGAACCTTATTTTTAGTTTGCAGCTTCAGTTTTTTTTTTAAGAGGGATTGTATACTGAAATGTTTTTGTCAGTCTTCTCATCATTTTAATAGCTCTTCTCCCTCTTCAGTGTTTGGTATCTTGATATATTTATAGATTTCAGTCATATCTTCTGTGTTTTTGCTACACTAAACAAGCAAAAACTTCTAGTCACCTTTCACTTGATAGTCCTTCCATTCCCCTGATTATCCTAGAACTTCTTTTCACCTGTTCCAATTTTGGTTCATGCTTTTAAACATGTATCACCAGATCCTGTAGTGATCACAGTGTTCAGGAAACACAGGTATACATGAATGAGAAGAACTAAACAATACGTGTGGAACAATAGACAAGTCTCTGCAGTCCTTTAGTTTTTCTGACTAAGTAACAAGCTGCTTGCTGAAGGACCATCTTCCAATTCCTAACTCCATCAGTCTCCTGTTAGGGAGCATCTCTAAATTCAAATTTTCATCACTACCTCTTCCTCCCTAACAATAACTACAAAAATCAACTAACATAAGAATCAATTAATACTCATCTACAGAGGCAATGTTACTGGTGTTTTATTCCAGAGTATGTCTTTACCCAGGGTTCAAATTGCACTGACTCTTAGCAGGGTTGGAGGTGGTGGCAGCAATGGCAGAAAGAAGCCACAGGGCAGACTGGGCACAGGCTCCAGGTGGCTGCAACAAAAAATGCCCGGCAGCAATGAGGGGGAATGGCTGTTTTTCTCTCGTGCTAAACAGCAGCTTCTGCCTGGCTGTTGCGGACATTCTTGTCTCTATTTGGAAGGCACAGCCCCCCCCCAGCTTCCCCCAAAGTCCCCCCGTAAATCAGACCCTGCCTTTACACTCATTTTCCTGTTCCCCCTTCCTGCTGCTCTTTTAACATGTCTCTGTGAGTCTTTCAGGAGGTTTCACTTTCTTCTCAGACTAACAAAGTATCAGATCCAGTTTCTGTTTTTGGTGAGAAGCTTTTCTTCCAATTCTTGATAGACTTGAGTTCTAGCACTGGATCTGGCTGATTTGCACTTCTGGCAGCTATGCTTCTGCATATAGCACAAAGTTCACTAGTTACAGACTGCTAAGGTTGTTTTCCTCTTTTGCATGACAGTATTTATATTTGTGCTCATCAGCATATTTCTTCCCATAAGGACATGGTTGCCGCTTGCTTTGTGAAACAGTTGGTTTCTTCCTAAGAACACTGTCCACATTTGGGCTATAATGACCAAGAGGATCATCAGGGGGCATTTATGTTGGGCATTTGTACACATGCATACATCACAGTGCTGTGTTACGCAATGCAATTCAGTGCTGAGAAAATGGTGGTGGTGTGCTTTTAAACTAAAGCACATCAAAGGTGTTTTAGTTCAAAAGTGCACCCCTGCCATTTTTTGTGCACTGACATGCGTTTTGCCATTTATACAAATGCATGCAATGCAGTGCTGAGTACATCAGCTCACATGCTCTGCAGACTTGATTAATCAAGTCTGCTCTGACAGGCTGGAAATCCCCCGTCAGAGCAGACAAAGTTATGTGTATAAATGCCTGTTGTGTCTTTTTGTACTCCAAACACATACTTAACTAGAGTCAGTTTCTCACACAAGTTGCAAGACTCAGAATTGGTGTAAACTCCCTAAGTACTACAAAGAATGGGAGTTTGTATACTCTGTTTTTACATTGGATGCCAGCAGTACATCTCCCTTGTACTGGTATATTTGTTCCTTGGTAACCACATGTTTTGATGTTTGTTAGACTCGCTTTCAGTATCAGTTTTAATTTTCTAGTCATGCTTTGGTAAAATATTAACCTGAGTTTCAGTTTCCAATTTAAAAGAAACCAGTGTTCCTTGTATTTCCACTAGCAACAGTCAGTCTCTCTCATTGATTTTGCTTGATTCAACCATATCTGTCAAGGGTGAATGTCAAGGGCAATAGGCCGTACAGGAGGGACAGGATAGGGAAGGAAAGGTGGGGGTGTGGCACTCTACATTAAAGAGGAATACCCATCCTCGTCAATTAACAAAGAATGAGAGGAAGGGCACTCTAAAGTGCTTTGGGTTAGAATACAAGGCAGTCGAGGGGAAAGAGACTTAACAGTGGGGGTCTACTACAGACCACCCAACCAAGTGGAAGAGCTAGATCAGGAATTCTTAGGTCAGCTCAGGGAGGTAGTGAAGTCAAAGGATGTGGTGGTAGTCATGGGGGACCTGAACTTCCCGGACATCTGCTGGGAAGAGCAGTCAGCCAGAACTGACCGTTCACGTAGGTTCTTAGCCAGAATGCAGGACCTCCATCTAACCCAGGAGGTGCACAGCCCCACCAGGGGAGACGCCTTGTTGGACTTGGTGCTGGCCACGGGAGACGACCTGGTGAGGGGGCTGCAGGTGCTCGACCACCTGGGTGACAGTGATCATTGCCTGCTGGAATTCACCATCCAGTGCAAGGTGGTAAAGGCCTGCAGCAAGGCAGCAGCCCTACATTTCAGGAGGGAGGACTTCAATGAGCTAAGGAGAACAGTCAGGAAAGCACTGAGGTCCCGGAGCGGAGGGGAGCCAGGTGTCCAAGGAGAGTGGTTGCTTCTTAAGGAGATGATCCTCCAAGCCCAAAGGGAGGTAATCCCAACACGGATCAAAGGGAGCAGGAGGGCACATAAAAGCATGTGAGGAATGTCTCCTAGCAAAAAGGGAGGTGTATACCCAATGGAAAGGAGTGGCCATCACCAGGGATGACTATACTGCAGCTGCTCGGGAATGTAGGGGGACAGTCAGGAAGGTCAAGGCAGAGACGGAACTGGGACTGGCTTCCTACATTAAAGGACAACAAGAAGTCCTTTTTAAATACATAGGGGGTAAAAAGAAGGTTCTGGGTAATGTGGGGCCCCTGCAGGACATGTTAGGAAATTTGGTCGTCACACCAGACGACAAAGCCAACATATTTAACGATCTTTTTGCCTCCATTTTCCTAAGCAGGGACCGAAACAGTCACCCCCCCTGCTGGGCCCCCCTCAGGCCCCAGGGGAGGCACACCTAGGCCAAGGGTTAGTGAGGAACTAGTTAGGGAACTTCTGGAGTGACTGGATGTATTCAAGTCAGCCGGTCCAGACAATCTCCACCCTAGAGTACTAAGGGAATTGGCTGAGGTCATTGCAGGACCCCTGGCACGGCTTTACGAGCACTTGTGGTGCTCTGGTGTGGTGCCAGAGGACTGGAAGAGGGCCAACGTGGTTCCCATCTTCAAAAAGGGGAAAAAGGAGGACCTGGGAAACTATAGGCCAGTTAGTCTTACTTCGATCCTAGTCAAGCTGTTAGAGACACATCCATGAGGGGCCAGCAAGGAATTTCATGCTTGGGGCAACCAACACGGGTTCATCAGTGGCAGGTCCTGTCAGACTAACCTGGTGGCCTTCTATGATCAGATCACCAAATCCTTAGATGCAGGGGTAGCAGTGGACAGTCTTCATGGACTTTCAGAATACCTTTGACACTGTCTCTCACCCTGTTCTCATTAAGAAACTGGGGGACTGTGGTGTTGACACCCACACAGTCAATTGAGTCGCCAACTGACTGGAGGGCCGCACCCAGAGAGTGGTGGTGGATGGGTCATTTTTGACCTGATGGGATGTGGGCAGTGGGGTTCCGCAGGGCTTGGGACTCGGTTCCGCGCTGTTCAACATCTTCATCAGTGACTTGGACGAGGGTGTAAAAAGCACCTGGTTCAAATTTGCTGATGACACTAAGATGTGGGGGGATGTGGGCACGCTAGAAGGGAGAAATAGGCTGCAATCGGACCTCGACAGGTTACAAGGATGGGCAGATGAGAATAGGATGGGATTCAACACCGACAAGTGCAAAGTGATGTACCTGGGGAAGAACAACTGGCACCATACCTACATGCTGGGGAACTCCCTTCTCGTCAGTACAGAGGTGGAAAAGGATCTTGGAGTCATCGTTGACTCCCAAGATGAATATGGGCCGGCAGTGTGGGGATGCAGTCAGGAAGGCCAACCGTACCCTGTCATGCATCCACAGATGCATCTCGAGCAGGTCCAAGGAGGTGATACTCCCCCTCTTTGCAGCACTGGTCAGGCCTCAGCTGGAGTACTGTGTCCAGTTCTGGGAACCGCACTTCAAGAGGGATGTGAACAACATGGAGAGGGTCCAGAGGAGGGCCACTCGCATGATCAGGAGGCAGCAGGGCAGGCCTTATGAGGAGAGGCTCAGGGACCTGAACCTGTTCAGCCTCCACAAGAGAAGGCTGAGGGGGGATCTAGTGGCCTGTTACAAACTAGTCAGGGGGGATCAGCAGGCACTGGGGAAGTCCCTGTTCCCCCAAGCACTGCCAGGAGTGACCAGGAATAATGGTCACAAGCTGGCAGAGGGTAGATTTAGGCTAGATATCAGGAGGCGCTACTTTACCGTCAGGGCCGCTAGGGTCTGGAACCAAATTCCAAGAGAAGTGGTGCTGGCTCCTACCCTGGGGGTCTTTAAGAGGAGGTTAGATGAACACCTTGCTGGGGTCGTTTGACCCCAGTTCTCTTTCCTGCCATGGCAGGGGGTCAGACAAGTTGATCTACTCAGGTCCCTTCCAACCCTAGTAACAATGAAACTATCTATAAAAAACACCTTCTCCACTTTTTGCTCAACTGTATACACTTGAGGTTTTTGTTTGGTATCTATAGCACCTGGGAAAATAATCCCTGTTGTTAAAGTTAAAAAGAGCTTTCCTTATCAATGGAAAATTCCACCCTGCGAGGTGGCTCCTTCCCAACAGAAAATTCTACCCTACTGCATGGACAACACCTTTTGGTGCATTCAGCTGTGCAGCGGACCTTCACAGTTTCTACTGCCTTCTGCTGCCCTGTACGTTTGGATAGTCTTTTCTAGGGATGAGTCTCACTCATGGGGTAGACTTTCTTGTAATGCAGTGTTTGCAATACCACAAATAATCAGAGGTTCTGTCAAGTTTCCAAAAGCATGGTTATTATTCGTCTCTTTAGTTCCATAACATACGGATCTATACTTTCTCCTGTTGTTAGTCTGCACAAGAAAAATGTGTGTCTTTCAAGAGTGATTGTTTTTCAGCATGCAGTCTCCTTAGGTTGGACAGTGTTACACGTAACTAACGGCCTTCTTTGAAGATGCAAGTAGAGCCAGGGCTCCCTTACAGGATGCAAAAAGACTGAGGATTTGACTTTGTCATTTTTATCTCTGTCCCTGTGGCTGAGAAGCACCACTCAAACCTTTATCTGAATGCCCTTTAATTCTCTGCTTCATTGCCTGGCATCACTAACTGTCCTTTTACTTAGACTATAACTGTGCTGGAAGACCACTTACATTGGTACTTATCCTTCTACATGGCTGTGTGGCTCCACTTGCTCTCAAGTGTCCAACTTCTCTTTCAGTTTGAAAATTAAATTCTTTCATGTTTAGCCTGGAAAAGAGAAGACTGAGATGGGGATTTGATTACAGTCTTCAAATACCTGAAGGCAATCGCAGAGAGGATGGAGATGGATTCTCTGTAGCCATAGAGGACAGGATTAGGAGCTGTGGCTTCAGTCTTCAGCAGGGGAAACTTAGGTTGGAAACTAGGAGGAACTTTCTAACTATTAAGGGTGGTGAAGCACTGGAACAGTCTACCTAGAGAAGCTGTGGAATATCTATCCTTGGAAGTTTTCAAGACCAGGTTAGACCGACATTTAGCTAGGATGATTTAGTTAGAGATGATCCTGCCTTGAGCAGGGGGCTGGACTACATGACCTTGTGAGGTCCCTTCCAGCCCTACTTTCCTATGGTTCTTAGTTTTTTCTTAGACTCCTGACACCATGTAGTGATCACCAGGTTTAGTAAACACGGGTATACATGCGTGAGAAGAATTAAACAATAAACTTTATTTATGGAGCAGTAGACAAGCCCCTGCAGTTCCTTAGTCTCTTTAACTAACTAGCTGCTCTCTAACTGAGGGACCATCTCCAATATCCAACTCTCTGCCATTCTCCTGTTAGGGAGGGTTTCAAAATTATAACTTCTATCGTACCAGATTTCCTTATTTCTACTGGAAATACCTAAATACATCCTAGATCACATTTGCCTTTTTCATGGTTGCATTATGTTGGCAGGCCAATCATTTTGTGACCATCTAGTTCAGGGCTCTTCAACTGGTGGTCCACAGGCAGTGTGTGGCTAACAAGGAGTTAATTTGCAGTCCCTGAGCTCCTGTCCAGCCACTGCTGCCCACCATTGATTGGGCACTAGGCTCTTCCTCTCTCCTCTGCCTTCTGCTTCTAGAACTCGGAATTCCACTCAGAACTCCGGGATGGAGATTACTTGGTTCCCCTGCCTGGACTGCATTAAGTTCTTTAAGTTTTCCTTTCACAGGTGTTGTGGTAATTTCCATTTTCATACAGTCATTCCATTATCTATTCTGTTTTTGTCCTCATGATCAACCTTGTTGTCCTCATTGAAAAATAGCAAATTGATTACAATGACTATTTAAATCATAATTTAAATCAGCAAGCAAGCAGGAAATTTTAATTTAAATGACTGATTCTTCCTTCCAGTGTTAGTTACCTTTCTAAACAAGGGTTGATTCTCACTGATATGCTGTGATGTATAGCAAATTTAACATAGGGATTAAGCTTGGGATCTCTCTATACTATCCTGTAGACTGCAATGTGGACCTACCCATAGCCTTAAAATATAGTATTTTCCCTAACCTGGAGCAGACTCTATATCTGATTATATTTATTTAAGCAATTATATATTTAAACAGTTATCTATTCAGTTTTAATTTTCGTGTTTTTATTATGTTGGGAAATGGTAACTGGTTCCATTCCTTCTTACTAAATAACTATTTTAACTTGGTATATTTACATGGAAGATGGACAAAAATACGTAAACCAGTAGTTTTTCAGTTAACAATATCAGCCTTAGTGCTGGACACATTAGGAAACAAACAAAGCATGGCTGCTGCAGAACTAATTGATTTCTCAAAGAAAGGAAGAATTATCTTTATCTATGCTTAATAAAGTGCTCTCTTGTCAGTTGAGATTTTGAACTAATATATCTCATATTCAGAGACAGAAACAAAATTCAACTCTTTCAACTCTCAGTGAATATCATTTAACTTAGCTAACTGAATAGACTGATATCAGGAAAATATACTCTGCACCTCCAGAAGAAACTAATGTTATCAGAAACTGAACACTTTAACAACATAGGGTTAGAAAGTAACTTTCATCATTTCAGTGGTTTGACTTTCCTTAAAACTTTTAATAGCAAACGTATACTACTTAATATTACCTATCATTTAATCTAAATGATTGTAATGCATTATGGTAAGTGTAGATTTCATTGTATCACAATTTCAAATTTAGTTTTAATTTGATTTATTCTTACAAAGAAAATGGATTTGAATTAAAAAAAACATAACACAAAACTGAATATTATTAAGAAGTCAATACTTTTTGTCTAAAGGCTTCAAAGAATGCTAGCGATTTTAATTGTTCAACAGAATTTTAAATGAAACATATAAAATTACTTTGGGACAAATTGAATCTTATATTCTTTTATGAGTAGTTCTTAGAAAACTGCTTATTTGTTTACACATTACCCAAAACACGTAAACTAATGTTATTTTCCTTTCCCCTAGTACTGGATAATGACTGAGTTCTGTACAGTTACAGAGTACAACTCTAGTTGTGATGAACTATGATGTGTGGGAGGTCTGGGGCAGAATCCTATTTCAGTTTGTGTGCCAAAATAGCACATATGATAGTCAGCTCTGTAGATGCCATTTTTTGTCTCTTATAAACAGTTTGAGATCCTACTTTCCTATGCACTCTGCACACACAAGCATCTGTAAAAATGCACAGTAGACTGATACGGCCAAGCAGGTATACTACTCTGTGTGTACATCTACATGTACTATTAAGGTGAAGCAATACACTCTGGCACTTATTATGCTAGACTTTATTGCTCCTGGGTGCTGCATCTACACATGCACCTGGGAATGTAGCATGTTAAGTCGGACTGGAGCAGGCCTGGCTTGCAAGGAACCAAGGGGGTCAGCCTGCCAGCCTGGGGGTGCTCTGACTTGACTCAACATGCTGCAGAGGGGCTGGCTGAGGCACAAGGGTACTTCAGTGCAGTGGTAGTCAGGAGGCAGCCCCTACACTGAAGCACCCTTGTTTCCTAGCCAGCTGTGTCAGTGTCTACATGCACGCTGCTGCAGAGTAACGAATTCTGCAGCAGGGGAGTACTTGTACATATATGCACTACCCTCTTGTGGAGTTAATTCCCCTAATAGGGCTGCATGTGTAGATGTGAGATGTTTACTGTGGAGCTGATTAGTGTATTCTGCAGTAAACGTCTTATGTAGACACACCCTATATATATGTACCTGGTTAAGGTTAGGACCTGAAACTGTAGCTGGGCAAAAGCCCATGACTCATGGGAAGGGATTCCCTCCCATATTTTAGCCCAGTGTTCTAGTGGTTAGGACCCTTATTCAGGATGCAGAAGATGTGGGTTCTAAGGCTGTCTCACCCAGATGGAATTTGAACATGCATGTTTTTGACTTCTAACCAGGAGGCCAAAGGGTAGGCTTTATGTATATTTATTTTCAGCACTAACCACTACTGGGCTAAAAATCACACAGGAGAGCCCGCCATCTCCAGAATCTAACCTGTCTTAGGTGTAAGTTTTTGCCTGTCTAACACCCGGTAGGCATGGATTTTGACCAGCTATAATCTCAGTTATGCTCAGATATACATGTCATGTTATGCTCAGATATCCATGAACTGCAGACCTACCTAGTTAGAGTGCAGCCAGCTGCCCATGCCTGATAGCCACATAGACATTTGAATGTCTGCACTGCCCATGGAATAGGATCCCTAACTATACACAAGTGCCAACAAGGGCAATTATGTGCCTAGGTAAGTGCCATTTGGGCACAGAAAGTGAAATAGGATTCTGTCCCTAGTGTCATCTTCCATTACCAGTAGAAAGGGAGGAAGAATTTTAGCAAATGACTATAAGTGGCCATGAAGGTATTTTAATGTAGATTAAGCCACTAGTATTTGTGAGTTTTAGGTTTAACACATTTTTTCTTCTGGGTTTCTTCTTGCTGCTTTATTTAACAAAGGTAGGGGGGGAGCCTATGAAGGCTGACTGTGTGGATGGCAGATAAAAGATAAGGGCACACACATAGAAAAAATACTGGGTATTCCTCAGATATGCGAATCATAATTGCAGAAGTTTCAGTACTGTGCTTTCTTGAGGGTTACACAATTGCTTTTATACTGGCCTTATTTTTGGCTCTCATTTTCTTGTCTGTGTTTGCACTGTGATTAGTCCTGACACCATGCCATCCTAAGTGGTCTACAAAATTTGATTATATACATTGGCTGTTTGTACTTTCTATCCCTGTAGCATATAATCAGGATTTACCCGGTAAATATTTTAACAACAGGAACACTTACTCTTCCTTGGTTTCATCTTATATTTATTAAGTTACTTTATCTTAACAGACATTCCATTTACTATCACTCAGTCTATGATGTGAGTGAAATAAAAAGGACAAAAACACTTATATAAAGCTAACTGTCTTACTGTTCACAAAACAGAAGTATTATTAAAATAGATTAATAAATAAATCAGTAATAAATAATTGTTCTTATATTCACTTTTGGATTTCATATAGGTCAACGTTCTTTTTATTAATTTATAATTTCCCTTTTTCATATTTCTCCATGAACAAGAAAGAATTTCATGAAATAAAACGTGGTATAGTGATTCCTAGGTAGTATAGTATTTCAGAAATATAAATAGTATATTTATAAATATAAATAATATAAAGTGTGTATGTGTGTGTATTTATATACTCCCAGAGAATCAATACACAGGTTACAAGCCTATGGGCTTTCAAGAACCTAATCCAATGTGAAAGGTCTCCCCATATTGAAAAATATTTTCAAAGGGTGGGATGTTCACTGCCCCATCTCCATTGTGGGCCTTGAGCCAGTCAGCACAGCTGGAGAAGTAGACATTATGGGTAGAAGATGGGGTGTTGGTTGATGGGGTGTTGCATTGACTCAGTGCAAGCCACTGAGAAATTCTGTCAGCAAAACTGCCTAAGATTTAAAATCTGTTCTCCCCTAGTAGGTGCCTAGAGAAATGAGAGTACAAAAACTATGTGCCTTCCTGTGATACACTTGTAAACATGTCCTTAGCTCTCCAGTGCCTAAGTTCCTCTTAAATGGCTACGTAGATTATGGTGCTTTGGTTTTCCAGTTTATGGGGGGAAACCCCCAAGAGTCCAAATAAAGCCAAGCTGAAGTGAAATGATTTTTGCTTTCATTGTCTAGCTCAACTTCTTTGTGCCTTCTCCAGCAAGGAGTTCTTTTGGCCTGTAGGGCAGAGATTACTGATCACCAGGAATCCGGGTTTTCTGTTTGCTGTGGAAAAATGCGGATTTTTCTCCTTTAAAGGAGAAAAACGCAGATTCCTTTAAAGGCAAAAACCCTTGGAAACTGTGGGTTTCCCCTTGCAGGCTGGCAGAGTTCCAGCCTACAAAGGGCTGCTTGGGGCCGGGAAGAGTGGGGCACAAGGGCACCACGAGAATGCTTGCGCACATCCACATGCACGTAGCAGCCAGGCAGTGGCAGAGAGCAGCTCCAGCAGCTCTTTGCAGATAAGTTCGTAGGGGCAAAGGAGGGGCACATGCGATGTGGCAGGTCAGTGGGGTGGGGTACAGGTGATGTGTGAGTGAGTGGGGGCAACATGTGCCTCCCAAGATTTCTATGCCTATAGCGGGGTGTGGGGCTGCAGTCAGGCCAGACCAGTTCTGGGCAGCAGGCACCTCTGCAGCCCAATAAGCGGGACCCAGTGCAGGAGGGAGCATTGTGCCACCATAGCCTCCAAGGTGAGGTGCAGTAGCATGGAGTGGGCACATTGATGGTGGGTGGGCAGGGGGTACCTGACTTTGGTGCCTGTGGTGGTGCAGAGTGCTCTCCTGTGCTGGGTCCCAGCTGGTGGACCATGGAGGTGAAAAAACACAGATTTGGGGGGTTTTAATTAGAAATCTGCAATTTTTATCAGAGAATTTGTGATTTTTAAACAGAGAAAACCAGGGTCTCTGCTGATCGCTAGCCTGGGTGCTTCATTTGGCACTCAGGTTACAAGCCACAATTGTGCATCCTAAATATTGGGGCAGCATCCAGTCCTAAACCCAAGACTGCCCTGTTCCACTGTTTCCCAGTCCCACTGCTATGCTGTTTCTCTCTGGTTTGGCCCTCTAGACTGCTTTTTTCAAGCAGTCCTCTGCCAAGCCTTGCTCAGGCTCCTTCTCTTTTTCCCTCCTCACAGGGAATAACCATCTAACTCAGGGGTTGGTAGCCTACAGTGTGTAGGCCAGATCTGTCCCGCAGAACCACTGGATCCAACCCACAGATATGAGGCTTTGGCAGCATTCGGTGGTAGCAGGCTTCGGCTGAAAGACCAGTGTCAGTGGCCGGATCCGAGTTGCTACCTGCCTGCCTTTGACCTGGGGTGGGCCATTCTGGCCTGCAGCCAGGAAAGGCTGCCTACCTGTGATCTAGACCTCCCTCAAGCTTTGGTTGTGTGTCCACACTGCTGTTCCTTTTGGCCTTTCCTACTACTGTAAAATTGCTTCCTTTGAACAGAACTGGGCCTCAATCAACTAGTCAGTCACATGATTTGAGAAGAGAGGTAGTTAGCTGTATTCATTTGAAGCAAAGCAGGATAGCACCTTAAGATTAACTTATTCAGAAAGACATATGCTTTCATAAGCTACAACCTACTTGGTCAGGTACTACAAATGGTCTTCCATAGTGTTTATTGTATGTGATGAACTAGGCTATAGCCTGTGAAAGCTTATGCCTTTCAGAATTAATTAGTCATCAAGGTGCTGCCCTGCTCTACTTCCTATATGATTTGAGAAAGAAATCTCAGGTACCAGACATATCTCAGGTCCTTGTCCACCTAAATACTCACTATATGGCAACTCCTGGAAAGCTTTTTCCCAAGGTTTGTGTGTATAGTTTGCACCCCCAAGTGGTGGTGATGCTGAATTGAGCCACTGAGATCAAGTCTGCCTTCCTACAGCAGGTACAATTAGGTTTACTGTAGTGTGGACTAAAGGATTAGATGTGTAAGATATTAGATAAAACACATGATATTATGTGCTGTGCAAATCCAGTAATTTACCCTTGTTCAAAAATAGATGCCTCAGCAAATCATCTTATGAACTGAAGAAATGCATAATCAAAGGCCTAGAATAAAGCAACTATTCCGTCTGAGCCCATGATCTCATGGGTCTTTCAAGTAAGCAGAGTCTGGCCCTGCTCCCCCTAATGTCTCTAAAACTAAGCTAATGAATGATATACCTAGTCAATATTTTAACAGAAATCAAAAGGGTCAAATGTGCTGGGCAAACATGTTATACTTACTGTTTTTCATTTGTACAGAATAAGATTCTATACAGATACTTAACTAAAAGGGTTGTTCATATTTTATCACTTCATACCTTATTTTTCACATGCTGTCCCATTATCACAGGGACATCTTTCAGGATACCATATATGTGTTAATCAGTCAGAATTTTGTTATAACTGCATAATGTTTGATAAAGACTTATTGCTAGGCCAAGGAAAATTTGCATTTTGGGATCAAATAGTTCAGTGGAATTGAGTATTTAAGAATACCAAAAATTGGCTGAAGTGAAGAGAAAAGTTGAATGAGTATAGGGCAGCAGGGCTAGGTCCAGTAGCAGCGTCAGGTAGAAAGAGCCACTGCCACTGGAGCTGCTGGGAAGTGAGTCTGGCTGCTGTGCAGCCCTGCTGCAAACCTGTGGGCAGTGGGACTGGTTGCATGCGCCACAGCCCATGCACCTGGGTTGGGTGGGGCTGAGGGACCTGCCATGGGCAGGATGAAATCCCTTGGGGGCCCAGATTCAGCCCGCAGGCCATATTTTGCCAACATCTGACCTAGATCATTAGAAATTGATGAGATTTAAATAAGAATCAAGCACTTAGTGTTTTTGAGGATCTGGGCTTATATTACCGGAAAAAATGCACACTGAGAAAGATGAACATTACTGCTTAGTCAGAAGTGGACAGTAGTGATACTGAGAAGCATTTTTTTACTAAGGTACAGTATATATAAGAGGGAGCCTAGGGCTCCTGTTACTTTTAGATGGAAAGAGCAGTAGGGAGAGCCTCAGGAGGAGAATGCTCATTATGAGCTGCCAGAGAGCAGGTGCCTGGGGATTTACCTGCTATGAGCACCTATTGCAGAGCTAGCTGCTCTGCAGCAGTACAATAGGCTAGAGCCCTGCATGGAGGTAAACTGCTATTACATCAGTTACCAGCAGCAGTAAACTATTCTGGAGTTAAGCTAAAATGGGAAACACCTGCAGCCAACCCAAGCCATCATCTGACTGGAAAGGGGCAGGGCCTGTGAGGTATATAAACCCACATCCAGCACCTGTCCAATCTGGCTCCAGAATGGATAGGTGCTGGATGACTGGTTGGGGCCCTGCCAAGCTTGAGTACTGCAAGTTAGGTTCTGAGGCTTGACCGAGGACTGAACCCTGGAAAGAAAACATTTAGGAGGCAGTAAAGCAGGCTTACTGTTTGTGTTAGAGCCAGAGTGCCTATATTGTTTTGGTTTTTTTTGGCTTGAGTTTTAATTGGCAGTCTGGGTTGGGACTAGCAGGGATATAAGAAATCACACTGTGCCAGAGGCATGTAAAGCTCGATTCTGCTGAGGGCAGAGTGCAAACAGCAATACAGCCCAAGAGGGACAGAGCTGACAGCCAAAGGCCTATAGCCTGAGAGAGGCAGAGACTGACTAGGGCATAGAGGCTCAGTGAAACATGAACTGAGACTGGCCTCCCCTACAGCTGCGCCTATACCTCACAGATTTTGCCAGAGACTGTGAATAGCCCATAAGCAACAGGTGCCCTGGGGCATATGAGGGCCACAAGGGCTTACTCACCTAATAGGAAGGATTGCTTGGGATCAGCAGGTCTGAGAGAGGAATCCATTGGTAGGAAGATAGATGTAGAAAAAGAGGCTGTTACGGGTCTTAGAGTGAGCCTTGATCTATTAAGAATATTAAGGTGTGGCAGGTGGAAGCAAAGGGAGGGTACCCTGCAGCCACCAGGGGCATCACAGCCATCCCTAGAGAGTGACCCTGCTACAGTGTACAATTGTTGGGAGTATTTTGCTACCTCAAACTTGCTCTCAACCTTTCCAGTTTTATTCTGAAAATATGATAACCTTAACCATCAATAATGGAACAATTGTTTTTTCTGAAGAACTAAATAAACTAAAGGGACAAAGTAACACTTAAAAGGATGATGGCTCATCAGAAGATGCTCAGATACCTGCCGGCTGCCATGCTTAGCTCAACTTTGTCTGGAAAAGCTGAAAGTGTTTTTACATGTTTCATACACCACTATAGTGCCATGCTTTACTCCAGGGATGACTTCATTTCAGCTGTGTGGAGATGATTACTACTTGTAGTCTTCTAAGTGTCATTTTTATTCTCCAAGTAAAGAAACACTTATTACAGGTATTGATTAAAACTTGGGGCCATAAAGGTTTTGAGGGACCTTTCCTAAAGGAGGATGTCCTAAAGGAGGGTGTCAGAACTCCATAAGAAAGCCAAGGGGACCCTCTGGATTTAGTAGTAATCTTCTTCCCCACACATCTTTAATAAAAATCATTATTATAGTCTATATTTGTATATGCCAGGCACTGTGTAAAAATAAACAAAAATACTGTATTACAAATAAAAATATGAAAGATGACTAGAGAAATTTCCAAGGGTGAATCCTGTCCCCATCTCCATGACTGTTTGCCACTGAATAAGCAGAAAAACCAGGGCAAGCCAGCATGTAGGAAACAGGCTGTGCAGACTTCATGCATGATGCATGGTTCCCTTTGGGGTGGACATCTGATGTGAAGGACAAGCTAAGAGAAATTTAACTTGTGACTATGCAGAGCATCCCCCTCCAAACAGAAATGGGGGTGTTACTGGAGCACTTGCACCTCTGCTTGGGGTTCATGGGGATGGTTTCATTTTCCCCTGCACTAAATCCAGTCATCCAGAGAACCACTGCTGTGACAAGATCATTACTATGCTCATAACCATGCTGCCTATACATCATTATATGGCAAATGCCACCACACAGATTTAGTTATAGAAAGGTTCCTTATTGGTCTGCATTCAGTATTTTCACCTTTAACAGAGGTGGAGAGAGAAAGGAGGACTGGAGTACAGTTGAGTGAGGGCAGGAGGAACAGTCACTAATTTTCCTTCCTCCTTTACTTATGGGATCTTTTTGAAAAATTGTGTGCACTTGACAATTTGATGCTACATAGCAAAGCAGTAGTCAATCATTTATAACTTTGGGTTGAGCTTAAAACAAGATGCTAATGTTAAAAATAATGTTCCTTTTCATGGCGCACATGTATGCAAGTGAAAGCCCATGGAAAAACAGTCCAAAAATTATATCCCCAATCATGTATTGCTGATGCAATACCACAGTGATGGTTTTTGTTTGTTAAATAAGGGCACATCATAAGCCCTTGTAAAACCCTGCAAAACATATTTAAAATAACAACTGGTTGAAGAGGGACTGTGCCAAATAAAAAATAGAATAAACCAGGTTGAGAATAACATACCACTGGTAAAAGTCATGTCAAAGCACTATTTGCTGGGTTGGAGCGGATTACACAGCATGAGGGCTAGCTAGCTGCTATCCCCATCTTGAATCAGCTAGTAGAGCCATTGTTTTCCAGTCAGGTGCACAGGAGAAACCACAACTATCCTCAGGTAAGAATGCTAAGAAACAAATAAGGCAGGAAGGGGGCCCCCACCCCAGGGTCCTGACACCTCTGGAGGTTGGTTTTATTTTTTCTTTTTAATAATATATTTTGTGTTCCAGGTCAAATTAGCGAAATCAGTTCCAAATCGTATCGATTGAGCAGAACTCAATTGATCCAAAAACCATATTGATGGCGCAGGCAGAACTCAATCCTAAACACATACCTACAACCCGGGAGCATCCTCAGACTCAGGCTCTCACCCTGGGACTTCAGGTGCTCCCAGATCCATTGGCAGGCATCCTACCTGCAGGCCCAAGCCTGGAGGTCTTGGGATTTGGACACCCCATGAGAGGCCTGTTGGATCCTGAAGGTCTATTTACCAGATCACCCACTAGAGCCACCATCCCACCTCGCCCTGCCAGGGTCAGGGGACCCAGAAATGGCCTCCGCTCCTGTCCCTGCACTGCATCATTCCTTATATGCCTTCCTGGGCCGGAAGAGTGGCTGCTCTCTACTGTGTTGGGGACCAAAGAGGCTGTAAATCGAGATCAACCGGCTGTTTACTCGCGCTGTCTCGCCAGCACTGCCGAGAGCCGCCTTTTGTGTGCTGTCGCGAGCAGCCGCCCAGGTCCCTCCCTCCCCGCAGCGCACTTGATCCGGGAGCCGGCAGGTCCGGGTTACACCGACCAGGGCAGAGGCGGCAGCTGAGCAAGAGGCAGGGGAAGGAGACTTACCAGGGTGCGGCTTCGGAAACCTGCGCGCAACAACAAAGTCCGGCATCCTGGATTTGTTGGGGGGGCGGATTATTTTCCCGAGAGACAGGCTCGCATGAATGATTTAACCGGCAGCCCGGGGCGGGTCAATCTCGAGCTCGTCCTGGCGGGGGAGCCAAACACTCTGGATTGGTAGCCGGGAAGGGTTTTTGTTGCTGCTGCCGGCTTTATTGTTGGGCAAATCGCAGGCGATGGTGGCCGCAGCGCAGGCCGCCCTCTCTCCTCACTCCTGCCCCGGGCGTGCCCGCTGAGCCCCCGCCATGGTGAGGGGAGGGGGCCGGGCCGGGCCGGGCGGGGCGGGTTCCGTCTGGCTGCGTGTCTGCATCTCTCCCCCTCTGTCTCCTCCGTGCAGAGCTCGGGAAACGCTTCCTACCGCTGCTCTATGTCTTCCTCCGCGGACTTCTCCGATGAGGACGATTTCAGCCAGAAATCCGGCTCCGTGTCGCCGGCGCCGGGGGACACGCTGCCCTGGAACCTGCCGCGGCACGAGCGCTCCAAGCGCAAGATCCAGGGCGGCTCCGTGCTGGACCCCGCCGAGAGAGCCGTGCTCAGGATCGCCGGTGAGTGCGGCCCGGCCGACATGCATGTGCGCGGGGCGGGGCCGCGGGCACGGGCGCTGCTCGGCCCTGCCTTGCGGCCGGGGATGCCCGCGAGCCGCGGCGCCCCTAGCCTGCGGGCGCGGGGAGCCGCGGGGGTGGGGATGGGGGCGGCGGCGCGTTGCTCAGCCCAGGGGAGAGCCACTGCCCCTGCCCCGCCCGGGGCTCTGTGCGGCCGCTGCCCGGAGGAGCGGGGAGGCCGCGCCCAGAGGGGCACGGAGGACACCTGTCCCACAGGGGCGGGACCCCGCTGCAGCCGCCTCCCGGGCCTGCGGCGGGGCCGGGGCGTGGAGCGGGTCCAGCACAGCGGGGGGCCGGGGCCGGGGCCGGGGCCGGGGGGGAGGCTGCGGGGGCGGGGGGCAGCGCACATGCTCGCAGCGCCCGGCGGGGTCGGGGCGGTCCCTCTGCCGGGCGCAGCAGCCGGCGGCTCCTCCCCGCGCCCCGCCTGCCCGGCTGCCTCCCTCCCTAGCTCCTGGCGCTCGCCCGCCCGCCCGCAGCGCGGCGGAGCTTGCAGCCATGGCCGGGTACCTCTCCCCCGGGGCTTACTTCCACAACGAGGAGCAGGAGTACCTGCAGGCCTACGAGGATGTCCTGGAGCGATACAAAGGTACCGCGCAGGAGCTGCCGCGTGCAGGCGCCGGCCAGGGCACGGGCAGGGCGGGCGCAGGTGCCGTGCTGGGCAGGGCAGGGCAGGGCAGAGGGACCAGGCGGGGGGCGACCCTGGGGCTCGGCTCTGCTGCCTGACGTTTGGCCAAGGTGGCAACCGCTCCGTTGCTTTTTGCAGTGGCTTTCCTGATGAATCGGGGAGAAACGCTGCTTTATCTTTCCCCTAGAGACCTGGTGAAAAGAGGGAAAAAATGCCAGAACCGCCCCCCGCCCTTTTAAGACCCCACGTGTGCACAGGGCCCTTGGCTCCCGTGTATTTTTACCTCTCTGTGATGTAAGCATGACTTTGCTTCATGGACCATCGTGAGGCTTTCTTCATTCTGGATCTAAAGAACCATATGTAAAATAAGCTGGGTCTCATCCTACTAGACATGTAAATGGCTTTTTTTTCCCCCCTCTGTTCCTGGAAGCACGGAGGCGGCATGATGGGGCACATGATTGATTACTTTGTTTTTTTTCAGGGTATTTGTTGCAAGTCTCCCATCTTTCAAGCTAGAGCATATTACTCAGTCTCATTTTAATTGGCACAAAATAGAGAGCTACTCAAGCCTAAAATAGTCTTTTATTTGCATATTTCATGTTTGTTCGTTGGATCTTTGCAGTGTCTGGCAGCCGGGTGGCATAGAGCCCTTTCAGCTTCATGCCTGAAATCCTTGATTTTTGTGGTTTTAAGCGCTCCCTAGTGATACATTTCCAGAAAGTTGAAAGGGCTTAAACGAAGCAACTCAGGCTGACTTCAGTGGGAGTGGCATTGTTAAAACCTATCTAGCTCAATGTAGAAGTTATTTTATTTTGTTGTTGTTGTTTGCAGCAATTTTTCTTTTTTCTTTTTTTTTTTTAAAGAAAGGTATATTTAAGTAAAATGTTATTAATCCTGAGGATACTTTATACCTGTTTTGTTTGCAATTCATGTATCATTCTCAGCACTGACTAATGAGTCCTTTGTCTATAGCCCATTGTGCCAGTGCAGCTTATGAAACATAAGTACTATATCTGTACTCAAATGCATTAGTATATCTCAAATGAGAAACAGTTATGGTTCTTATTAAAGCCTCTTACAACAGCATGTTAGGTCCAGCATATTAGGACCATGTTAGGTCCATTCACTTTAACATTTTCAAATGATTAAAAGTGCCATGTTCACGTTTTGGGTTAGCTGTTGCAACATTTTAAAGTAAGAGGACTGTGCTCGTGTTTATAAAATGAACAGCATTGAGAGCTATAAATTTTATTTCTTTTTCACTGCTGTAATTTAAAATGTAGCTGCACAGATCTGAATTCAATTTGACTGAAGCATTACTTGGCGGTCAGACTCAGAAGCCTATCAGATTTCACTTTAGAATCAGTTTTATACCATTATTTTATGAACCCAAGAAAATGTATAATATATGCACGGTAACTGGGGGCATCTAACTCTCTTTATTTCAGGGGTCTAAATTAGGGTTGGTTCCTTAACTGTGGTTGGACTAATGTCTACTACTGCTGTTAGCTCCTGAGAGTAGTCCAGTAAGAGTCTTATTTTTAATATATTTGGTAAATATTGAAGTTTATGGCTTTGCCTGTGGGATCAGGGTAGAAAACACTTGAACTTCCAAAGAGAGAAAAATCTTTAAAATGTTTCTAAAAATACCAGTTTGGTTAGTTTTCCAGTTTTAGCTCATCAGTATAATGCACTTGCCTGCTTGAGGTGTACTGCATTCAGTCATTGGGGATAAAAGAGAAATGTTTTGGCTCGTTTTAACCATGAACCACTGGAAACCTGGAAAATGCATTATTTTCCGATGCGTTTTCAAGCCGGTTATGATTTCCCATCAGAGTCCCAGTAGCATGACTTCACTACAGTGCTTTTTATCCTGATGACTTGCTATGGGAGCTGATCTAATCAGAAAAGAATTGCTATAATATTTCCTTTGAAGAGGGAGTGCCCTTTTACTAAATTTTGAAAACAACTGCATTTGCTGGTTTTCTTAATCTAATACAAGATATATTATCTTTTGTGCTTTTTAAGGTGAAGGGTCTTAATCGCTTATTTTAATTCAGAGGCTTATCCTTGCTTGTGGAATGCCTTTACATTCATTTGGGGCATTATCAGGGTGCCAAATTATCTGCCCCCAGCTGTTGAATACTGTAACTAGCAGAGTCAGCTGTAGAAAATTCACTGCCTGTCTTGGAAAGCTCAGAAGCACATGATGCCGCATTATTAGGAAATATTGGCCATTTGATTTAGAAAAAGGAGGAATTAAAAATAAGCACTGTTAAAATGTAGTAACATGAAGTTTTAGCCTTCATTTTTTTTCTTGAGTCACAGGAGGACATGGATCTGCAAACCCTGACACACAAACAAGGACTTGATTGCTTTAACAAATGAAACCCAGATATCTTGTAGGTCTACAATTGCTGTCTGCTGACCATGTCTTTAGCTGTGACAGTAAATAATTGGGCAACTGTTTGCTAAATTTGAGATGGCACAGAGGAGCTGTTTACTATGGGAAAAAATAGTGTTCTGATTCACAGTCAGTTCAGTCGCTGACCATTTTTTCTTGATCCTTAAAAACTGATGCACAAAGAATTTTTAAATCATCTGCATGAAAAAAATCACATTACCACAGCTGATGCAGCAATCATATTGAATAAAGCTACTTATTCACAGGAAGAAAACAGCTTCTTTGTTAGTAGTTAATCTAGAAATGGTCGAAGGCAATGCCTTTGATAGTGGCGAGAAAACCTATTTGATGTGAAATCTACAACATATTTGTACCATGTTGCATCTTCCATTTTGCAAATACCGGTTAGCATAATTGTTAATAGTTATGGGCTTTAGCCTGTACGCTATTGATGATTTAAGTGGGAGTTCCATATGGAGCGAACTTGGGTGGGGGAGGAGAGATGAAGATAATTTAAAATTTTATCTTTCTTTTGTTTGTTTTTTAACAGAAAAACATTATTTTTCTTATACAATGCACCTGGATTTATCAGATACTATATTTTCCTATTAATAGGATGGATTGTTTCTTGCCAAAAAAGTAATTTGAATGCTGTCTGTGTTAAGTGCATTGATTTCAACAGGGTTGTTGTACTATAAAATTGGAGTAATAAAACCAAGAATCAGGCCCTACATTTGTAATCTGTCCAATGTTATTTGTTGCCTAGCTAGAATATTTTCAGTTGTTAATTCTAAATGCTGCTTTCATAAGAAATGAGGGGTTTTTTTTGTGTAGCTTTTGTAATTGTATAAGGAAAGTTTCTTCTTCCAGTGTCACTGTTGAGATGGTAGCTTCAAAACAGTTACTCTTTCTGTCTGCTCTGAAACAAAGGGAGGATTCTTAAATATTTTAAAATACGTTTCAATTTCACTAGAACATTCTCACAAAGCTGCATGTTATTTTAAGTACACAAAATACATGCAGCTTTCTGGGCCATGCAGACTCCAGGGCTACTTGCAGACATGGACACCTCCCTTCCCCCCAATGGTGCTTTAGTTTAAACTTGATGTGCTCCCACACTGAGCCCAGCGCATGCCCAAAATAGGCAGCATGTTAGCTGCACCTGGCTGTCCCTGTGGCTGTAGAGATCAGGTACGTGACTGGGACTTCTTTGGCGCTTTTATCTAATAGCTGGTTCAGTCAGCTTTAGGTTAAACCCCCAAAAGCCCTGTTGAAGTGTCCAAACTATATACATGCTGGTGCTTTTGGTAAAGTGTGTTCTCTTCTCCCCACCCCCCTGACTGTCAGTGCCCTAGAATGCTATGGGTTTGGGTGTATAAGCTGTATATTTGACAGAAAATTAATGCAGTCATGGCTTTCCACGCAGAAACTTGCAAACTTGGGGCCTGACATCTTCTGAAGGTGGAAGTATCAGGTCAGTAAGTTCTTATGACTTGATTACTTGAATTACTACTTCTTTGAAATCCTTGATGAATGGTTATATGGCAAATGGGCATCATTTCCATTTTAAACTTTAGAGTCTGTATAGGGGTGAAGACTTGGGATGGGGCAGAGAATAGCAGATTTTATTAAATAATTTTTTTTTAGTCTTTCTTCTGTTTCCTTTTATGAAAATGGCCAGAATACTTGATATGTTTTGTGGGAACAGCTCTGTGCTTATGCTCACAGAAACATAGGAGTTAGAAATGGAAAAGACTTATCAAGCCATCTGGCAGATTTTCATTGCCTGGGTCAGGATTGTATCTAATTTAATTTGTATTTACTAATGTCTTATTCACTGTAGCTTTTATTGATGATGGGTCAGAAGAAGCTGTTTGTGGGATCCACTGCACATGATATCATGATTAGTATTAAGGAAAATAGTTGCCAGTGGCTGGCACAGTCACTGTCTGCTGGTTGACTTCTGGAAATAACATCTTAGCCACGGAAGAGACTACAAGAGCAACTTCCAAATATTTTGTTGGAAGGCATCTGGTTTAATGTAGGATTTCTGGGTAACTAGACATGTTTCTCAAAGTCCAGGGATATCCTTCTCTACAGTTGGCCTTTTCCTGGGAAGAAAAGGAGCAGTCGCGCTTTTGAATCTGTGAATCCGTATCTTCATCCACTGCCTGCTGCTTGAAGGCACATGTACAATGAAAGACCTTGCCAAGTGCAACAAATGAGCACAAGCACATGTAACAAAATGGTCAAATGTGGTGTACAGACATGAGAAGAATTCACTTCTGTCATGAGCTAGGAGGAAAACAGGATTACCTACATTCCCCTCTATATGCTCCTAACACCTGTATCTCTTCATTAAGACAATGATTATAATGAACTCCTGTTATTTGGAACTTCAATCAATCACCTGCAAGGAGCAGGAAGAATATTTTTTTTTCCTTGCTGCATAATTGGTCAGATGTGGATGGGGTTCTTTGTTTTGTTTTTCTCTGAAACATCGGAAAGTGGCCACATGTAGATATGACACCCGATTCAATAATCTGTGGTTATGCAGCGAATCCTCTAGCTGGTTTGTCTTGTTTACTGTGTAGGTACAAACTTAACTCTGCAGTGGAGTTGAGAAGGAATTCCTCTCCAGGTCAGACTGGCGAGAACCTTGGAGACTTTTTCACTCTTCTGCTCTTAAGGACATAGATCACTTGGGCATATACCAGAGGTGGCCAAACTTGTGGCTCAGGAGCCACTTATGGCTCACCAGCACGGTATGTGTGGCTCACTGAAAACTGGCTCAAGCCAGCTCAGGTGTCGGGCTGCCAGGGTGGGGGCTGCAGCCACACTACTTACTTGGGGTTGCTCAGCCCCCCAGCCTGCTCTCTGGCTCTTGAACTTCTGCAGAGGATTGGATGAGGCTCCCAGGGTGAGTAACTGGCCACCCCTGGTGTATACTGTCTAATTACTTCTCTGAAGGCAGGGGTTTCAGGCATTGGTGGCACTTCAGGCAGTCTTGTTCTCTATAATGGTACATGACAGCTTAGCTTTCTCTGTCTAAATATAGTGTGCCCAAGAATGCATGAAATTTAGTGCTCCATGTTTGAGGCAGTCAGACAGTTACCTTATAGTCCTTTTGGTCTGTGTCACAATAGTTATGCTTTTTTAAGCATAACTTTTTAACAGTTACCATTGTTGCATGTTGCTTTGAGACCAATACTTGCACATGAACTTTTACAAGTTGAGAAATTTTTATACGCATTTTATCCAGATCATTTCATCCACAACATTCAAACCCTTCTCCCTTAATTCACATACATAGTTCCACTGAATTAAATGCAGTATCTCTACTTAGAACCAAATAGAGGTTAGAAGTGGTAAAATATTTCACCGTCTCCTCAGAGGGATCAGCCTCACAGTGGATTCACATTGGTTACCTGTGAGGTAAACTTCAATCTGTATTCTGTGCCTGGTCTTCCAGGCTGCTAAGATGAAGATATAATGACTTGATTTTTACCTTGAACACTTCATCATTATGTTGGGGATAGAAACTGTCACTAACTGAACTTGCATCATGGTTCACCAGCTGCCAGGACACACCATTGACCTTGATTCTGGGGTCAAATTGGGAGAACCTGGATGCAGGCTAATTCAGTGGGATGCTGTGTTGGCAGGACCTCAAGATTTGGCCTGCAGATTGTTTCTGAAGTCAGTCTGGGTAAGATGGTACAAATGATCTTCCCCTGTGACTTTAAAAGGCTTGTTATACCTGTTTGAAATTTTGGTAAATGACAATCATCAAATAGGTGAATATTTTGGCAACCAGTGATTCTGAGTAAGACTAGCAGCATTTCTTCCCTTTTAAAATATTTTTGGTATGTGAATTATGCTGGAGATCCTATAAGGATCTGCCTCATGGGTTTTCTGGTATTTCCTGATTTTTATCCAAGTTGGGAATAACATTAAAAAACAACATCAGAGCATTTCATTATGTCTTCCAATTACAGCTAAAATCAGAAGTTGTAGTAGCATGTTGTAAAGGGAAAATAAATTAACATACAATCATTATTTATCTTCAAATGTTTGTTTTGGGCTAAGATCAAAATTTGGTTGACAGTTTGAGATGGTTGTTATTATTTACTGTGAATTAGTTTACCAATTCCACAGTAATAATATTTTTTGTTTTGTAATCCAAATTATTTTCTTTCCATTTACACTGATTAAAACACATGCTTAAGTATTTACCCAAACTTCATTCCTTTTAAAGGGATTTAAGAGCATATGTTCAAGACTGCACACAGTTCTTTGCTGAACAGAAATGGGATCATGCTTAAAATTATGTTTAAGTGCTTTGCTGAATTGAGACCTAAATAAAGTTTTGTAAATGTCAGATATGAATGAAGCCTTATTGTTGCATGCCTGAAATGTTTCTTGAAAAGCATCATTAGAGGCTCCTCGATTAACAAAGCCTTGATTTTTCTGTAGTGGGTGAAAATATTCATGTACTGAAGGCTTGTAGTCAACCAGTCTTTGAAACAGGTGAAACAATGCTCACAAAGACTCTACAGTCAAATTTTGAAGGCCTTATTAATAGCCAGATCCTGCAAGTTAATCTGTGTAGGCGGACTTCTGTGCCTGTGCAGAGACCCGCTGAGTTCAGAAATCCACCCTTGCAGATCAGTTTGCAAGGTCTTAAGTTATTACTCAGTCCTCATTCAGGCAAACTGATTCAAGTTGCTTGTTCTCAGGACATTGGGATCTCACTTTAATCAAATGTTTCTAACTAGTGTTACTGTTAAAGTTTAGAATTTGTGTGGAAGTCAGTTTTCCAATAAGCAGCACATCTGTTTTTATCATGTTAGTGATATAAAGTACTAATGCAGTTTTCGTGTCATTGTAAATAAGTACTTTTAAAGGAAAACGAATATAAATTAATATATTATTAGTTAAATGCTTTTGACTTTTTTGAGTAGTGAAACTGTAAAATGAGCAGGATTAGGCACTTGAGGGGTTTTCAGTACCAGAGACTGAAATCTGCTCTTGATTGCGCTCATATGAACCTATTAAAGTTGATATGCTGTTTCTGACACGTTTAACAAGTTCAGTTCATAATTTATGTCAGGGCTGTTCAACTTGTAAGGGTCCTGGCTGCATGCTGTGTGGGCTGCACTAGTATGAGCCACAAGCCTTGAACCACATGTTACTTTTCCACAACCCTTTTCTCCCAGCTGCTCCCAGCATGGGGCAGACCCCCACTGCATTGTGTACATCATGGATGCTGTCTGTTTCCTCCCCCCATCTCCCCACCATTGCATGGTGCATAGGTGTTGAAGGAGAGATGGGAAGCCCTGGCTGCAGCAGCAGTCAGGGTGTTAGGGGAAGTGGTGGCTGCGTAGGAGCCCAGCAGCCTCACATTAATCCCTCATGGAGTTGCCAGTTGGACAACCTTAATTTATATGCAAAACTATATGTACTCTGTGTGCTATTATACTATAAACATTTGAGTAAGCAGTCAGCTACCCTGGGGTTTAATATTATAGTTGTGTTGGAAAAACCCCATCACTTTGGCCTGAGATTCAGGTAGTCAGTTATCTGCCAGCTATGACACTTTATACCACTTGTGTCTAAAATTAGTAGAGCTCCTGTATTTTAGGCATAGGCAGAAGTGTGTATGTTGCAGCTGAAAAAAGAGTAGCAGCCAAACTCCTCAAAACCTGTTTGAACTGTCCCTTCAAGAAATTGCATAGTAGCGTACAATAGAACAGAAAAGGCAGTGGAATTAAAGTGTTCCTAATTGCAGATTTTTGCTCTGCCTGATCCAGTTACAGTCTAAATATGCCTTGTGGTCTTTAACAAGCATCTCTGATATTTTGGATGGGCATTTTAAATAATGATTCATCCCATAAAATTGTACCTGATGAACTGTAGTGGGTCAAATGTGACTCCTGCTCTTACAGTTCATGTACAGGGAAAACTTGGTAATTTCAGTAGGAGTTAAGATTGCACGACTGACTTATAAATCAGTACTCAATGTACTAAATGTTCTAGTGTTTGTACAAGATTTTTAATTTCAAGATAGGCAGTGTTCTTATGTGCTGGGCATGAGGGAGTGTCTAAAGCAGCAATTCCCAAATTAGGGGTTATGATTTCAGATCAGGGCAATTATAAAAGGGATTGTAAGTCCTGTGGGAGTCTTCTAATTTTCCCAAGTTTGCAGTTACCCCATGGGCCTGTAGTTAACAGCTAGAGACTTAACCTCCCTCACTTGTTCTGTTTTAACTTTCCCTGTGCCTACAGTTATCCTGAGGAAAGTGAAAGTCAACCTGGGATAACTTGAGTCCTCTTTCACTCAGGGATAGCTCTTATCATGGGGTAATTATAAGCAGAGAGACGGTCACTAAGGCGTAGCCAACATTCAGGAATTCCCTGTCTCATGTTATTTGTGGACCTGGGAACAGCTACCACTGTATGGGGGCATGTAAAGTTATCCTTTGTAAGGTCACAACCAGGAAGGTTTGGGAACTGCTAGCCAAAATCCTTTATCTTAAAGCCACTGTGAAATAGTCATTTATAATCATCGGCTATTTTTCCTAACAGAAGTCTAGCAATAGGGGCAGGTATATTAGAAAATGCAAACAGTGGGCAGGAGTCTAGGTCCCCTTGATTTTTTTTTTTTTTTTCCCAGTAGGAG
Source organism: Crocodylus siamensis (assembly GCF_052110815.1). Lineage (NCBI taxonomy): Eukaryota > Metazoa > Chordata > Crocodylia > Crocodylidae > Crocodylus > Crocodylus siamensis. The sequence continues at coordinate 46,492,282 of NC_143395.1, read as the reverse complement.
TTAAGTATCTCACTGCCATTTATACTTTCGAAAAATCTCTTCAGGTGGTTGGTCAAAGTTCTGGTTAGAAACAGATGCTTAAAACCATCTTATTATGCCACATTTTATTAATTGGAGGGGTTTTTCTTATGTGCAACTTTGTTTGGAGTACATCAAGAGCTTTCCCAGAAAAGCTAGTAGGTTTTTGGAAGGAGAAAGAGACATATCAGGGATATCAGAATTTGCTTTAAAATTCCAAAGAAAACATAACTTGAATTATCAACAAAATAGTTAACTGTGAAGAAACTTTTACCTAGATGCAGTTTCACTGATATTAGGCTGTTATGATGGTTTTGAATGGAATTTGGTTTTGTGTTGAAAGGAGGAACTGACATGGCTAATCTTACTGGAAGGGAGTAAAAGCTGAATAGGTTTCTTGATTATATTTTTCACTATTCTGTTTCTAGTTATTCAAATTTGGGAGTAAATAAAACCCCTATGCTTGAGGTATTCCAAGTTGATTAACTGCACAATTCCCATGACTTTCAGTGTGGTGCCAAATCTAGATGTCATTGTACATTTTGCAGTGTATCAATTTTCAATATATTTTTAACCTCCAATTTTTTGTTGCTAAGAAATCCAGTTTAGGGGTTTTGTTTTTTTTCACGTTCATTTAAGTCTTCATGTATTTTTTGCTTTTACCACATGCATGTGCTTCATAGCCTATAAAGCCTGTAAAGTTATAAACTATTGAAGTTGCAAAGTAGTCCAGCTGCCTGACATAACATTGTAAAGCAGTCCTGTGGTCTGGCTTATTGATTTAAAGTGGGTTTACAACCACATGTTCAACAATTTATTGTTGCTTTACACATCAAGAGTTCCTTTCCTTTGTAAAGATTACATTAGTATGCCAAAAACAATGCACTGTTTATATGCCTTAACATTTACATTATCCCACTGAAACGTTTATTCAGCTTTGGTTACCCTGTAATGCCTGTAAGACTTTAAAGAAAGTTATTTTTTATTTGGGAGTAACTGTATCCACACGACTTGTAATATGATATCAAATGTGGATTAAATTAAAGCATGGGGAAATGTGGGAAATTCTCTAACAATTAAAGTGTTAGTGTAGTGTATTTAAATATTATAGCATCTCTAATACTGGTGGATCTCTGGCTTCAGTTTATATCTTCACTGAATGATAATAGAAAAGGCTTTCTGGAGACATAATTTAAGGGGTACTGGTTGTAGCCGTGTTGGGCTAAGGACATGATTTGGTGGAGTAGGATAATCCTCTAGTAATAAAACCAGCAGATAAAGGAGTTATCCTTCACCATGAAAACTACATAAAAAAGCCAACAGACAACTCTGACACCACCTACTACAAAACACTAGAGGAAGATCCTATTCCATTTTTCACCTTAAAACTCAAAACTGCCCTCAAGTCATTCCCATCTGAATTTCGGAAAAAACTATAGAGCTTGATTTTTTTTTTTTTTTTTAAATTTTTTCCCCCCCACTACTTAACTGAGGGCCTTTTTACATACTTCCTAAAATACCCAGTCGAGGGAACTCTGACAGACCTATCATATCCAACAACAGAACCCTAAAGGAGGAAATACCAAGTTTCCTCAAATCAATCCTAAAACCTTTTGTCACCCAAAGAGCAAGTTTTGTCTCAGATGCAACAGACTTTCTATGCAAATTCACCTTTCCAGCAACACCCTCCTAGCCACCGTGGACATTTCTGACTTATCTACCAACATCCCACACCAGGATGGCATCCAAGCCTGCTTTACATATCTACAAGAGCAAGATTACAACTTGAAATACAGACCTAAAGGTATTACTGAACTTATACACTTCATCCTCACACACAACATCTTCACTTTCAATAACCAACACTTTCTTCAGACAATGGGGACATCTATGGGCACCAAAATGGCCTCACAGTATGCCAACCTCTTTATGGGCTGGAAGAAGAATTCCTCAAGGACTGCACCATCAAACCCTTGCTGTACTTAAGATATATTGATGACCACTTCACTATTTGAACTGAAAACCTGCACTCTCTGATTTTTCCATCAGAAATTCAATAATCATCCCCTTCCATCAGGTTCTGTTTTGAATACTCCAGCACAAACGTTTCCTTTTTAGATGCTATGATCACTATCCAGAATAGCAAAATACAAACCACCATATACAAGAAACCCATGGACCAACATATATACCTGCAATCACTTTAAACACACCGAGAAAGCTGTAATATACAGCCAAGTGCTCTGATACCACCAAATTTGCATGGAGAACATCTGTGATTGTCACTTCACAAATCTCAAAAGGGCTTTCACTCAACAAGGACGCTCCTCCAGAGCGATCACACTTTTGAAAGAGTTGCCTGGATACCACATGAAGAATTGCTTCAGTACAGAAAAAATCCCCATGAATCTTACACCACTAGTTACGATGCATCATCCCTCCCTGGAACCTATATGGAAAATCCTCAAACATTTGCAACGCGTACTAGAAAAAGACCCAATTCTTAAGGAGATCTTCCCAGAATGACCCAGCCTACCCTTTATACGAACACTAAACTTCACCAACCTCATCACCAGAAGCAAACTTCATATGGCCCAAAACGCACCTAATGGATTCAGACCATGCCATGACAAGGATTGTAAAACCTGCCAACGTATCTCTACCATCTCCAATAACTACACCCCACAACAGAACCATCAATAGTCCTGGTTCTCACACCTGCACCTCCAGAAAAGTAATACATTTCATCCAGTGCACTAAATGCCCTGATGGAAAATTTGTAGGAGAAACCAAACAACAACTGCATATCAGAGAGGTTTTTGATCTGTGTTCAAAGACAAAAATACCCAATTACCTGGAGGGGCACACTTCTTACAAGACAACCACTCTTTATCCCATCTCTCAGTTCTAATCCTCAAAGGGAATTTACAAAACACCTTTTGCAGATGAGCCTATGAACTTCACTTCATCAACCTACTGGATACAAAAAATCATGGACTAAATATAGATATTGGATTTATGGAACATTATAACCTGGCCAACATCTGATACCCCAAATAACCTCTCTGCTATTTACCAGCTATATCATATCACCAGGTCTACATTCTGTCCCTGGCCCCCACCTGTTTCTCACTCACTGCCTGCCTCAATTTGCATTTTCACTAATTGGCATTCTTGCATACTGGGCTCTGGCTTCTAGTCTATTCTATCCCAGTGGTTCTCAACCTTTTTGGTACAGGGACCTATTTGCTGAGATCAATGGCTTGTCTCGACCCCCACACCTGGCCCTGTGGTGCCTGACCCACTGTCCCCTGGTGCCCCTCACTCCCAAGCCACAGCCCCCTGGCCTTGCTGATGTTCCTCATCTCCAAGCCACAGTCCCCTGCCCCCCTCCCCTCTGCCTGGGCTATGCTGGTGCTCCTCACTTTTGATCCGCAGTCCTGTGGACCCCCCTCCCCAGCCCTGACCAGAGTCGGGGCTTCAGCTGTCTCTGTCCTGTTCAGGCCAGAGTGTGAGCAGTGTATGGGCTCTGTGCTGCTGGGCCAGGGATACAGCTCCCTGTTGTGAAGGACTTCCCACCTCCTTCTTTCCTCTCCCTTCCCCTCCTCCCCACCCCCTGCTGAAAGGCCAGGCACCTCCCTTCCTTTCCACCCCCTGCACCCTACCTCTGCTGTGCTGCAGCCCTATGTCCCGGCACTGTCCCGAGACCTAGCAGGCATGCATGGGTGTATGAGCACATGCACACACCCCCAGCCCTCCAGAGAGTTCCCTGGATATCCATGGCCTGCTCTCCATGCTTACTTGTGTCCAACAGCTGGGGCTGCTCCCATGACCCAGCCTTGCTCTATACTGGCCCCTGCAGGTGCACATGCAAATGCTGCCAGGTTGCAAGGGGAATCTGTACTTTCATGGGTTTTTCTGGGGGACCTGCTTGGAACCTTTCAAATATTCTTATGACCCACTTTTGGGTCATGACTCACTGGTTGAGAAACACTGTTCTATCTCATCCAGGAAAAGCGCAGAACAACTGCAGACACTTCCTCAGCCTGAAGAAGGGTGTTTGTACCTGAAAGCTTGCAAAGAAGAGTTTTCCAGTGATTTTAGTTGGTCTAATAAAAGATACTGGATTTACCTAAAGAACCTGGTTTGCTTTTTGGAGCCATAGGCAGGGATTAATATTTGAAAAATCAGATTTTTTTTAGTTAAATCGGATTTTTTTATTTAATCAAATTTTTTTTTGCTAAGATGCTTCTTTTTAAATAAAGCTATATATATAGTTTTAGTTTAATACATGTTAAAGATCAAAGATATAATCATGGAATAGGGATTATAACTTCTATTTATATACTATTTGGGATCATATGTTCATGTAACCTTGTTAAAAAAGATTTATGACACTTTTATGAAATGGGTCACAACATGCCATGGACTATAGTAGGGGCCCAATCTTAGGGGGTTCCCAGAGGCTCCTCCATAGATCAGGAAAGATTAAAGAAAACCACTCTACCCAATGGGACTCAGTGCTCAGTCTAGAAGACAGGATTTGTGTCTCCAGAGATGCATCCTTATTTAACAGTATATGGAAATGAGAGAGAACATACCTGATTTACCTGCCTATCAGCCCTCTTGTCTGTCTGCAAGTTTGTGTACACAGAGTCAAGTCCTTACCTTTCTCTAGAAGTGCAAAGTTTCAAGAAGTTAAAGGAATAAAAGATACCAAACAACAAGAATGTACTTTTTGTAGAAAGCAATGATTGAATCCTGGCTTCCTGACCAGTGACTTAAATTATGATTTAAATTGATTTGATTTAAATCAAATCCATTCTGAAAATGGTTATCTAACTTTAAAATGCCACTGGATCTTTGTATCTTTTGTAAAGAGTGGAGGTTTAACTTATGTCTGTCCCAGATGATATTTGCTTCTCTCTGACTGTGTGCCGCCTTCAGTCAGTCTTTAGTTTCATTCTGAAAACCTAATTCTTTCCTGAAACACGCAAACTCCTATCCTGCCTTCTTAGGAACAAGTATTACAGGGAGTGAAATCTAACAACCAAGTCTCTGAACCATGGTAATCTGTAACGTGTCTCTCTGTTATAGTTACCTTTGTCTTGTCTTCCAGCTCCCTCAGAGAGTTGAGATTATTGGTTTTATGTTATATTTTAACCTTGAGCTAGATTCTGCTCTGGTTCATTCAGTTGTGCTGGAAAGCATAAGCCCAGAGCTAGAATTCCTCCTGGGTACAGTTAGGAGAATTGTTAATTTTCTCCTAGACATTTCAATCGTGCTTTTTACCATTGTGTCACTGGGTGTCTTGAGTTTTTTGCAGACATGAATGGATTTATTTTCAATACTCCCTTATGGGAATGTGTTGTTGTTCTGATTTAACAGCTGGCACTGAGGCTCAGAGATTAATGACAAAATGATCAAAAAGCTTTACTCAGTTTGGGTGCCCAACCGGAGTCATCTGGGCCCTGATTTTTTCTGGAATACTTAGCATTTTTATAGGTCATTGTATGTTTAAGGTATAGCCTGAATTGACTGGTTGCAGTTGCTCAACTCCAGCTTGCTGCTCAACTCCAAAGCTGGCCCCAGATGTTTCATGTTAGGCAGCCAGAAAGTGGGAAATGGCTAACGGATCTGTGTAAAGTGACTTGCCCCACCTTATTTAGGAACTCTGTTGAAGTGGCAAGGATATAATCCTGTTTGCCAGTACAGCATTTATCTGCCTTGACCATGACACTCACCTTTCTCTTGTTCTGGTCCTCTGCCTCTTCTGCTGTATAATCTTGATTCATTTCCTGAACAGTGTTCATCCAGTACACTGAATGAAACAGAAGTTCTATGTCAAAAATAGCATGTGATCATGAAATGAAAGAAATAAGGTTGCACAATATAGATACAATTTTGCTCTCGTCTAGATAATATAAAGAAAGGGCTAAAGGACTTGCTCTATGTGTTAGCATGCATGTCTGATTATTAGAGAAATTTTCCAATAGAAAACTTAAACAAGTAATCCCGACTTCCCTAAAAGATACGGAATTAAGTAAAAACGAATGAGTTTTGCTTTTGATTTACATACGAAAATTTGACCTGGTTTTGCATTTCTAGTCAAGTTGCCCATGTGCTTCTGTTGTAGTGAATTCAATTACATTTTCAAATTACAGAGTCTAAGTCCTTTCAGTGAAAAATGCGTCGATGGAGCATGCAGCTCTGGGTGCAGAAACAGCAGGCAAGAACTCTTTAGTCCTCCCTGGTCCTCCCTTTTTTGAGGGCCACAATTTGTTTGATCATAGCTTTAGTATTGTGACTCGTACGTAGGAATGTAGGACTTGCCTTATCAGATCAGGCAGCTGGCCAGTCTAGTTGCTTGTATCTGTTGCTGAAGATGAAAGTGAACATTCCCTCAGGATCCCATTGAATTTAGCCAGTTGTACAAAGAAGCTCTGTAGAAAATGCCTTTTGTACCTCAGCAGGCTATCAGTTTAAGCTGCTATGGCTTAACTTTCCCTGTATTAGTAACTGACTAGTTAATTTATTTTAAAATTACCTATTCATTAAAAACAAACAAATGAAACAAGAACAACAATGATCTTTTGAAAACTGTACTCCCTCCCCCATGCCTATTAATGTTAATTATTTTAGTTTCCTTCTCTGCATTGTTTTAGTCCAGGTTATATATTTCTTGAGTTGAAGCAATGAAAACAAATTAAATACTCTGCTGTATTTTTTTTTTTAAGAGTATCACAACAATATTGTCCTTATTATGATCTTTTGAAATGTATTTAAACATCTTTGTGTTGGCTGTCTTCAGTTAATTGGGTAGGCACCTTAGCGATCTGTCTTCAGTGACTAGGCACTTTTCACTTGAGGACTCTATTAGTTTAGAAACCATTGGTTTGTATGAGCAATTTGCTTCCAAAACTTGATCCTTTGCATTTAAATTAGGTTTCATCTGCTAGTTTGGACATGTTCTTTTGCAGTCTTTCAGTCCTTCAAAATTTTCCTAATTTAAATCATTTCCTATTGCTACCAACTTTTGTTTCATGAAGAGGAGTACCCTCAGTGCTGAGTTTTTGGGATACCAGCCTGAGAAATGGACAGGAATTATGATTTTTTCCCTAATCTGTAAATCAGTTTTAGGTCCACAAAAACATTTCATCCTACCCTCTTGCATTGGTATCCTCTTATGCAGATTCTTGTCAAAACTTCTTGAAATCTAAGAGTGCGCGCGTGTGTATATCAGACTTTCTTCATATGTTGCTCTTAATTCTTTCAGATAAATCTAAGCTTGAAACTAGATATTCTCTTATAAAGGAAGTTGAAGGGTTATGACCTTATCTCTATGAATACTTATCCAAGTATTGTAGGGTTAAATCACCTTCTTAAGCCATGTGAACCAAGATGAGCTGTTCCAAAATTCTTTGGGTAACGACTGTTAATAATGACTTGGTTAAAGTCATTTGTTATTGTCCTGGTAAATTGTGCCATATACAGAATATCTGATATAATGTGTCTGACTACAAATTGAACTACAATTTTGAGTAAGGATCTTAAGATTTGTCCATTTTCAAATTAGTAAAGTTCTTTATTATGTTTCTGATTTGGAAGGCCTCTAGAATTATATAGTATCTGTATTTATATTGCCTTCAGTTGCAATACATTCAGTTTTCTCCACACAGTATCTGATGCAGAATGATTTTCTGATAGACTCTATATCTTCTTCTATATCACCTTATTAAAAATTACCTCCTTTCATGACCATATGTTCTTCCTGTATAGCTTGCACAAGGGAGTTTCTTTATTCCATTGATTATTGTACTGCCTTGCTATAACTATAATATTGATCTCTTATCCACAAGCCAGGCTTTCCACCTCATCCATTTGGGCATTTAAGCATCTGCATGTTTTATTCTTGTTAGTATGGCTGTTGCTGTTAATTTCATTTTGTGCAGTGTCTCTTCTGCTTCATGCAGTTCCTGAATCTCTCCTTTAAAGTACTTCCTTTCTTTCCAGTTGAATTCTCTCTTCTGGCATCACATTTCAGGTGCAGTATTTTTTTTTATTATTCGAGCTCATTTCAACACTGGCTGCTTTCTGCCAAGTGCCAGTTTGAAAGTCATACCTTCCACCAGTGGTGCATGTCTGTAGTCAACTCCGGTATAAAGACAGGAATTATTTTTTCCCCTTTACAGTTGAAGATCTGTTTGGGGGCAGGGAGAAATCCAATGTGAATATGTAAGGAAAAATACTGAGGCAGTTTCTGTAAATCTAAAAATAAATAAACAAATAAAGGCAAATTACTTGTAGAAACCTTCAGTGAAATATTCTTATGAACAACTGGATAAAATCTTCTGGATTAGATTACAGATTATGGATAGGCTTTCATGTGGAAAGAATATTGGTTCTTTTCCCTTCTATACGCTTTTAATTTCTTAATCAGGAAGCATTATTCAAAATGTTAGTTTGGGGTTGATCAAATTATATTAATAAATAATGTATTTAAAAACATTTTCTTGTTAGCCTTTGAAAAAAAAATCATCAGATATCCTGCTGAAAACCTGATGAGCCAAATTGTCTTGCTTTTTGAGTTGTTCTGAATAGAAAATAGGCACCATTAGGAAACTGCTTCATTTAGGAAGTGTTTTCATAGATTCATAGACATTAGGGGTTGGAAGGGACCTTGCAAGATCATTGAGTCCAGCCCCCTGCCATAAACTGGAAGTCTGCTGTGGTCAAATGACCCCCGCAAGATAAGCATCCAAACACCATTTGAATGAGTCCGGAATAGGTGCTTGCACCATCTCTGAGGGAAGTCTATTCCACTCCCTGGACACTCAGACCATAAAGAAATTTTTCCTTATATCCAGTCTAAATTGGCCTTCCAGAAGTTTGTGGCCATTAGACCTTGCTATTAAGGCTGTGTGAAGCTTTGGGTGCTAATTCAATTCAGAGGAGATTCAGCTTGATTCGGTGGTTGAACCTCCAAATCTGAATCGAATCAGGAGACCAATAAAAAGGTCTGAATTGATTTGAAGCTCTCTGTCGCTGGTGCGTATTATAAGGCTTTGGCCCTTTTCTGGTGGGTACCTTGTTCCCTAGTGACGTCAGGGTGAGATTGAGCTCTGGTGCCACCTAGATGGGTCAGGCACTGCTCCTACTTGCCTGCCACATCTTTGATGTTGGTTGATGGGGATGCAGTTCCCTGTCGGTGGCCCCAAAGGGGTCTTGACCCTCGTCTTTTCTTCGTGGGGCTCCAAACCTACCCTTTGCCCCACCCTTACCACATCTCCAGCCTGGAAAAACACTGCTCCCTGTAGTCTTTCCCGGGATTATCTCACCTTATTCACATTACCCACCTTGACTTGGGTTGGGTCTTTCTAGCAGTCAGTCCCTCCCAAGTCGATCCTTTGTCTTTGGACCGGCTTTCAGGCAACTAAACCTAGCTCGGCGTGGGCTGACTGTAACTTGAGACAACTTTAAATTAAAAGGTGCTTGGCATCTGCCAATGGGCCCTTGGGATTCCATCTCCCAGGACCCCCTTGGCCGCCTAGGGTAGTGTGGGGGGGAAATTCTCTTCCTTCCTAGCAGGCGTGGGGGCAGGACACTTCCCTGTGTGTCTTTCCCGGGGCCCAGCTGACTCGGACCCCCCCCAGTCTGGCAGCAGCTGGTGAGTGCTGGCTTTTTTAAAGAGCTGATGCTCGGGCAGCCATGGTGGGGGGTGGGAGTGGGCGGGGCATGGGGGCTCATGGCACAGCCCCCCATGTAGTGTGGGCCAGTGACCAGCAGTGGGGATCGCCCCGCACCTAGCAGCAGCCGGTGAGTGCCAGGCTTTTTTATGATCTGGGAGGCTGGGGTGGGCAGGGCAGCCATTGACGGGGCTGGGAGAGCGGGTGGGCAATGGGACCTGTTTGATTCGGAGATGAATTATTGAATTATTACTTGAGGAATACTCTTCCTAATCGCTGATCATGGACTGTGCATTGTGCTCAGCATAAAGGCTAGTCATGTATAATACTATTTTTGCTAGTGAAACAACAATTAAAGTATCATAGGGTTTGTAGTGAACGTTCTGTAACCAGTTTAAGTGCTGATATTGAACATGAGAGGTTTTAGTGTGTTGATTGGGCAAAACTGTATGGTCAGGTACAGAAAGAATTTATTTTCTGTTATCTTTGGGGAAAAATTCGAAGTTAATAAAGCTTTTGTTTGTGCAAACAACTAATTCTCACTTCTGATGCACAGTAGATCTTAATTTTTTGTATATATGTACGTTCGATTCAGTATCTGTTTATAAGGTCATAGTTACAATAAACTCAGTACATAGTGGTAGTACGGAGCACAAACAGTATTAAAAGCCTTTATACCATTTCGTAACCTGACGATGTTAGCCCATGCTGAGGTCTTGGGAATGTACCAACGTTTCCGAGCTCCCTTCTCTTCTCAGTCAGAATCACCTTCAATGGCTTGGTTATATGTGGAGAATAGACAATGGCTGCGTACCCAAGGATTTCTTATATGGAGAACTACAGGAAGAAGACCGTGTAGGTGTCCTTATCTCCATTTTGAAAATGTTTTAAGAGAGAGATGAAGGCAATTGACATTGAGCAAAACAACTGGCAGAAGATTGCTGAGGATCAAAATGCTTGGAAACAGTCTATTAAGTGTGGAATGAAGGTTTTTGAGGAAAGAGCCTAACATGCAGAAGAAAGGAAGAACCTCAGAAAGAATTCCTCACCACGTTTAGGACTGTTAGATATAGAGGTTACATGTAATGGATGTGGAAGGGATCATCATTCAAGAATCGGGCTCTACAGCCACACTTGCAGATGTTTAACGAGCTGCCTAACTGGGTGCAAATGTGTTGTTTCATGAGACAGACAGATGTCTGCTACCATTATAACGAACTCCAAGTAATATATAAAAAAGGATTCAGTATGTAACTGTTCAGGAGAAATCAGCTAGATTTTTATCATTCCATGTTGATTATCATTAGAGTAGATTGTGTCGGACAGAGATGATACCTTTATAAAAATAAAGTTTTAGGTTTTATGGGCAAAGGAGATGTAACAGATGTAATTGCATAGCTTTTAATAAGGCTATGATATTGGTCAGTAATATAAAATGTTAGAGGGACTCAAAATAATTGTGCCTATCTTGGCTAGAAATTTTCTGTTGGGCCAAAAGAGAATAGAAATAATTAAAAACCTGGCATTGTTTGGAAATGGAGCTCTTACAGAGATCAGAACGAAAAGCAATCTTTTTTAGTAGCAATTTGGAAGAGACTGAAAATTGGATATCAATCAAGTTATATGTCCATCACAACTGTGTATATTTAGTGCAGGGTAAAATATGGCCCATGGGCTGGAGTCAGTCCACCAGGCAGTTCCATCTGGCCTACAGGGCCCCTCTGTAAGCCAAAAGAATTATCACAGACCCTAGCCCTTGCTGCCCCTCCAAAAGCTGGCACCTTTCATGCAGGAGGTGTGGCTCTGGTTGATAAGCAACCAACCCCCACCCCAGCCTTGTCTGACCTGTCCCCAGCCCCAAGGTAGGGGCTGCTAGAGATGAGAAGTCTTTGCCTGGTGACTCTGTGGCTGTTTCCCAGCCCTCTCTTCCTGCCAGAGTGGAAATTCAGGTAAGGGTCCCACTGGGCCAGGAGCCAATGATGCCTTTTAGGGGAGAAGGGGCTGAGAGCATGGGGAGCCATGTGGTGCAGGGCCAGGCCAGGCTGGCCCTGCACACTGGAGCTGCACACTGTGGGCCTGGGTGGGGCTGGCCCTGCATGCTGCCACCACATGCAGTCAGGGACTCGGACAGGAGTGCACGATCTGCACGCTGTGGGGCCAGGCGGGGCTGGCCTTGTACCCTGCCACTGTATGTAGCTCGGGGGAATTGGGTGGGAGTGCAGGAGCTGTGCACTATGGGGGCATGGGGCTGGTCCTGCACCCTGCCACTATGTGTGGCCAGGAATTTGGGTAAGAGTGCGGAAATGTGAGCTATGGAGCTGGGCGATCTGGTTCTGCTCGCTGCCTCCATGTGTGGTGGGGGACATGGGCAAGAGTGCAACGGGGCTGGGTGGCCCTGCTACACATGCTGTTGCGCATGTGGCCAGAGACTTGGGTAGGAGCACGGAAATGTGTGCTATGGGGTCAAATGGGTCTGGCCATGCTGGCTGCTAGCACATGCAGCTTTGAGGACCTACACACATTCGTATCTTCCCACATGTCCCACCCCCGCCACACCCCACCATACTACCACACCCCCTACTCCTCACCATACCCCCCACACACCCCAGATTCACATCTCCACATACCCACATATACACGCACCCCACCCACTCCCCAACCACATACTCCCCAACCTCGTACACCCCTTACCCCCGCCCCAATATGCAAGAAGAAGACTGTATTTTTAGCTATTATGCAGTCACCTCTGTATACACTATGAAAACACACACACCAGGACAATTTTTTTAAAGTAAAATTAAAATATGTTGTAGTAGATGTATGATTTTTTTTTTTTAGTATATAATGTTTTTTTTCTGGTTTCAGGGTGGCAGCCCTGCCCCCGTGCCCCGTGCAACAGGACTACTTCTAGGGCAAGGGGTGGGACTTTTGGTGGCAAAGGTCAGGGGTTGAAACAGAACTTTCGGTCACAAAAAAGTGATTAGTAGCAAAGTACTTCGTATCTGCAAAATATAGATCTCTTAGCCCACTCTCATTTCTAAAGAGGGCAGTGATCTGGACAGACCAGGGGTTTTTAGCCGACTGGTATAAATCCTGTGTTCTTCAAATTAGTGAACATGGAAAACAATATTTCTTATAAAAATATCCTGTACCTTTATAGCAGAGTAATTGCTGATCAGAAGCTGCGAAGTGGAGAAACTGATTGTTTGATCAAGTGACTATGCACAAATTTTTTTGTGCTATTCATACTCCGCTATCAATATATCAGTGTTATTTTTAACTCAGTGGTGACTGTTGATGATTGTGGACAGTTCATATTTCCCGACCTCTGCTTTCTCTCACTTTATCTTCCATTCCTCAAAAAAATTCATATTGGAAGCTTGAACAAATTCCATTCTGGTTCCCATATATATCCTTTTAAACTGCAGAAAAAACATACTAGTTTCTCACTGACACAAAGTGCCCAACCACTTACTTCTCAACAGGCACAGTTACAGATCCACAGATGAAAATGACTGTGCATCATCAATGAAATATTCTCACCCTAGTAAGGAGCCAAATAGGGACAGGACCCTGTAACTATTTTCAGCCATGTCTGAGGGAGTCTTGTGTTATGAGAAACCTTTTTAAAATGACAGTTTCTGTGGGAATGTGCAAACCATGCCAATGATTAGAAGGGAGTACTAGCACACCTGAAACTGTACTCTAAACTGGTAAGTTCACCTTGTTACATCTGCCCTGTGGAATGTAACATCCTTTGTTGCCATATTAGACAGAAATCACAGATTTCAAAGTGGGGCTAGGCACCATCATTCCATATATTCCAGTTACTATTCTTAACAGGAAACAAACTGTTTTTTAAACTATAGGTATGTTTACGTGTGCTTAGTAGTGTTTAACACTAAAATATTGCATGTTTAATTAGGAGCCATGTTGAAATATTTTCACAAAGAATACAGTGTCTGCAGCAGTAAAAATGACCCTCCCGTATACATTAGATCTCTAAAATATTTTCCAGCCATAGGTAGAAAAATGTCTGTTGAAAATTTTCAGTAGTCTCACTTTTCTCTAGGGATTTGGAGTAGATCTAACAGACTACAGACATTGTATAATTCAGCAGTTGTAATTTGTTTTTAGATATCTTTTGGGGTACACTGTCAAAATAACATTTTTAAAGTTAATGAAATAGTGCTGTACATTGGACATGCATACTTATCATGTGAGTGCAAAGGTGTCTAAGGATTATGTGTGTGTATTGAACACAGTTATGGAGATGCAGTGAAGAGAGACTTAGATCCTATCCTAATTAAAAGAAAATTTGGTGGGAGCACTGCTGATATGTATTGGTGCAGAAGTTTGTTACCCGTGGTAAGATAGATATTCATATGTACAAACAATAGTACTCAGTTTGAGGTGCATATAAATAGCCTTATTGCTAAAACTTCATTGTATTTTAATAATGCTTAAGATATCACTGGTGCCTAACTTTCTGCTCCCATGGGCCGGATGTGTGACCCGGACTGGATCCATGGGCCCAGCCCGTGCATGGTCAGTGTGTGAGTGTGATCCAGTATGCTGGCCTGGCTCTGTGTTGGCCCAGCCCCACACATCTGGATATGTTGACAGGTTGACATAGCCTTACACTGCTAGATTTGACTATGCACCAGCTTGGGTTAGCATACAGGGCTATGTTATCTGGCCCTCAGGGTTCCTATGGGTCTGGATATTTGGCATCGGGGTGTGGTATTTAACACTGCCACTGCTAATTTTTGTCCACTGCCAATTTCTAGACTCATGGGGAGCCCCATGGACTGGATGACAACACCACTACATAGTTGTGACTTTGCTGTGTGTTTTCACCAACTGGCTTGAAATGTTTGGTAACAGGGACCAGATATATAATATGGGACTTTTGAGTCATAGTTGCATACATTGGGCAGAAGAAGCATGGGTTTTCTCTATAATGATGTGACATCCTATATCTAATGGGACTTTCTGACCCCATCATTTAATCATCCATAGCTTATTTTAGGTAAGATCATATGTCCATCTTAATTTGAGTTATCTACATGTGAAGTACCTTCTCTCAAGTTAGCCTAGCCTAGGGAGACCAGCCACAATATGCTATAACATAAACTACAGAGTAATTGGATTATACAGTGTGTGATTGTATTATTAGTAGAACTGGTGAGTGAGCAGCTAATATGTTGTACCAACTTGAGCTGTAGTCTGTACCTCTAACACGGGGATATCAAGCTCAGCTGGCCACAGGACCATTCCAGGAGCTGGATGAACAGTGCAGGGCTGGATCACACCCAGGCTGCTTCCCCTCCCCCTGGCCCCCTCCCCCTTGCATGCTGGATCTGGTGCCAGCAGTGCTCACTCTGGCTGGTTCAGGATTGTGTCGCTTGTGTTTCCTGCTGTGGGATGTGAGCCAAATGTGGTGTCATCTCCAGCCAGTCTGGGGTGAACAGGGCATGCAGTGAGAGTGCTGGCTCCCATGGAGTCCCCTGCCATGCTTCCTAGATCCAGTGCCCACTTTGGGCAGTTTTCAACTGCATTGAGGTACTTACTGTGGCTAGTCCAGAATTTGAGCTACTCTTGCAGCTCATGTCCTGGATTGACCAGACCAGGCAGCTTGGGCGCTGAATGCAGCATGCTGTGGGGAGGGGTACTAGATTGGGCCCCTGCAGAGCCAATACTAGGGCCATATGATGTGACTTCATAGGTCAGATCTGGCCTGTGGGACCGTATTTTTGACACCCTACTGTAACAGGCTAGTCCAGGGGTGGGCAAAATGTGGCCTGGGGGTCAGATGTGGCTCACCAGGCTATTCTATCTGGCCCGCGGGGCCCCTAAAAAATTTAGAAAATTAATATTTATCTTCTCCTGGCTGCCTGTCATGTGACCCTTGACGGCTTGCCAAAACTCAGTAAGCGGCCCTCTGCCCGAAATAATTGCCTGCCCCTGATAATTGAATTATAATTACCACCCCACTTCATTGAAGAATTTAGCCTATGGGTGGGATAGGAGTTGGAGCCACTTTCAGATGATAACTTGGATTACCTTGGCAGTGAAGGTGAGGGGAGTAGTAGCTAAAGAGCATGCAGTATGGATTTGCCAGCCAATACAAAGCCAGCTGATTAAAAACATGCACTGTATTTACCCAAACCCATGACTAGGTCCTGCCCCCATTTAGCTTGAGGGAACAAAAGTTTCTAGTCTTAGTTTCAAGTACAGTATTGTGGGAGTAGAGGTGTAGGGGTTGTTGC